>NC_136068.1:1512541791-1513009291 GCF_964261635.1 Lissotriton helveticus | reverse complement strand
ATGAATATTGTGTCAATACTTGATCCCTAAATTTTCATTCAAATTGGGAATGACAGGAACAGAAGCAAAAACTTGAAACACTTTGGATCAAACAATAAAGAAATACGTCAAAGATTTCCTGCACCTACCTGCATTCACACGCGGTGGTCTCCTATACTAGAAAAGATCATATGAGGGCATCAGTGTACCATAGCTGTGTACTACAATCTGACTAAATAAAGTCAATAGTTTACTGTACCTCAGGGAAGCTCCAGATCTGTACATAGCTCATTCCTTATGTATGCAGGAGAATTAATTAATGAAAAAATTGATAACGTCATCAAAACACACATATTCAACATTTTAGACAGTAGATTCCCAAGTTATGATTTAAATTTGTTAGTAACATTTGATTGGAGGACAGAGGATATTGAGAAAGGGGCAAATCTCCCTGACCAAGGTGATGGTATTAAATATTTAGCAAATAATTCAACCTCAAATTTCTGGATCAGCAAGCATAACAAAATGAAAGAAAATCCATACATAGCTGCATTGATGTTAAGAGCAAATGTTTTGTATACTAGAGAAACCATCACTAGGGGAAGAATTTGAACATTTGCTACATGCAGATACTGTAAAGATGTTTGCAAAACAATTTTACACATTTCAAGTGCATGTCCTAAAACCTAGGACATAAGGATAAAAAGGCATAACAAACTATTGGAATTTCTCATTAGTAGAGCAAAAAGGTGTGGGAGGATGGCATATGGGAACTTCATGTCAAAAACAATCAAGGTGAACTAAGAAAATCAGATGTAATATTTATCAAAGATGGTACAGAAGGCCTCAATGTAATGATGATGCTCTGGCTGATCTTGATTTGCAAATGTCTTTCCCATTCAAGAAGAATTTTTGCCCGACTAATTTAATGGACACTCTTAAAATGTACCAAGTATTCATGGACAATTAAATGTCAAGCTAAATGCTGAGATTTACACTGTATTGCTGCACACTTCAATATTATACAACATATTGTTTTAAAACATTGATCCATTAATATTTAAATGTGGTTAAAACTGTTACATAATAGTTTATTGTTGACACAAGACTTAATATAGATGTGGATTTTATAGATGTGGACTTTATAGAATTATCATAGGTATGTATTTTCTATTTAAATGTGCATTTTATAGATGTGTATTTTTATAGATGTGTGCATATAACAATTTAAATATAAATGTGTGCATCATTATTATCAGAATGTCTTAAACGAAGAATAGTCTCAATTAATTGCATACACATATTCACTACATACCACACATTGATTATTGATTTTCCTGCTAATCACTCTTTAATTTCTCAGTACTGTTCGTAGAGTTTTATATTGTTGGAATTATACTGCAGGGTATACTATATCTAGCCTATACGTGACCCCAGTTCCAGTGAGGACAGCTTTAAATGTGGTGGTACTCCAGAATGAATAAATGTTGTATTGTTGGAAGCAAGACACTGATAGACAGGGCAGCAATAATAACCCACAATGAGCCACCAAGCGGAGGTACAGAAATAGCCAAATACCTTGTCATCTAATTAGTTACACGCATGAATGGATGAAAGAGATTCCCACTGTCCCTACCTACTATCTAGCTAAACCACAGACAAGGGACAGTCTCGGCAGACTCAGTGGGGAAAGAAAACCCATTGAGCTTGAGTGTAGTCTGACTCTGTGAAGAGACCTGAGAGGTGTAGGCTAATTGGGAGGCCCTCAGGTGGCCAGTGGAATACCACTACTCTTATAGTTTTTTCTCTTACTCAGTGTGGAACGGACAAGCCCCTTGGTGCTCTCGCTTCTGCCTTCAAGTGCCCAGCACCGCATGGCACAACCCTCTCCAGGGCCAGTGGCAGATGGGGCATTTAAATGGGGCGGTACACCTGTCAAACGATAATGCAGGTGTAATAAGTCAAGCTCAGGGTGGACAAAAACCTCCCGCAGAGCAGAAGGGCAAAAGCTCGCTTGATATTGATTTTTAGTATGAATACAGACCGTGAAAGTGGAGTCTTACGATTCTTCAGACTTTTTGGGTTTCAAGCAGGATGTATCAGGAAAGTTACCACAGGGATAACTGGATGTGACGATCAAGCATTCATAGTGACGTTGCTTTTTGATCCTTCGATGTCGGCTCTTTCTATCATGGTGAAGCAGAATTCACCAAACGTTGGATTGTTCACCCACTAATTGGGAACGTGAGCTGGGTTTAGACCGGCATGAGACTGGTTCGTTTTACCCTACTGATGATGCAATAGTAATCCTCCTCAGTATGAGAGGAACCGCAGTTTTCGGCATTTGGTGAATGTGCTTGGTGGAGGAGCCAACGGGGCAAAGCTACCATCTGTGAGATTATGACTAAATGCCTCTAAGTCAGAATCCACCCTAAACAGGTAAAGATACAGCAGTGCAGTGGAGCCTTGGTTGGCCTGGGATAGCTGGCCTCTTGGGGCTGGTGTGTACAGCCGCTCGCTTGAGGACCGGAGCAAGGACAGAAGGGAGCCGCCTCCATTGCCCTTAGTGCACCGCATGTTTGTGTGGCACCCAGTGCTAAATCATTTGTAGACGACCTGAATCTGGGTCAGAGTTTCATAAGTAGCAGAGCAGCTACGTCACTGCAATCTATTGAAAGTCATCCTTTGAGCCACACTCATGTCTCCATCAGTGGGTGCCTGCAGAGCCTCCTACACCACATCTAGGGATGGGTCCCACTGCTGCCAGGCCAGTGTGAGGGAAGTGGAGGAGGAAATACGGGCCCGCGGGAGGCTACCTCACTACTTGCCCGCGGCACATGGGCCTCCTCCTCCCACCCTGCACCACCAGGGCACACGGACAGGGGCAGTGATCCCTTTTGGGTATTCAGGTGACCAGATGGCCAGGTCTGGATCATCCCCCCTCCCACTGCTCCCGCACAAGTCACAGGGAGGCGAGAAGCTCCTGGCAAGGAGTATTCCAAGCACCGGCCTCGGAGTGCATGGCATCTCTTGCCCTCGTCAGATTGCTGTGCGACTGGGTCAGGTCGTCCTAGGCCATTTGGTTCCGGGGCCATCCCGGGCCATCTTTTCACCAGGTTTGGTGACCATATGGCCAGACTCCATGAGGGTGGAAAGTTGGCAACTTGAGGCCATGGTATGGGTGTCATCCAGGGCCCAGAGTGGGGTGGCTGCGGGCCCAGGAGGACTCTGTTGCTCCTGTACTAGGTTGGGGATAAAGACCGGAGACCGGCCCTGCCTGAAGGCCCACCCCCACTGGGTGCCAAGCTGGAACAGGAGCCCAGGAGGGTTCTAAGAAGCCCTCAGTAAATGTCTGGGCCCGGTCTTGAAGGGAAGCGACTGTCGATGTCTGCAGGGCCAGGGAGCCAACAAGCCTGGGCATGCGAGCCCACTAGGGCCCTGGGTTCCCTCCTCCTCCTTCCCACAGCTTTGTAAAGGGTTCCTGGATACCATAGGAACGCAGCACATGGACACCCAACAGGAGGCTCTTGAATAGCCCCATAATAATAGTGCCCCCACAAGCATCAGTTAGCAGATTGCGGATTATTAAGGGATCACAGAATTGTGGAAGAGAACATGGCAGGACAACCCGCACCCATGAGGACAAGGCCTCTGCCCTACAAATCATGGCTGCCTTCATACATGACCAACAGAGAGACAAATCCCGCTCCCCTATGAAACCCACATTGGATGCTGACTAAGGAAGGAGGAGCCCTGGAGAAGACAACCTGGCGAGAGACAATCTAATGAACATGTACCTGTATTGACAAGGAATCGTCTGTCAGTCATCGGACAGCTGAGTATAGTTTATACTGTATTGGATATTTTAGTGCTTCATAAGATATAAGTTGTACGTGTTGTATAAGTTACTTATTGGTGATACTATCACTCTTCTCGCTGTGCTCTTTTATAACTATTACCAGCACCAGTGTCTTTCTCTCCTCAGCTGTACGATCACATTCTCCCCCCCTACACCATCCCTGACTCTGATTCCGATACTGTTCTCTCTGGAACTGTACCGAGCGCCACCATGTTCACAATGTTAATGTTAATGTTAATTGCATTTGTAGAGCGCAGCTGTTACCCGAAGGTGTCCTGACGCTAAGGTGAAGCTCTCCAGGGGAATCAAATGATTGGTGTATTGCGCGACCTAATTTGTGAAAAGCCAAGTTTCTAAAGCCCTGCTGAAGGCCATCAGATTGGTCATGGGTTTCAGATGTATTGGGAGGGTATTCCAAGCCTTGGTAGCATTGGCAATGAAACGTCTACCACCCCAGTTAGCTTTTTTCATCAGGGGCATCATCACCAATTTAGCATCAGAGGACCGGAGTGCTCGTTTAGGTGGGTACCAGTGGAAGTGTTGTTTTAAAAAGTCTGGCCCGATCCCTGGAGGGCCTTGAAGACCAGACATAGAGCCTTGAACTGGATGTGATTCCTAACTGGAAGCCAGTGAAGTTTTTTGATCTCTGCTTTGACCGATACATACTTAGGAGTGCCCGTAAGGAGTGTGGCTGCTGAGTTCTGCAGCATTTGTAGTTTATTCATTGAGCCTTCCTGTAGCTTGAGGTAGAGACTGTTACAATAGTCTAATCGGGGCATTACTAATGCAGTGACCACTATTTGTTGTGCTTCTTTAGGTAGTAGAGGCATTATCTTTTTTACACGATCTGAGAATGTATAAAGTAGTAGATGCCACGGTGTTCACCTGGTCCTTGAAACAAAGTGCATCATCAATCCATACTCCGAGGTTCTTCACCTTCCTAGTCGGGGAGGGCAGTGGTCCTAAGGAGTTCGGCCAACAGTCTGGGGTCCAGAAAATAGGATTGTTGCCGAAAAGCACAACCTCCTTTTTGCTGGAGTTTAGCTTTAAACAATTCTGTGCCATCCAAGTTCCCACCGCGTTCATACAGTCCTGTAGTCTGGATGTGGTATGCTGTAGTAGCTCAGGTCGTATTGCCACCACGATTTGGGTGTCATCTGCATAGGATGTCAAACTAGAACCACAGGATTCAATAAGTGGGGCCAGAGAGGACACATAAATGTCAAAAAGCGTTGGACTTAATGAAGACCCCTGCAGGACACCACAGGGTAAGGAGAATGCTTCTGCCTCAAATTTGACCATTTGGGTTCTTTCTGAGAGAAAGGATTATAGGAGTTTTTGGGCCATGCCCTTAACTCCTATCTCCTTTAATCGGTCCACCAGCAGGGCATGATGGACCATATCAAATGCCGCCGAAAGGTCCAACATGATCAGGGCGGCCCTACCTCCTTGATCGAGAATGGTCCTAATCTCTTCCATGGACTTGATGAGAGCCGTTTCCGTGCTGTGGCCCTCTCTAAATCCATATTGGGTCAGGTTCAGAGCCTGAGATAATTTTAGAAACTGGTTGAGTTGGGCATTCATATCTCTTTCTATCATTTTTGCTGAAAGGGGTAGTCTGGAAATGGGTCTAAAATTGTTTGGATATTTGACGTCAAAATTGGGCTGCATCAATAAGGGCAAAATAGAAGCCTGTTTCCAGTCTCTCGGGAAGTATCCTTCTATGTACATTAAGTTGAAGATAGATGTTAGTTTACCTGCCACTATCTTCGCTGCTAGTTTTGATATCTCTATCTGGCATGGGTCAAGCGGGGAGCTTGACTTCACTTTAGCAAGGAGATTGTAGGCATCCACTTCTGTGAGGGGGCCGAAGCTGTTAAGTTCAATGTTATCATTTATTTATTTCATTGGGCCAGTGGATGAGTCAGGTGGATTTCTTATTGAGGAGTCCGAGAAGATTAGAAAAATGGAATTAACTTTATCGGAGAAGAATTTGGCTCTATTATTGCATAATTCTTGACTCTCTGGGATAGAAGGGGAACTAGGGTGGGCTAGAGTATTAGCTGTTTTAAACAGCACTTTGGGTGAGTTTTTGGCCTCATGAATTTTTTCTGTGAAATACTTTTGCTTAGTGCGTTGTAGCAACTGTTTGTATTTAGCCAAGCTCAATTTTTATTCCTTTTTATCTTCGTCTTTGTAATCTTTCCTCCAGCTTCTTTTACCGGTGTTTACAACCTAATTTTTGGTCCCTAAGCTCCTGTGAGTACCAAGGTGAGGAAAGCTGTTGCCTGTGGAGGCGTACCCATGTTTTGGGGCTAGCTTATTCCCTGCGTCTCCTAACCAATTCATGTATGATTTGGTTGCTTGGTCCAGATCTGTAGGAACCGGGTTATTAGTCAAGGTAAGCAGTTTGTATAGATCCTCCACTTCTATGCTTTACCAGGCTCTTGTTTGAAGATATTTTTTGGAGGGTTTTATACCCGAGTGGTTATGCGTGGTGAGCTTAAAGAGTACTGCCATATGATCGGACCATGTTATAGGGCAAAGATTCATAAATGATAGCTGAGGGTTATTTGAAAAGATACCATCAAGAGTGTGACCTGCTTGATGGGTGGGTCCAGTTACCAGTTGTTCTAGATTTCCACCCTTCATCAGATCTAGAAGATTGGTGGTGTCAGGGTCAGCGACTAATTCCAGGTGGAAATTAAAGTCGCCTAAAATTATGTACGAGGTAGTGTTTAACCCTATTTCTAATATATTACCTACTTGAATTGTGAAGCCTCCTCTGGGCCTGGGGGTCTAGAGATGAGGGTGCCTCTAAAAGAATCATGGTGTGTAAGGTAGAGACAAAACTCTAGGGCTTCACATTCCTCCTTAACTAGTGGATTAAAAGATGATGTGATTGTGTTGTGGTGTATAACTGCTAGTCCACCCCCTTTCCTCTGTGCTCTATTTAGCGAGTAGCAGAGATAGTCAGCTGGGGTAGCTTTCACTAGGTCAGTACCGGACGAGTCGTCTGTCCAGGTTTCTGTAACAAAAGCCAAAAAGGAGGCACATTCATCACTTAACTTGACCAGGGACCTCAAATTGATGAGGACACATTTCCAGGCAGTGCCT
This sequence comes from Lissotriton helveticus, assembly GCF_964261635.1. NCBI lineage: Eukaryota > Metazoa > Chordata > Amphibia > Caudata > Salamandridae > Lissotriton > Lissotriton helveticus. The sequence goes on along the minus strand of NC_136068.1, from coordinate 1,513,002,336 downwards.
GAGGCGACTTCACCTGTCCTTTCCTGTTCATCCTTTAGTGCGGCCACCGGTTGAGACGTTATTTTCGGTAATTTGTTGTTACAGCCAGGGCAAATCTTTAGGATGTGAGTGGGCCTGTGTTCTCGGTGAAAAATATGACAGTTATGGTCTGCCATGTTGGGATTAAGAGACTTCAGGTAATTACTGGAGTAAGAAAGAGTTTTTTCATTATCTGGAGTTGTTTGGGTAGGGGGGGCTGGCGCTGAGCACGGAACAAGCGCGGACGGGAGCAGACGGGTTTGCCTTTGGCGCACCCGCTGCACGAGTTGCTGCACGCTCGCGCCAGCGTCTGCTTAAGTACTGGCAGGGGCATGAAATACTAGCCCGCTGACCGGATCGCTCCCAAAATGGTGGCGGTCCCGCGCTGTTACTGTGGGCGAATTCGTGCTGTGGACTCTGTGACTGGTGAGTGCGCAGAATTAAAACTTCAAAGAGACAGTATTTAAAAAAGCGGCAAGTGCTCTGCTTTAAAAATCAGATAGCGCTCGCGCCAGCGTCTGCGTAAGACAAAAGGGGTGCCCTCTGGACCTCTCCCTCGCCTGCTACCATCATCCCCACAGCCTGCCTCACATCTTCATCTTTGAGAGCCACCATGAGCAGCGCTCTGCCCTCTGTGGAAACTAGCCTCTCAGACCAGTGCACCGGCAAGCTTGGACCCACAATAGAAAGTCTAGTGTCCCCTGCGCTACCTAGTACTCAATAGCTCACCCCCCATTAGTCTTATTTTTTCCCCGCCTCCTCCCCACTCTCTCCTGTATGATTACAGCCTCCCCTTATTCCTCCCTGCTGCCCGTTTTGTGCCAGGGTGTTACCCGACACCCGTTACCTTCCCTCCCTTATGCCTTATCTCTCCCCGCGCCTGAGCCTCTTTTTGCTACATAGCCTTCCTGCCCTTCTTCTTTCTCTCTCTCCTCCTCTAAATCGGTCTTTCACCTTCTACCCCTTCCGATATCTGTAGATCCTCGCATCCCTTGCATCCAGACCTCTTGTCCACCACCCTCTATCTTCCCTGACACACCACTCCATGCTAGTCCTCTGGGAAAGGGGACTATCCCAGCGCTATCCTGTCATACTTCTCTTTCTGCAGGAATCCTTGACAAACACCATCAGGATCCTTCCACTCCCTGCCCGGTATGACTTATCATCATGAGCCCAACTCACCCTTAACCTGGAACGTGCATGGCCTTACACATTATATCAAATGAAAAAAATACTCTCTTACTTACAAACCAAACAAGTGGACATAGCACTACTGCAGGAGATGCATCTTGGCGCTCTGGAATCCGACAAGCTATGCAGAGATTTGGTGGGGAAAGTGATCCACATCAGTGTACAGGGTGGGCTCCTGGACGTTGGGCCCACAGGAAAATGTGGTGTGGCAATTTTCCACCAGAAATCCCTCCAGGTTATGGTTATTAAAACATGAACAGAACATGATGGGTGATATGCGTTTGCAAAGCTAATGTTGGGTGACCACCTTATATGGGTCAGGTCAGTTTATGCTCCGATTGGGGTGAAAAAAATGTTTCTCCTACAGCTAAATCGTGTTTTGGTGGAAATAGGTGCCTCACAATATCTAATTAGTGGGGACTGGACCTTGCGAAGGACTCAGTTCTGGACAGAATTGGGACCCCTTGATTAGAGACCACTGGCGTTTGAGCCACCCCTCAGGTACAGAATATACCTTCAGCTCTCCGACACACGCCACGCTCTCCCGACTGGCCTATTTTCTCATCTCCCACAGGGTGGTGCAGTTCACTCAGGAATCACAAATCCTGGAGGCTGCGCTCTCTTCAACAACTCCCCGGTCCTTCCTTCACTGGAAGTATGGTTAGCCAGTCCGGGACGCAAACCCTGGCGAATTAATATCCACCTCCTTCGGAACCTTACCGGTAAATTCCACTTGCAGACTTTCCTCAAAGACTATTTCCCTGACAAATATGGGTCTGAGGACTCTGGCAGGACTCTCTGGGCTGCAGCAAAGGCCACCATCAGGGGCCAGCTCATGAGAGACACAACACAGACCATCACACACACTATTGCTCGGCAGAAGGAGCTGGAAAATGAAATTAGGACACATACCTGCCTGTACTCTGCACACCCCACCCTATAGCATCGTAAATCTCTGGAGCAGGCCTGAATGGCTCAAAGGGTCTCTTCACCTCCAAAGCAGAGTATACTCTGTATAGGATGAAACAGAGGCATTACGAGCAGGTAGAGAAAGCAGGGAGATTGCTGGCAGCACCGCTCCATTAGCATTAAGCTGCCATGGCCATACCGGCCATAACTTTGGCAAAGGGGGAGACCCTCACTCACCCCCAGGACATTGTGAATGAATTTGCCTCATTTTATGAGTCCCTCTATACTCCAGGGTAGCCTGTTGTGGTGGACAGGTTGACCACCTTCCTACAAGAGGCAAATCTCACTCGCCTCTCAGACAAGGGCAGGGTGCTATTAGAGGGAGAGTTCAGCAGAGAAGAGATAGCATCAGCAATAGCCACATTTTCCTACCACAAGGCCCCCGGAGAAGACAGCTTCCCAGAAGAATTATATTTCTGGGTAGGAGAGGACTTGGCTGGTACATTGTGGCTGGCATTTCATGAAGCAGAACAGGCATCCTCCCTGGGCCCCCTTACCAGTAGAGCTGTGATAGCTGTCTTACCCAACCTGAGAAGGTGTCAAGCCCGCAGTGGTGTCAAAGCAGACTGGTCCCTTGCATTTATCGATACGGAGAGGCTTCTTGTTTCCTCATCGATCCACCTCCAGTTGGAATCAATTGGTGGCACAGTTTAGGCAGAGAGAGTCAAGCCTTTCTGTTTAATGTAGGTTCACGCTAGCCTTCAGGTTAGCGTTCTAGTTCTCTGCAGCAGTTCCGCCATTTCGTGCGCGCTCTGACTGAGCACCTCAACTGAAGTTTTGACGGAGCCGGTCGCGTCTGTGAGAGTCTCTTGTGAGGCATCTCAACTTTTCCCTCGGCTCGTCAGAAGAAGAGTTCTTGATTGAAGAGGTGAACCTGAGTATCTACGAAGACTTCAAGAGTATTCCCGACATCGCAGTTTGAAAATTCTTCGCGTCTTCAAGGTCTGAGTTTGCCGTTTGTCTCTCTCTCATTAAGCCGTGCAGTAGTCCTGAGAGAAAATGGTAAGCGTTAGACTCTTTTGTCTTTTGGATTGAACAAGGACTGAGGCAATATAAACTTCAGAGATGCAGTTTTCCGTTGAGTCTTGCTTATGCATTAAGGAAGGCTTGTTCTAATTCTCGCTTAAAAGAAGCTTTTGAATATATATTCTACTTGACAGTTCTTGAATGATTTATGAACAGTACTCTGCAGCGCTCGAGATAGAATTACGGAGATTGGAGTTCTTCCTTTCTGAAAAATCCATTCTCGTAGTTTATTTTTTATTTTTTTTCTCTTGGTGCATACCGACCTGACTAAAGACACTTGAGGATATACTTCAGCATTTCCTGAGTTTAACTGCTAGCTCTCTTCAAAATGAACATTGCTTGTCTAGGTAGTGTTTAGGGGGATATCTATATGCGCATGAAGTTATATTCTCTTACTCGCACCTTGAGCTAGAACAAGTTAGCAGCTAGAACTTCTATCAAGTCGTCAACCTATTTGTGAAGCAGAATCTACTATTGTTTATCTACCTTCACTTCTGCAAGAGAGAGGCGCATTCCACACTAAACACAGGTATACAAGAACTCTCTCCAGAACCAAAGAAAAAGACAGAATTTGAATGTCAAGTTTTGTGGGAATGTATTAATTTTGTGTTAATCTTCTAGGTGCCAGAAAACTGAAGACACCAGGGTGTGGCAGTCTCTCGGTTTGTTATCCACTTCCCCTTTCCCCCTCATTCCTGAGCTCAGAGTCCTCTGGGACCTGGGGTGTTTGGGAATTGGGAAATTCTCATCTTTAGAGGCCCTCTGCGGATCGCCCCCACAGACTTTAGGAGGTTCAGGTACAGCAGTCTTGACAGAAGGACCCTCTGCTGTGTGGCAGCTATCAGCCCATTTCGCTGCTGAACTGCAACATTAAAACCCTGACCAGTGTTTTGGCATCCCGCCTTCGAAAAGTAATCCCCTCACTGTGAACGACTCGCAAGAGGGATTTGAGCCGCAACCTTCCTCTAGAAACCACCTACGCAAACTCGCACATAAGTTCTGGACTGCCAAAGAACTCCCTTCGCACACGCTTGCACTGTTGCTCAATCTCATAAAAGGGGACTACTTATTTCACATAATGGAACACTTCGGCCTAGGTGCCCAATTGATTGCCAAAGTGTGCTTGCTATACAACAATCCTACTGCACCGGTGAACTGCAGAGGTTTCCTAATGGACCCATTTCCAATTTGTAGAGGAACACATCAGGGGTGCCCCCTATCCCTGCTTCTATTCCTCCTGGCCATGGAACCCCTGACAGCCACCATAAGTAACTCGGCTAACATCACTGGCATATACCTCCCGATAGGCAACTCCAAATTATACCTCTTTGCGGATGATATTCTGCTAACTCTCACAGACCTGCATTGATCCTTACCATCCATGCTGCAAATCATTGAAGATTTTTCATCCTTTTCTAGTTATAAAATCAACTGGGATAAGAGTGAAGCATTCCCCATCTCGGATGGCACCACAGAGGCAGCCATACATAGCTACCCCTTCCACAGGCAACAATGCGCCTTAAATATTTTGGTATCAAGGTGAATAAGGGTCTGACAGGAATGGTTTCAGACAACCTGAACCCCTTGGTCATCCAGATGCAACACGACTTTGGGAAATGGACGGTGTTGGAGCTTTCCATATGAGTACCGTGCAGGCTGTCCACATGGTCACACTCCTGCGGTTTATAGATGCCCTTGGAATGCTTCCCATGCAGATACCCCTTACCACACTGCGTCTAATATATTCCAGGATAAGATCATTCATGTGGGGCACCTCGAAACCTCGCATAGCCTCCTCCAAGCCACAAGCTTGCTGCTCCTGCGGAGGACTATATTTACAACAAGGGGTGGTGAGGGACAGAGTCTCTGAATTAAGCAGAATACTCTCACCCAGTCAAGTGATCAGGGCTAGACCCAACACCGTTTTTTAGCTCATTGCACCATCCCAGTTTCAGAACCTGGCTGTATGCAAATTAGTCTGTCCCTGGCCCAGTGCATCATGGGAACAGGGCAGACCAGACTACAAAAGCCAATTCTTACACTGGGAAGGAAACAAGCTTCCGGGGACCGGTTTCTGGCATTACAGCCGTCTTCGGCCCGGCTTGCTTGAATCCTGATGGTGCAATGAGCAAGGGACTCATGTCTGAGTATACCCTTCCACGCTTAGGGTGGACAAAAATATTTACAACAAGGGGTGGTGAGGGACAGAGTCTCTGAATTAAGCAGAATACTCTCACCCAGTCAAGTGATCAGGGCTAGACCCAACACCGTTTTTTAGCTCATTGCACCATCCCAGTTTCAGAACCTGGCTGTATGCAAATTAGTCTGTCCCTGGCCCAGTGCATCATGGGAACAGGGCAGACCAGACTACAAAAGCCAATTCTTACACTGGGAAGGAAACAAGCTTCCGGGGACCGGTTTCTGGCATTACAGCCGTCTTCGGCCCGGCTTCCTTGAATCCTGATGGTGCAATGAGCAAGGGACTCATGTCTGAGTATACCCTTCCACGCTTAGGGTGGACAAAAATATTTACAACAAGGGGTGGTGAGGGACAGAGTCCCTGAATTAAGCAGAATACTCTCACCCAGTCAAGTGATCAGGGCTAGACCCAACACCGTTTTTTAGCTCATTGCACCATCCCAGTTTCAGAACCTGGCTGTATGCAAATTAGTCTGTCCCTGGCCCAGTGCATCATGGGAACAGGGCAGACCAGACTACAAAAGCCAATTCTTACACTGGGAAGGAAACAAGCTTCCGGGGACCGGTTTCTGGCATTACAGCCGTCTTCGGCCCGGCTTGCTTGAATCCTGATGGTGCAATGAGCAAGGGACTCATGTCTGAGTATACCCTTCCACGCTTAGGGTGGACAAAAATATTTACAACAAGGGGTGGTGAGGGACAAAGTCTCTGAATTAAGCAGAATACTCTCACCCAGTCAAGTGATCAGGGCTAGACCCAACACCGTTTTTTAGCTCATTGCACCATCCCAGTTTCAGAACCTGGCTGTATGCAAATTAGTCTGTCCCTGGCCCAGTGCATCATGGGAACAGGGCAGACCAGACTACAAAAGCCAATTCTTACACTGGGAAGGAAACAAGCTTCCGGGGACCGGTTTCTGGCATTACAGCCGTCTTCGGCCCGGCTTGCTTGAATCCTGATGGTGCAATGAGCAAGGGACTCATGTCTGAGTATACCCTTCCACGCTTAGGGTGGACAAAAATATTTACAACAAGGGGTGGTGAGGGACAGAGTCTCTGAATTAAGCAGAATACTCTCACCCAGTCAAGTGATCAGGGCTAGACCCAACACCGTTTTTTAGCTCGTTGCACCATCCCAGTTTCAGAACCTGGCTGTATGCAAATTAGTCTGTCCCTGGCCCAGTGCATCATGGGAACAGGGCAGACCAGACTACAAAAGCCAATTCTTACACTGGGAAGGAAACAAGCTTCCGGGGACCGGTTTCTGGCATTACAGCCGTCTTCGGCCCGGCTTGCTTGAATCCTGATGGTGCAATGAGCAAGGGACTCATGTCTGAGTATACCCTTCCACGCTTAGGGTGGACAAAAATATTTACAACAAGGGGTGGTGAGGGACAGAGTCTCTGAATTAAGCAGAATACTCTCACCCAGTCAAGTGATCAGGGCTAGACCCAACACCGTTTTTTAGCTCATTGCACCATCCCAGTTTCAGAACCTGGCTGTATGCAAATTAGTCTGTCCCTGGCCCAGTGCATCATGGGAACAGGGCAGACCAGACTACAAAAGCCAATTCTTACACTGGGAAGGAAACAAGCTTCTGGGGACCGGTTTCTGGCATTACAGCCGTCTTTGGCCCGGCTTGCTTGAATCCTGATGGTGCAATGAGCAAGGGACTCATGTCTGAGTATACCCTTCCACGCTTAGGGTGGACAAAAATATTTACAACAAGGGGTGGTGAGGGACAGAGTCTCTGAATTAAGCAGAATACTCTCACCCAGTCAAGTGATCAGGGCTAGACCCAACACCGTTTTTTAGCTCATTGCACCATCCCAGTTTCAGAACCTGGCTGTATGCAAATTGGTCTGTCCCTGGCCCAGTGCATCATGGGAACAGGGCAGACCAGACTACAAAAGCCAATTCTTACACTGGGAAGGAAACAAGCTTCCGGGGACCGGTTTCTGGCATTACAGCCGTCTTCGGCCCGGCTTGCTTGAATCCTGATGGTGCAATGAGCAAGGGACTCATGTCTGAGTATACCCTTCCACGCTTAGGGTGGACAAAAATATTTACAACAAGGGGTGGTGAGGGACAGAGTCTCTGAATTAAGCAGAATACTCTCACCCAGTCAAGTGATCAGGGCTAGACCCAACACCGTTTTTTAGCTCATTGCACCATCCCAGTTTCAGAACCTGGCTGTATGCAAATTAGTCTGTCCCTGGCCCAGTGCATCATGGGAACAGGGCAGACCAGACTACAAAAGCCAATTCTTACACTGGGAAGGAAACAAGCTTCCGGGGACCGGTTTCTGGCATTACAGCCGTCTTCGGCCCGGCTTGCTTGAATCCTGATGGTGCAATGAGCAAGGGACTCATGTCTGAGTATACCCTTCCACGCTTAGGGTGGACACAAATATTTACAACAAGGGGTGGTGAGGGACAGAGTCTCTGAATTAAGCAGAATACTCTCACCCAGTCAAGTGATCAGGGCTAGACCCAACACCGTTTTTTAGCTCATTGCACCATCCCAGTTTCAGAACCTGGCTGTATGCAAATTAGTCTGTCCCTGGCCCAGTGCATCATGGGAACAGGGCAGACCAGACTACAAAAGCCAATTCTTACACTGGGAAGGAAACAAGCTTCCGGGGACCGGTTTCTGGCATTACAGCCGTCTTCGGCCCGGCTTGCTTGAATCCTGATGGTGCAATGAGCAAGGGACTCATGTCTGAGTATACCCTTCCACGCTTAGGGTGGACAAAAATATTTACAACAAGGGGTGGTGAGGGACAGAGTCTCTGAATTAAGCAGAATACTCTCACCCAGTCAAGTGATCAGGGCTAGACCCAACACCGTTTTTTAGCTCATTGCACCATCCCAGTTTCAGAACCTGGCTGTATGCAAATTAGTCTGTCCCTGGCCCAGTGCATCATGGGAACAGGGCAGACCAGACTACAAAAGCCAATTCTTACACTGGGAAGGAAACAAGCTTCCGGGGACCGGTTTCTGGCATTACAGCCGTCTTCGGCCCGGCTTGCTTGAATCCTGATGGTGCAATGAGCAAGGGACTCATGTCTGAGTATACCCTTCCACGCTTAGGGTGGACAAAAATATTTACAACAAGGGGTGGTGAGGGACAGAGTCTCTGAATTAAGCAGAATACTCTCACCCAGTCAAGTGATCAGGGCTAGACCCAACACCGTTTTTTAGCTCATTGCACCATCCCAGTTTCAGAACCTGGCTGTATGCAAATTAGTCTGTCCCTGGCCCAGTGCATCATGGGAACAGGGCAGACCAGACTACAAAAGCCAATTCTTACACTGGGAAGGAAACAAGCTTCCGGGGACCGGTTTCTGGCATTACAGCCGTCTTCGGCCCGGCTTGCTTGAATCCTGATGGTGCAATGAGCAAGGGACTCATGTCTGAGTATACCCTTCCACTCTTAGGGTGGACTAAAAATATTTACAACATGGGGTGGTGAGGGACAAGTTCCCCGGAAGCTTGTTTCCTTCCCAGTGTAAGAATTGGCTTTTGTAGTCTGGTCTGCCCTGTTCCCATGATGCACTGGGCCAGGGACAGACAAATTTGCATACAGCCAGGTTCTGAAACTGGGATGGTGCAATGAGCTAAAAAACGGTGTTGGATCTAGCCCTGATCTTTTGACTGGGTGAGAGTACTCTGCTTAATTCAGAGACTCTGTCCATCACCACCCCTTCCTGCGGAGGACTAAGCCTCCCTTCGAAATAGCACTACTCTCTGGCTTTACAACTCTCCCAACTTGTCTATTTGCTATTGAGGATCCTGGAAACAAGATAGTGGGTGCTTATTGAACAACACCTACTGTCTGGGGAGATAGACTGATCAGCCTCATATGGGGCAGGGTCCCATACATGAGATCCCATCCACCCGGTATTATCCGCCATGCACAGGGCCTGGCAACAAGCGCACAACCTATTGGGCTTGCACCCTCGACTCCATGAGAAAGCCACCGAATGTATACGTATAGGTGGACAGGTACTGTCTTGGCCATCATGGAGGCAGCAGGCATGCACACACTTTATCAGCTCCTCCGTGACAGTGCTCAGAAAATGCTGGCACAGCTGGGGAGGAGTTTGAGCTCCCCGTGAAGCAAAACTGGAAATATACCTAACTGAAGCATTGCCTGAGGAAGTGTCTAGGTCCATGTACTTTATCCCTGCCCACATCACCGGTAGTACTGTAACTTTCTACACGGGGTAAGCACAAAAGAGTAATGTCTGGACTATATGGAGTGCTCTCCTCCCATCTCTTCTCGCAACCTTTGTCACAAAGTCTTTGTACCAGATGGCAATCATGGCTATCAGTCTCCTATGAGGAGGATGAGTGGGTGGATATGCTAGAAGCCCTCAACGAGGGCACCAGGGAGGTACAACTAAAATTCTGTCTCTTCAAGGTCCTATATGATTAGTTTTGGACAACAATGAAATTACACACAGCGGGCCTACTTCAGCGTGCGAGCTCCTGTAGGTGTACAAATACACGTTGTGATACATCGCATATTATATGTGAATGCCCGTCGGTGCAACCCTTCTGGTTGTATGTGAGCCAGACCCTGAGTACCTCTATGCCACTCTACCTGTGATTTACCCCCTCTGTGAGTCCTTTGCATGACCTGAAGCAATCATCAGAGATATCAAAGCCCCAACACTGCCAAACAATGTATTTTACAACTATAGAGGGCACCGTCTCCACCAACACAAGAGTCCTGGCTAGTGGCCATGATCCATACCACCTCCCATGAATGAGTCACTTACAACCTGCAAGATCAATCTGATCTATTCTTGCTGACATGGGCACCTTTTTCTGAGCACAGTGGAGAATGCTAGCGGCAATCACATCACAGTGAAACTGGAACCCCCATCTGCTACACGTGCTACACCTACGTCCCACAGTGGAGAATGCTAGGGGCATCACATCACAGTGAAACTGGAACCCCATCTGCTACCCGTGCTACACCTACGTCCCAGCCATGACCCACAGCTGCCATCCAAGACACAGCATGCAAGATAACCTACTTCACAGAAGCACTCCCACCACACACCATCCCCTATAGTGCCCCCGCAGAGTTGTAGGACCCCACCTCCTCTTCCCCCACATTCCCTTCACTACACATTTTCCACAGATCTCACATATGCAGCCCCCCTGCACACTCATCCTACCGATGTATTGTATTCTACGTGGTTGCATGGCCTGTCATTTCATGTCAACTCCTCTCCTTGCCATCTGCTTTTTTTTCTTCCTTTTTTCTTTCACTTATCTTTCCCTTATAACCTTGTAGAAGACTGCTCCCATCCCACACCACTATCCCAAGCCCTTTCCCCCTTCCCTTCTTCTGCCCTCCTTCTCCTGCACTTCAATGCCGGCACCCTGGTGGGGCATCACAGCATCTGCGTGGACCCCCGGACGATGGCCCCATCAGCTCACATTCTGGACTGTTCCCATGAGGCACAGGGTCAGACTGATTTGCATATGGCCATGTCTGAACTGGGGTGGCGGAGTGAGCTAAAGAATGATGATGGATTTAACCCAATCAGTTGACTGGGAGTAAGTACTTGCAATGTTTAACACTCCGTCCATCATCCCCTTTGGTTTTGCTATGTTCGCCCTAAGTTGGCAGGGTATGCCCAGACGTGGGTCCCTGGCTCACTTTGCCACTGGATTCAAGATAGCCTGGCTGATGAGGGCTGTGAGCCCGAAACTGGTCCCAGGATGCTTTATTGTGGTCATGGCTTGTCAGTTCGGGCTGGACTGTTCCCATGGGGCACAGGGTAAGACTGATTTGCATATGGCCATGTCTGAACTGGGGTGGCGGAGTGAGCTAAAGAATGATGATGGATTTAACCCAATCAGTTGACTGGGAGTGAGTACTTGCAATGTTCAACACTCCGTCCATCATCCCCTTTGGTTTTGCTATGTTCGCCCTAAGTTGGTAGGGTATGCCCAGACGTGGGTCCCTGGCTCACTTTGCCACTGGATTCAAGATAGCCTGGCTGATGAGGGCTGTGAGCCCGAAACTGGTCCCAGGATGCTTGTTTTTGGTCCAGGGAAGACATGGCTTGGCAGTTTGGGCTGGACTGTTCCCATGAGGCACAGGGCCAGACTGATTTGCATATGGCCATGTCTGAACTGGGGTGGCGGAGTGAGCTAAAGAATGAGGATGGATTAAACCCTGATCAGTTAATTGGGGGTAAGTGCTTGCAATGTTCAATACTCCGTCCATCATCCCTTTTGGTTTTGATTTAGTTTAATAAGCAGGTGAACCACCTGCACCCAGGGTAATAGATTATTGTATACATATTATTTTCTCCAGTGTTTTGTAAAACAATGCAAATGATCATGGCGACTAAAAAGAAGAAAGGGAGGCACAGAGAAGGGAGATAGCAAGAGCAAGAAGAGAGAGCATGAATACATGAATTTATTTGAAGAGCTCACCATGACCTTAAACAGGGTGTCAAAAAAATAAAAGAAAGCTTGAGAGTAAAAGAGAACAGGTATGTAGATGGAAATAGCCAAGATTGTAGTTCTTTACAAGAAAAGAAAAGATTAGTAATAACACAAAGGTCCAAAGCTCATCAATTTGAAGGAATGCAGAAGAGTGAAGTACTTTACTTTACTAGCGCCAAGAAACCGTACGGTGAACGCTGCGCTTTATAAATGTTTTAAATTGGAAATTGGAAATTTACTTGCATTAGTGATTCTAACATTCTGAAGGAGGTTCCTAGAGGTTAATGGAATGGTCTGGAGTGTACAAAGAGAGTAAACATATGCTGAAGATTAATTAGCAGGATCAAGATTGTACATCGTACAAACACTGACCTTTGAAAACAGAGCATTAGTAGTAGGTAGAGAGATGCTGTAAATTTTAAGAATGTGGAGTATGACTCATAATTAAGTGGTTAGTAGCATTCCGAACAGTTTGCAACCACTGAGGGTTGACAGATGCATTTGAGAGCCAGGGTATCTGTGGTTTCAGCTACTACTGTTATATTCCATATAGGTACCCTAATAAAGGCTCAGATAACATCATAACCCTTCACCTATATTCTCCCCTACACTATATACATAATGGTTCTTAGGGACTGACCTTTTACCTAGATACAACACTGTACACAGAACACATGATTTTCCCTGGTAAAAGCCTCATACATTATGCATGAGGATTCTTGGAAGCACAGCTGGACTACCATCTCCTGTATAATATCTATGTATGAAGTTCATTCCCGATATCATCCTAAATCCGACAAAGTAATACAGTGAGGTAGAACCCCCGGGGAGACCTATGGGTATTTGTACATCACATCTTGCTAAGACAGAAGAGAGGAAACCAACACACTGACGCGAGACGCTGAAGCCCCTGCATGCAGATACTCTAGCACGCTGTAGTCTGACCCTTGTGGGGTGTCCAACCCGAGACCAGGACGGGGTCCCACAGTTTCTCACTTCAGGTAAAGGGGTGGACTTTGTCCTAGAGGGATTCATCGTTCACCACCTACATACATGCAAGGTACACTTAGGTACATCTAGTTAGGGTAGCATCGTAGGAGTACGTATTTTATTGTCTATATTCATGGTTATTGCAAAATGGTAGAGATCTACCATCCTTTTACTTTCCTAGTGCCTCTAATCATCTATATCTGTTACTGTCTAATGATTGTTTTAGAACATATATTTTACACCACAATAATGACTGTTCAATAAATACTTATTGAACACATCCCTACAGTTTATTCTGTGTATCTCTCTGAGTCCGAGTGAGCATGAGAGACAGTTGTACGCTGTTTCCATGGTCCTGCGGGATGTGGGTTGTCATGATCGATAATTTCCAAGAACTATTCTCTCCTTGCTAAGAGGAGTTTCTAGTGGCACTGTGAGGTAGCTGGTGCACAAGCAAACATATCCGGTGGGGGTGTCCAGAATTAGTCTGACACCAATCCTGCAGTGCATGTTGTCCAAACGTGAAGCTCCTATATAGTATTTATAGGAATCACACAACACTACAAAAAGCAATTACATGTTTCCACATAGATGCACTGGCGTTAAAACTTGACACAATCTCCTTTCTGAACTGGAGAGAGATATGAGAAAATTATGAACATCCAATTTACTGAGTACTTCCAATCAAATAATCTCTTGGATGTAAATCAGTTTAGCTTTCATATTGGCCATAACATGGTGACTGCCCTGATCAAGGTTACCGAGGAGATCAGGCAGGTCCTCGGCCAGGGAGGGGAAGCTGATCTCATCCTGCTCGATCTCTCTGCAGGCTTTGACATTGCATTTGTGGCCTGACTTGGGAGTTGTTGAAATCCTTTCTCTCCGGACGTGAGCAGTCGGTGCAAATTGGTAAATTTGTCTCTCATTCTTACTTGCTCTCTCGTGGGGACCCTCAGGGGTCCTCACTTAGTCCAACATTTTTCAATCTTTCCATCACTAGCTAGTCAAACTTACTCAATCGTTTGGCTTCTCCTTGTTCTCTTACGCAGAAAACACTCAGATTGTCGTCTCCTTAGCCAATGATGAGCCAGACGCAGGTTCAAAAATTGGCAATTGCATGCAGGCAGTCAACAAATGGTTGGGCAGGAACTCCTTGAAGTCGAAGTTAGATAAAACCAAAGTGATTCTCTTTCTGGACCCCAACCTGCTGGTCAGAAATGCACCCAACCTTGGATTCCTCATTGATGACAAACTGTGCTACAATGATCAAGCCAATGCAGTAACATCCTCTGCCTTTCTCATGCTCAGAACTATAAAAAAGATACTTCCCTACATTCCTACCCATCCCCAGAAAACTTTGATCACAGCATTAGTTCTGGTGAAATTAGACTACTCTAATAGCCTGTTCCTCAATGCCCACCAACACATCTTAAAAAAAAAACCTGTAAATCCTACAAAATGCTGTGACTAGTTTTCTCTTAAAGATCCTGAAGTATTACTCAGTAGACAAGTCTATCAGGCAGCTATATTGGCTCTCTGTAATGCTGAGGATCACTTTCAAGTCACTCTGTATTGTTTACAAGGCCATACCTTTCTGCAGCATAACTTCATCTCGTACTCCCGGAGCATGACTTTATGCTCATCTAATACCAAACTTCGAATTGTCCCTAAATTTAAGTGGGCATCTTGGGGAGGCAGTAGTTTTCTTCTGGAAGGTTCTAAATCCTGGAATACTTTTCCTTTGTACATTTAAAATACCTCTAATCTACTGACCTTCTACAAATTGTTGAAAACCCTGCTCTTTAATTCACCATAGCGTCTCTGTAACCCTCTTTTCGTCAATACTGCCTTTTTAGCCTAGCGCCAAGACACATTCAAGTATTTGTTGGACTTTAGAAATCCTTATACCATAACATAACATCAGTAGGCATCTGTGACAAGCTTTATTTCAGTGGGACACTGTTTTCCCAAATTCCTCTGGCTTTCTGCTTCCCTCGAAAGCCTCTTATCTGGTGGGGAAACCTCAACCATGCCTGTCAGAGGCCTTTAACAGACGAGTGTGTCCAGATGACATATATGTGTTTGATTGGTCTGTCAGTAGCAGACTTCAACCCAGCATGAGCCATCCCAGGAAAAGTGGGAGCATGCAGACTATGCAACTTCAAATGTGAACCCCGGTGGCACCTCCTGTGTTGCTGCCCAACCCTCAACGCTGCCAGGAGCTTCCTCCTGAAACCAATTTATCTAATAAAGAGGACTCACAATTTTCAGGAGGCTGCTTCTTTGTCTTTTCCCAATTCAATGTCAGAACTCTTGTTGAGATGCAGTAAATATGTTAAAGAACTTATTGCTAACTTTCTACACTGAACTCTCCAGTTACCTTTGCTCAAAAGCTTATAATGAACTACAGCACTCAGAAACACTGAAATGGGAAAACAGCATGGCTCGGGGCTCACAGTCCACTTACTGCACAAAGCACGTTTTGACTCTGTTAGAAATTGCCTTTTTTGTCATGGTAACCCCTTCCGACACACTTTTTGCTCTAAATGCTGTCTGTTTAGGTCTAAAAGTGCACAGGGACCTGGTCGCCATGCCCCATTGCCAGTGCTTTTTCCCTTAAGCTATCACTGTTGAATTGGTACACCCAAATGGCAAGCACTTATCACTCCTTGCAAGTCTGTACAGTGGAACCCAGCTCAAGGGTTATAATAGGGGTCCTCAGGACTACAGCACTTTATTGTGCCACCTTTGATGACCCAAGTAAAGGAATGCCTGCAGGTCTGCCACTGCTGCCTGCACAAGCAGCCTGTCATCTTTAGAAGTGCTAAGCACACATCACATGCTGCAGAGCCCCCCATTGCCTTAATGTAAGTAAGGGGTAAAGCGACAGGAGTACAACCCATAGACCGAATTGAGATCTAGGTGTACATGTATTATCAACAACAATATCTCAATTAGATTCAGTACAGGGGGCGAGTATATATATATATATATATATATATATATATATATATATATATATATATATGCACAAAACATTACGAGAATGCGGGAAAAAGGAAGAGAGACTTTGGATTTCAGTTTTCACAGAACAGTTAAAGCAGCACTGTAGGCATAAAATGAGGTGGCAACCAAAGGGGGCTTGGTGCACTAAGTGTTAGTGAAGCAAAGAGTGATGGCGCAAGCGACATGTGGGGGAATACAGCGAAGGACACAAGGTGACAATGTGACAAAAACGCAATATAAACCAAGGCAATGGTTCGTACTCAATCAATGAGTGATGATTCTCTGTTTTGTGAACCAAGGTTGATGGTGCGCCATAAGTCGCGCTGTAGAAGGGTTGACGGCGTTTCGATCCTATTTATTTAGGATCTCCATCAGGACCGGGTTGCCAGTTTGGTGAGTGCTGCATGGTGAAGGAAAAGGGAAAATGAGGGCCGGAAGGAGGACTGAGGATGCAGTGTGGCTGCGGGGGTCATGGGAGTCAGAGGAGAGGTGGTGTTGGAAGCGTGGGTGCGCCGAGCCAGGTACAAGCTAAAACTCTGGAGAACGAGGGAATAGAACCAAGCTCAAGAATGGCTGGTCATCACAATGTGTGTGAAGAGCAGGGGAGGATGTGAGAAAGTGGGCTTCAACAGTCTATTGAAGAAGCTCTGGTAGCACAGTAGCTCTGGGTAGGTAAATGTCTGACAAGTGAGTGGTGAAATCACGGGGAGAGGCGCAGTGGGCGGGGAGGGGACAAGGGACAGTGGTGCCCAAGAGGGGTGGCGAATAACGGGAAGTCAAACATGTGAAAGCATATCGAGTACCGGAGGGAGAAGGGGATTGAAGGAGGGGAAGGGGCGGTGGGCGAGGGACGTGGTTCAAGGAGGCGTAGTAGAGGAGTGTGTTTCGCGGGGAGCGTGGTGATGCGGCAATGGAAACTTACAGCAGCCAGAATTAGCAGGGGCGGGTGGTTGTTTTGGTTGTGGTTCTCAGGGGGAGCCAAGACAGTGGGTACGGTCTTCACGGTTCCAGAAAAATGGCTCGACTGTGTCCAAATTGAGGTCCCTGAGAAGCGGGATGAAAAGGGCGGGTGTCAAGGGGGTGCAGCGTCAGACGGGGGAAAAAGGAGAAGCGGCAGGATGACAAACTTACAAGTAGGGGGAAGCGTGGGCACCAAAACGGAGCCCCGATCTGGCCCGGGGGGGGGACATCTTCACCGAAATGGAGGTCAGGGGGCAGGCTCTGGATAAGTAGAAACTACTGCCTGTAGTCAATAGTGGATTCCTGGAGGCAAGAGAAGGGGGGAAAAACCGGTATACTGGAGACAGTTAATGGGGAAGGAAAGACGCACTCGGGTGTGCGGGGGGGCTTACATCGAGTTAGGGGCAGTCCGCCTTCTAAGTCCGGGGACCGAGGCGAGGTTCGAGAGCAGTGTACTTCAAGGAGTCCGCGTTGGATAACTGGCTATGGAGGAGTAGTGTGGGACTGAATATGGCAGATCTGGGGTGCCCATGGCGTGGGTGAGAGCAGGGGTCGTGGCCCTGGGTTGCAACAGAGGGCAAGTGAAAAAAGACTGTGGGGAGAAGAGTCTTGCTGAATGGCTGAATGAGCAGAGGGATGGGGACGAGAGCAAGGAGGGGACAAATAAGCCCTCGTTTTAAAGGAGCGTGTGCATGATAAATAATTTGCATAATGATAAAAGCACAGTACATACAGAATTATAAGAATGGCCCACACTTTAATGAATAGGTTGGGCCATTTTGAGGTGGTACGTAGCTTAACTAGGCACAACTGTATTAAAATTGAAAATTATGCAGAAAGGAGGCAACGAAATGGACTATGTCTCGAATAATTAACAAGGATACACGGAACATTACAGAGGACGGTAAGCATGCGTACATAGTGATGAAGTTTTAAAATGTGTTATGGTGGCATACAGTTCAAGGTGACAAAAATTCTAATGATCACATGTAATAAGGCAGATTGTGGGCTCTATGTGGGTGTGACTGTGAAAGTCAATTAGCTGTACCACACACAGAGTAGGTCAGGCCCGGTGGAGTTTGGCTAAGAATTCATACTAGGGAAAGAGGGCGAGGTGGTCTGGCCCGTTGGTAGACTAATTGACATCCTAATGGCAGAAAAGGCACATAGGTATGCTAAGGTAGCTCCGAGAGGGGTGCCTATGTGTGTTGGTGTGCTGTGGGGCCAGGCGAGGAGATGAGCCTGGGCCATTGGGACCATTGGTAGCCTGGGTGATAGTAGAGGTAGACTTGTAAGGTCCTGGTGTCAGACTCATATGGTGTTGTTCCATTCATCAAGTGTATTTAATCCTTGGTGGACAGAGTTGCAGATAGCGATCCACTTGCATTCCCTGCGGTTCAAGAGGCTCTGGAGATTGCCGCCTCTGATAGGCAGGGCAGGTTGGTCAACCACTTGCCAGGACATTTCGAGTTCAGTGTGTTTATTTTCAACATAGTGCGAGACCAGTGGTGCCGTCAGAATCTTGCAATGAATTCTGCTCTTGTGCTGTGTTATTCTTTGTTTGATCATCTGCGTGGTCTGGCCGATGTAGACAAGGTCACAGGGGCAACGGATGGCATACATCACGTTCTATGACCTGCAGTTCGTGACGGTTTTGAGGGGATAAGTCTTGTTGTTATGTTTGAACTCTTTAGTGTTGTAGGTCAGTTCACATACAATGCAGGATTGGCACCGATAGTGCCCGATGAGCGGCGGCAGTCCCCAGGCCGCTGTAAGAGAGTCATGTTCCGTGGACTTGGTTTGCCATGTAATTGCATGTACAAGGTGGTTTGGGGAGGTTTTGTCCACGTTGGTAGGTCAACAGTGGGGGTTCAAGGAAAGGACCTTGTGTGCGTAAGATGGGCCAGTTACGGGTAATGATTTTCTTGACTTGGTTGCTGCAAGTGCTGAACTTGGTGACAAATGGAATGCAGGTGTTTGTTTTTTTCGGTTGTGGTGACAGTAGGTCATCACGGTGGCAGTACCAGGCCCTCTTGCGGGCACATTTCACGAGTTGCGCTGGATAGCCCCTTAAGGTCAGTTTGTTTTGCAAGATGTCTGACTCTCTGAAATAGTCCTTACGCCATTTTCAATTTCTACGAATGCGTACAATTTGGCCAAAGGGTAGCCTATCCTTGAGTCCTCGTGGGTGATAGTTTGAGTAGTGGAGCAGCATGTTGCGTTCTGTAGGTTTTCGGAAAAGTGCCGTGCCGATCCTCCCATCCTCAGCGTGGATGGTGACATCTAGGAAGGGGAGATCAATGGTTCTACATTCCATGGTGAACTTGAGGTGGGGTTGGTAGTTGTTAAGCCATTCCACGAAATTGTTCAATGTTTCCGAGTCACCTGCCCATAATAGTAGAATATCGTCAATATATTGACGCCAAATATGTATTTGTGCTTGGTGTGGGTTGGTAGGGGTGAGGATATGTGTCATTTCCAGATTGTAGACGAAGAGGATAGCAAAGTTGGGGGCAAAGCAGGTGTCCATAGAGAGTCCCTTGATTTGTAGATTGAAGTTGTCTTGGTACAGGAAGTAGTTGTTCTCCAGGGCAATGCGCAAGAGGTCCATGATGAAGGAGGTAGGGGTCAGAGTCGGTCGTGGTCTGGTTTCAAGCCTATTCTCGATGACTGAGAGTTCCTCCTCATGGGGGATGTTGGTATATAGGGACTCGATGTTGAGTCCCACCATTAGTTCTGTGTTGGGGTCGAAAGGCTGGTCTTCTATGGTTTTGATGAGGTCCATGCTGTCCCGGATGTAAGTCTCAGTTTGGGGGACAAATTCTTTGATAACAGCATCTATATACTTACCCAAAGGTTCCAGTATGGACCCGCAACCAGAGACAATTGGTCGTCCTGGGGGTTGGTGCTGTCCTTATGGATCTTCGGAAGGACATAGACAACAGGGTCCGAGAATGTTGGTTATTCTGAAATAGATATTCCTTGTGTGTGATGATCCCGTCCAGTTTAGCTTGGTTGGTTATTAGTTGGATCTCAGTCTTCAGCTCTGGTAAGGGATCCCTGTGTAGTTTACAGTAGTGTAGTGGGTTGGAGAGTTGTCTCTTTATTTCAATGTCATATTGGTCCTGGTTCATCACCACAATGCCTCCGCCCTTATCCACTGGCTTGATAATTACATCCGCTCGTTCTTTCAGGTGCTGGAGGGCTTGTTTCTCGACAAGTGGTAGGTTGTAGGGAACATATTCAAACTGTTTTTGTAGGTCTGATACCTCACGCAGTACTAGTCTTTCAAATGAGAGTATCTCAGGAGGCATCGCTGAGGAGGTTGGATTGAAGGTGGAGGGAGGGTGGAACCTGGGTCTGAATGTGTAGTCGGAGTCCGGACTGTCCTTGAAGAATTGTCTGAGTCTGATCCTTCGGAAGAATTGAAGTAATTGAGTTTGAAGTTCGAAAAAATTGCTGTGCTCAGTGGGCACAAAACTGAGTCCCCTGCTGAGTAGATTGATTTTGTCACTTGTGAGGGTATGGCTGGAAAGGTTGAAGATGGGAATGAGTTGTTGATCTTGTGTTGTGGTGATAGCGTGGACCACAGGTGTTGGCGTAGGCTGTATGTGGGGGAGTTGTGGGGGGGGGGGTGTTCATTGTCGAGGCCCCCATTGGTAAAACCTGTTCATGGTTTGTCATTCTCCGTAGTGTTGAGGTTGGTAGTTTGTCCTGGTTCGAGTCCAGTTCGGGCTGCGGCTGTGGCCTTGTTCTAAAAAACCGCGGGACAACAAGGGTGCTGCTCTGCTGGTGTTCCTTGATGAGCTTGATCCCTCGTCGGGGTCGGAGTCCTCAATGGATGTGTTAGATGAAGCAGAGAAGGTGATTTCTTTGCTGTTGCGGAATCTACCCCAATTGTGTGTTCTTGGTGGAGTATTGTAGAATTTGTCACAGAGGTATGGGTAGGTTGTTTCAACTTTGTAATATTTGATTTCCTTTTGGATTTTGGTGACTTTTTTGTTAAGTTCGAAGGTGTCGAACGTGGCTATGGTAGAGTTGATTTTTTCGAGGAGGTTTTTGGCATCAGGGATAGAGCTGTCCTCTAGAATTAGTTTTTCAATCTCGGCGATTTCTTCTAATTCTTGGCGGCTATGTTCAATGGCAGTGTCGATCCCCATTACCATCCAGTGCCGGGAGCAAGTGGTAGCTTGGTGGCTGAACCCAGTACAGAATTTGGGGTCTGTTGTGAAAATGGCTTGTGTGTTGCAAGCGGGACACACACGCTTGCGCCACCACCTCTCCCCTGACTCCCACGACCCCCGCAGCCACACTGCGTCCCCAGTCCTCCTTCCGGCCCTCATTTTTCCTTTTCCTTCCCCATGCAGCACTCCCCTTCCTGATGAAGATCCTAAATAAATAGGATCCAAATGCCGTCGCCCGTTCTAGGGCGCGACTTATGGCGCACCATCAACCTTGGTTCACAAAACAGAGAATCATCACTCATTGATTGAGGACGAACCATTGCCTATGTATATATTGCGTTTTTGTCACATTGTCACCTTGCGTCCTTCGCTGTATTCAGCCACGTGTCACTTGCGCCTTCACTCTTTGCTTCACTAACACTTAGTGCACAAATCCTCCTTGGGTTGCCACCGCATTTTATGCCTACAGTGCTGCTTTAACTGTTCTGTATGAAATGTGTTCTTAAATATATGATGCTACGTGCACTTTCCAAAAACTGAAATCCAAAGTCTCTCTTCCTTTTTTCCACGTTCTCGTAATGTTTTTATATACATATATATATATATATATATATATATATATATATATATATATATATATATATATATATATATATATATATATATATATATATATATATATATATATATATATATATATATATACCTACTGGCGGTCGCCAGTAGGTATATATAGTTAGGATTTTTTCAGGAAAATGGCACATTTTGTTTCTGAGCAGCCCCTGAAAATTGGGGGGGGGGGTTCGTCCAGGGGGGGTCGAGAAAAAAGGGGGGTCCCAAAACGTGTTTTTAACATTGAGTTTTCCATAGGGCGGTTGGCCTCACTTTTAGCCCGAACGGCTGAATGGATTTGCACGAAACTTGGCAAAATTGTAGGGACTGGTAGCCCGATGTGCCTTTTGTAGGTCTCAATATATGTGCTCCAGTGGATTTTGAGAAATTAACGTTTAAAAAAAGATATATATCTGTAACAGCGGACCAGGCAGCGCTCCGGTTCGCGGACTTTTCGCGCAACGGAGCTTTGTGAAGCGAAGCTGATTGGTTCTCCGGCGTCTGTAAACATTCCAAACAGTCCGTAGCGGCCGCCATCTTGTCTCTCGGTAGGATCGAGAGACAAGAGGAGGCCAAAGCGAAGGGGCAAATGACCATAAGGGGGCATAGTAGATCCTCGCTGACCCCCTAGGTTTGATGTGGAGGTTTTAAAAGGGCCCCGCTGGGCAAAAAAAAAAATAATAATAATAATCGAACGGCTGAATGGATTTGCACAAAACTTGGCAAAATATTAGGGACTGGTAGCCCGATGTGCCTTTGCTAGGTCTCAATATATGTGCTCCAGTGGATTTTGAGAAATTAACGTTCAAAAAAAGATATATATCTGTAACAGCGCTCCGCTTCGAGTACTTTTCGTGTTACGGAGCTTTGCGAAGCTGATTGGTTCTCCGGCGTCTGTCAACATTCCAAACAGTCCGTAGCGGCCGCCATCTTGTCTCTCGGTAGGATTGAGAGACAAGAGGAGGCCAAAGCGAAGGGGGAAATGACCATAAGGGGGCATAGTAGATTCTTCCTGACCTCTTAGGTTTGATGTACCATTTTGCCAAGTTTGGTGTAATTCCGTTCAGCCATTCAGGCTGTAGACGTATGTAAATGTCCTATGGAAAATTGCATGGGGAAAACACATTTGAAAGTGTTGAAATTTAGAACCAATTAAAATGTTACTTTGGTTTTGTATTTGTGTGTGATGAAAGTTAATTGGTTATGTATATATGTCAAATGAGAGGAAACCACAGCCATTTTGTGATACTACTGTCTGAGGTACATTTGTGAGGAATTGTTGGTGGTGAATTTCTGGTGTTTGATTTACACAGTACTAACACTTCTCCTACTTTTAAAAAGGTGAGTTGTTAATTTGTAAGGGGAACTATGTTGTACACTTGAAGATAATTTGAAAAATGTTTTCTGTTATTTATTTGCAGTCCTTCTGTTATACTAAATACTTGATAAAGTTAGTTTTATAATATGTATTACTAAAAACGATAAATGAAAGTGATTATTTTTTTCTGCAATTTACAGCAAGCAATTTCAAAATAAATGGCTCACAATGAAGAGACCGTGGCAATTTCTTTGTAAGGGGAACTATGTTGTACACTTGAAGATAATTTGAAAAATGTTTTCTGTTATTTATTTGCAGTCCTTCTGTTATACTAAATACTTGATAAAGTTAGTTTTATATTATGTATTACTAAAAACGATAAATGAAAGTGATTATTTTTTTCTGCAATTTACAGCAAGCAATTTCAAAATAAAATGGCTCACAATGAAGAGACCGTGGCAATTTCTTTTGAATTGTCCACTACATTGATTGAAATTGAGAGCACCAATAATGAAATATTGTCACAAGGAGGAGATGACTTGTATGATTCCATTAGATTGATTGAAATGGACAGCACCAATAATGACATATTGTCACAAGGAGATGACTTGAATGATTCCACTACATTGATTGAAATGGAGAGCACCAATAATGAAATATTGTCACAAGGAGGAGATGACTTGAATGATTCCACTACATTGATTGAAATTGAGAGCACCAATAATGAAATATTGTCACGAGGAGATGACTTGAATGATTTCACTACATTGATTGAAATTGACAGCACCAATAATGAAATATTGTCACAAGGAGGAGATGAGTTGAATGATTTTTTTGATCAATCTGTTGATGGCGAATTTATCGAATGTTTGGAGGCCATAGAGTTAGAAGAATTATCATTGCAGACTTTTCATGAGGAAATTGCTGATGAGGACATGGTACTAGTTCTTTCAAATTTAGAAAATTCTGAAGAATAAATTTATATTTAGAAATCAAAAATTGTTTGAGACATTATTCATTTTTATTTTTAATTTATGAGGTTGTAGCGAAGTGATTGTAGTATAAAATGAGACTTATAGTATAGAGTGCAACATTTTTATGTTACATGGTAAGTTTACTCATATTTACTTCCCTTCTGCCACTATATTATCTCCAATGTGTATTTGACATCTCTTCTTCATCTCCGGCCTCCTTTCTCTCACTGTGTGTCTCCGATGCATGTTATTGCTGCTATTTTGTGTAATTACAGAAGAGAGTAAAATAAAATAGTTCGGAACGTGAAAAGGGGGCAAAGTAGAGTACCCCTCACCCCCTAGGTCTTTTTAGGCGGTCCCAAAAGGATCAGTTTCTGCTTTCCTGAGAGATTATGGTATGAGTTCCATATACCACAAAAATTTGCATTACAACATGCAAGATATCTATCTCCTATTACCAACTTTTGGAGATATTCGCGCTAAGCGCGAATATCTCCAAAAAGTAACACTTGCCCTGAGCAGTTCTTAGCCATGTTATCCAATGGGAGGTGGATAACATGGCTAAGAGCATTAGCTCGGTAATGCATGAATATCGCTGACTTTTTAGCGATATTCATGCATTGCGGCCGTTTATTATCGCATTTACGATAAACCTTGATAATAG
The DNA here is from genome assembly GCF_964261635.1 of Lissotriton helveticus. Classification (NCBI taxonomy): domain Eukaryota; kingdom Metazoa; phylum Chordata; class Amphibia; order Caudata; family Salamandridae; genus Lissotriton; species Lissotriton helveticus. The sequence continues at coordinate 1,512,977,750 of NC_136068.1, read as the reverse complement.
CAAGGTTTATCTTCGATAATTTCAGACGATGCTTAGCGGTAAAAAAATTCGTTGGTAAGCATCGTTAGCGATAAATATCGCTTAACTTTGGTAATATGCACCAACGTCTGTTAACGTTAGATTGGAAGGAAATGAGGAAGTGTTGAAAAACATTGTCTGCGCCATCTTGCCTTTTTTGAAATGCCACACTTTTGTCGTGCACGGCAGCCATTTTAGATGCCTTGAGCAGACCCACTCTCTGCACGCTGTCGATTCGGAGCATGGCTCCCCACCCTCGCAAGCATCTTCCCCAGGCACTGGTCACCCCCGCTCTCTGTCTTATGCATCGGCAATAAACCTCCCCCCATCTGCGCTGCTCTTCCCTGAAAATCACACTCTGTGCCCGCCCGACACCTCCCTTTCGCCCTATTCACTACCGCACCCTCTGACACTCCTCTTCCTCTGTGTCCGAATGTCCAGACTATCAGCTAGCCCTGCAGATGTAGTTTATGGCTCCAGCTGTAAAGAATCACCCCTCTTCAAAGGAGTTATAGTAGATCAAGGCCCACACCCGATGAGATCCGTCACACCACACGTGTTCCTACTATCTGAAAACCATCCTGTATTGTGATTGGGGAGGGGACCGAGCCTGAAGCGGAAGATTCTAGGAATGACTCTTTGTACATCAAAGTTTTTACAATTATGTGTCACATTAAAAATATATAGCACTCCAACAAAGTAGTAGGAATATAAAACTTTAATAACATATAAATATATACAACAAAAGAAAAACAGTAAAAATATTTAAACAACGAAGAGACCGTGGCAATTTCTTTTGAATTATCCACTACATTTATTGAAATTGACAGCACCAACAATGAAATATTCTCACAAGGAGGAGATGACTTGAATGATTTTTTTGATCAATCTCTTGATGGCGAATTTATCGAATGTTTGGAGACCATAGAGTTACAAGAATCATCATTGCAGACTTTTCATAAGGAAATTCCTGATGAGATGATTGAAGAGGAAATTCCTGATGAGGACCTGTTATTAGTTCTTTCAAATTATGAAAATTCAGAAGATGTTGCCTGGGGGTGGGTCGTCAGTAGCAGTCTGTTGTGCGAATAGTTCCAAGGCAGCAGAACGCGCTGAAATCTAGATGGCACGAAAGTGATGTCTAGTAAGTTGCCGCCCAGCAAATAACGGCGTGGGGCGCCGCGGGGGTGAGTGAGTCCAGTAGGCACCACAGCTATTCTTACCGGCATTGCAGAATTACTGCTGGGGACAATGCCTGTGCTGTAGCAGGGTCACAGCAGAAACAAAAAGGATTCTGTTGAAGATGTTGTTGGTTTTCAATTTGAAACCAGTTCTGGTGTCAACTGCTATGCTAATGTAGTGGTTAATGTTTTGTTTTCTCTAGAAATGTAAAAGAGGGGGAGGCAGTCCAAAGTTCCGTTAAAAGGGCAAAGGAAAGGATCGGTGGTTTGAACTATCAGTCAAAAAGGGGAGGGGGTGCAACAATTTTTCCTACCGGGTCACACTGTGCTTTCACCGGAACTGAGGTCTGCAGGATTCTAGTAATTCAAAGTGAGGCTGGCGCCAGCATGGGAGCGCCGACGTCCCGCGGATACAGTTTCGTCACTCCACGGGCGATTATGGCAGTCATTCCCCATCGGGGGTCGGAGACTCCCGCGGCTCCTCTAGAATCTTCAAGGTCGTGGAGGACTACGGTGGTGGAGTCAACCAGTGACCGGGCCATTTCTTTATGCTGGGCCCGCTCTTGCCAGGTCGACCGCCATTTTGAGAGTTCGGTAGCTACTGGCGATCGCGGGGTCAAATGAGCGGACGGGCTCCACCCTGCCGGGCGAGACGTTGCAGCATGGCTACAGTGGAAGAACCCTTTTCCGGGCGCCTGGAGCGCTGAGGGTGCAGGTGGGAAGCCTCCACCTGGGGAGGCGGGAGAGGCCTGTTCGCACCGTCTCTCCCTCCCAGTGCACCCCACGGCGTCTCGCTTGACATTTGTTATGGCCGGACCAGGCGATGAGGACGAGGGGGGGGGGTCGGAGGCATGTGCAAGACATCCCCCCCCCAGTGTTGTCGCAGCCATTATTCAAGAAAGAAGAAGTGTCCCGTCCGTCTTCGGGCCGGGCTTCCGGTAGATGTCGGCCGGACGCCCCTGGCTCTGGCCCCATGAACGGGTTTCTTGGTTTATCGGCTGCAGCCGGATCCCGTCGGCCTCGGCCCCCCGACCGTTGGTGGCCGGACCGGAAGAGCATGTGGCGGGACTACCTGAAACTGTCAAGGGCCACTGCGGCCGGACTGGGAGAGAGAGGGGATGGTCGAGGATACATTCCCCCCCCCCGCAACTGTTCAGCGTTGTAAAGGCAATCCCCTGGCCGGGTCCCGCTGGCCTCGGCCTCTCCTCCGGCTACACCCTACGTTAGGATCTCCTGGCCAAGGCGTGGCAACAGGACCCGCCTTATATGGGCTGCTCCCGGCTGGGCGTAGCCGCAACCCTGCCCCACCTTGGTAGTTTCCAGAGTGGGGGCGGATGTTCTACTGACTTGCATTTTCCCTAGTCTATCGATTTTTTTGGCGTGGCAGGCGGTTGGACAGCGAGGGGTGATTTGGTTTCTCTTACTGTTTTTCTGGTCTCTCACCACTGGCATATTTTAACGTTTTCTTGTTTCTAGGACATTAACAGGTTTTATCATTACGTTATGTTATCGTTTCTTTGTTCGTTGTTTAATAAAAGTTCATGTTCATCAGTGGCCTACTGATTTTCGTTTTCCTATTCTTTTCTTTCCAGGTTGTTTCATGCTAAAGTTTCTGTTAACAGGATACAGTGATCACTTCGTTATTTTTGCATATGTCCTTTTCACTAGGGGTGCTCTCTGGTCGGGCCAGATGACCTATCTCTAGTAAATGGTCCGGGTGAAACAGGTGCATCAATCAGTGGGGAGTAGATAGGCATGACAGATTACAACGGGGGAGAAAGGTCCGCATTACGTACCCTTTCACTACTTGCAAAGATTTTCCTACGTTTATTTGCAAACCGGGAATACTTCCAAAAAGAACTAATTCCCAAACAGCCAATGTTCGGACAATCAATCAATCAATGAGGAATGAAATAGGTACGACGTGTTAAAGGCTTGCGTTACCTACCCTTCACTATCTGCAAAGGGAGAGAGAATATTCCTATTCTTCCTCGTTTGCAGGCAGAGAAGATCCTTAAGAGAACCAACTTCGAACAATTCAATGCTCGATTCAAACAATCAACAAGGGGTACTGTGAACACAAATGAACGCCGCTTATGTACATACACATTGCTATTTTCAACAGGTTGTTCCTAATGTTTCTATTTTAGCAAGGTCAAAAAGAGATCTCATTAAGGGCCTACTGATTTTGCTCGATTCCTTTTGTTTTTTTACACGATTTTTCGCTATCTGCAAAGACTAAACAGAGTATTGCGACTCTGTGCTTGTTTGTAAATAGAGAATGAACCAAAGAGAACAATCAATCAAATGGAGAGAGAAGCAGGCACGACAGATTACAACGGGGGAAAAGGCCTGCGTTAACTACCCTTCACTATCTGCAAAGAGAGAGTACTCCTAATAGAAATGAGGGGTGGGGAGCAGCATTCAAAGCAGATCAGTGTGCATAAACACGAAAATGTTTTTACTTACCACGTACTTGACATTCGACAGTTTATGATATTTGCTATTAAAAAACCATTGAAATTCACTGAAAAAACCATAGGTTATAGACCATATATAGTTAGGAATTAGCATTTACAAAACCTTGAAAATTCACTGAAAAAACCATAGGTTATAGACCATATATAGTTAGGAATTAGCATTTAAAAAACCTTATTTTACTCACACAAAACCATTGAAATTTCATATATAGTTAGTTGCACTAACTATATATCGCGCACCCGCAATCCACTGCTGATCATGTCACATATTACATCATTCATGACATGGTCAGTGACATCACTGATGACATCACTGATGACATCTCAAATGACATCACTGATGACATCAATGATGACATCTCATTTGACATCATTCTTGTGCTAATACGATAAACCTCTTAGATACACTCAGTGTATACAGACACTCACACACTGTCACTCATCCATGGAGTTACTCACACACCTAGTCAGTCATGCAAAGAAACAATCTCACCTCCATTTCTTCAACTATACAGTTATACACACCTTACTTATTCAAACATATACTAACACATATTTACTCTCTTATACAATCCCTGATAGAAGTTCACAATGATCCATACAACCACTCACATATTCAGTGGCTCTCATGCACAGTTATTTATATATGCCAACTCTCACATGTACTGTGTTTTACATATGTACTTACTATGACATGTAGCATTGAGATATCCATTCCCTCATCAATACACTCATGCACACAGTCAACTGCCCATGTAGCTGTTTCCACATGCACTCTTGAACTCATACACCTAGTGAATCAACTGCTCACACATCTATGCACAGAGTCACACACCTCCCAGCCACCCCTACACAAACTCAATCTCCCATACAAATACTTGGGCAACCAATCAATAACACATATAGCCTCTCGTATAGCTAATGATCAACACATGCAGCAGTTTATATCACAACAGACATAATAATGCACAAATTAAGACAGTTTAGTCACTAACCCATGCATTCAGTGAGACACATTTAATCACTCACTCATACAGTCAGTCACGCACCTACTAAATCCTTCATCCAGACACTTATACATCCACTCATTCTTCAATATGTAAGACATATTATAACTTTACAGAAACATACAGTCACTGGATGTTGTCATCAGTGATGTCATCAGTGATGTCATTTGAGATGTCATCAGTGATGTCATCAGTGATGTCACTGACCATGTCATGAATGATGTAATATGTGACATGATCAGCAGTGGATTGCGGGTGCGCGATATATAGTTAGTGCAACTAACTATATATGGAATTTCAATGGTTTTGTGTGAGTAAAATAAGGTTTTTTAAATGCTAATTCCTAACTATATATGGTCTATAACCTATGGTTTTTTCAGTGAATTTTCAAGGTTTTGTAAATGCTAATTCCTAACTATATATGGTCTATAACCTATGGTTTTTTCAGTGAATATATATATATATATATATATATAGAAAAGGTATCTCCTCCCAAAAGAAAAGAACAGTCACCCAAAGAGGAACACAAAGAAATGCTTTATTGAGGGTTCTTGTAGGGCGATTGCATTTCGGCGTGTCTTGCCTTCTTCAGCGCCTCTCTCAAAAAGTGCTTCCTGTGCCGTTGTGACGAGTGCAGTCCTGTCTCATTTGAATACACCCTGCTCCGCCCCCTGATGATGATGCGGCTCACCTGTGCAGTTCTCCGGTGGCGGACTGCACGGACCAGAATGCCGCTGTGTGGTGCATTTTGATCGGGTGATGCCGGTGGGGAAGACATTCAGGGAAAAGGGAAACGGGACAGGCATAGCGCTGGAGGAAACCACGGAGGTGTCAACAGTCCCGCAATCAGCGCTTTCCTCGGGTCATCTTCATAACCTACGCCACCCTTCTTCCAAGTATCTATCATGGGGGCTGACATTGCAATGCATATCGTCCAATATTGGAGGTATGAATACCATCCTCCTGGCGTAGTGATGGGTTCCGGACACCAATGCTACCACACTGACATATATATATATATATATATATATATATATATATATATATATATATATATATATATATATATACTCGCCCCCTTTACTGAATCCAGTTGAGATATTGTTGTTGATAATATATAATTAGTGTAAGTAAGTCACAATTTAGGTTGTCCTTCTCCTTTGCACAGGTGGTAGAGTGCACTATGATAACAGTGTGGATATATGTTCGTACATATATATCCCTAAAGTAAACCTGTAAAGCAATGCTTTAGTGTGAGTGACCGGTACTCCATAGAGTAACATGGACCAGCTACTGGGCAAACTCGAGTTAGCCAGCTCAATTATGGAACAACCAAAGTATGCTGTGTTTTGTATCAAACACTGCTTTTTCACCCCAATTGATTCTCATGTCGACGGTGATATGGCATGCACAGGATTGCCACCCTGTGCCTCTGTTGGAAACAAAGCTCCAGTGCCTTGGCAGGCTTCTTCAAGCTGTTTGCTGCCAAAGCAAGTCTCTATCCTCCTAGTGGGATGTGCTAGCACTTCCCAAGGTCAGAAACAAAGGCCTAAGGAGGAAGGATGTCACACCTCCACTCTCCCAGGATGGGTAGTGCTTACAACAATCAAGGAAGTTAACCTCATAGGCTTCACCACCCTTGATATGTAATTACATTGTCCCCCGCTCGAGGACAAAGTCCTACCTGCCCTGTTCAATCCGACAAGTGGGAAAATAATTTTTTCAGGGAGTCGTACTCGCCCTAAGGCTAACCACACTTGTAAAGTGGGTTATGAGGCCTGTACAGCCAAGGAAGGGTTCCTGACACTTTGAAAGGGCCCAAAATAGAGTATTCTTGGTAGCATATTGATGTACACCCACAGGATGTTGTCCCCACTGGGGTGCGTTAGCCGAAGGTACTAGTAGCCCATTGGCCACTGTCCTTCTTTTCCTTAACGCCCCCTAAACTAGAATGTAAGGGGCTCCTCTGGCATCAGAATTTTAGTAGTACTTTGGAATACAAGAAGAGGCGCACAAAGAGGATGCCTTCACTGAGGGCAGGACTTTGGACTCTGCCGCAGCGCAAAGAGGGGACACTTAAGTGCCCTAAAGAGACTATACTGGAACCGTGTGTCGATGTGTGTCTGTGGTGAAAGCTCTTTGCTCCAGCAAGAGGGACTCCAATAGACCCCAGATATCTAAAGCATATTCCCCTGACTGGTGGAACCAGTCCACTGCAACCTGCAGAAGAATCAACGTGCTGCGTCACAAAAATTGTGATCCGCTGGGCCTGTCAAGAGTGAGCCCAAAGAGAAGTGGTGTCCTGTAAGCCTAGCATCATAGCTAATGAGATGGTAATGTTTTGGCAAAATCTCATCAGCACATCCTCGAAGCCCATTCAAGCACCTACGTATGCTCATCTAGACTACACAGTTCGAAAGCAGTGGCTCTGCGAGGCTGAGACTCTTAATTGCAGCAATCCCATTAAAAGAAGTCTTGAGCCAAGAAAGGCTTGAATCAAAGAGCGCTAGAGACAGGACAGCAAAAGTAATAGTGGCAGGAAAGGGGAGAGGGAGCTATGGCAGGGATCTTCAAACTGGGGAAGGGGGGCCCCAGGGGAGCCTCAAGTGATCCCAGGAGGGGTACGAGGCTTTGGCCAAAAGAATCATTATGCTGATAACTGCTATGGTTTCAGTTAAAAAAATGTAAGTAAGCCGCTCTGTAAATGCCCATCATTAACATCTTTTGTCATTTATGTCCTGGGTGGGGAAAGGTGTCAAAAGTGAAGGGACACCAAATCCCCCACCGGAAGTATAGGAGAGAGGCGTTAGCCTTACTGGCTTATCGTCTCTCTCCTCCACTTCTGAAGCGCAAGGTTGCATCATATTTACAAGAATGTGGTGCATCCTTGCGTTTTCCCTTGCGATGGTGCTAAGTTTAGCAACTTAGAGCCAATGCATGCACCCTTGCACCAGAGTGCAAGGGTGTCTAAGTACAGTGGAGGATTGTTATGTGTAGGAAGGTGTCTAGGAAACAATCCTAGAAATGCCATTGACAATGACTTTCATGTGCGCTGCTTCATGCAGCAACCATGAAAGTGACAAAATGGCATTAAAAAAAAAGTTTGGTTATGTACAGGAAGGAACACCTTCCTGTACATAAACTAACAATGGCAATTTTGCTTTTTCCATGTGTGCTACACAAGGCAGCACACATGGAAAAAGCAAAAACGAAGAGAAATAATGCATTTCTCCTCGTTTCTCCATCTTAAGAGCAGTTTTTACCTGGGCTTAATTTTGGCCCTGCCTCCTATTGTACATAGGGGGCAGCGTCTAAATGAATGGGTGTTGCGGTGGAACGCCCACTGTAACACCCCCTGCCCACCCCTTTCACTCTAACCATAGCGTGAAAGGGGCCTTATGTACAAGGCAGCGTTAAGCCACGTTAAGTGGCTTAACGGTGCCTTGTACATAAGACACAGACCCTATTGCCACCACAACGTCACTATACGTTATTTTTGTGGTGGCAATAGGGGTTTGAACATATGCTCTATGTTAGGCAATCATGTGTTTGATTCTGTTTTAAAATGGTAATATAATTTACCTGCAATGTTTAATAAGTTCAAACCTATTTAAACACTGCCAATTTAATAGAATAATTGGGGGTGCGCGTCAATAAAAGGTTTGAAGACCACTGAGCTATGGAGAGAGAGGAAGAGGGAGACAGAGAAACAGAAAGAGGGTGCGAGGCAGAGAACGCAAGGGTGGAAGGAGAGAGAGGGGGAAACGGACTCAAGAGGGCTAGAAAGAGAGTGAGCGAGTCAGGAGGCGAGAGATGTGGCGGCATCAATTGCCTTAATGCCACTTTCATTATTTTTCAATTTTAAGTAGTTAAATTAGAAATGCAGCATATTTGGAAACAGAGTATTGGGAACGGGGTTTTATGCAATCAGGAATATCTCGAAGGCCTCTCACCTGTGCTGCTTGTGTTCTTCTTTCCTACAGAGTCCGCCCCGATACGGCTCGTGAATGGTGGACCCAACGCTTGCATTGGGAGAGTGGAAATATTATACGGCGGCCAGTGGGGGACCGTATGCGACGATTCATGGGGAATAGAAGATGCGAACGTGGTGTGCAGGCAAATAGGGTGTGGTCCCGCTACAGCTGCAAAACAAGGGGCTAGCTTTGGCCAGGGATCTGGGAGCATATGGCTCGATGACGTCGGCTGCACAGGAACGGAAAGTACCCTCAAGGCCTGCCAACACCCAGATTGGGGACAGCACAACTGTCAGCATAGTGAAGATGCCGGAGTGGAATGTTCAGGTAATATATTGCTTTTTATCATGCATTTCATCTGGCTCATTCTAAAATATGTAGGCAGTGCTTTAAACGGAAATAATAAGTGTACTTACTCACCAAATGGAACCATGGAAGATCGGGGGAGTTTGAGACAAGGCAGGGCTAAGAGGCCAGCATTTATTAATGTGACTAAGTATTTCTTACTGTGAACTTGTACGATGATACCGAGATATCTCTGCCATCTATGTTCCTTTTAAACTTGCACATAAGAAGTAGAAATGTAACATTATTTTTCAAACATCATTTGTGTGCAGATTGTCGGTGCAAATGTATGACCCACAAACACCATATGAATTTTCACATTATGCACTGTAACAGATAGTGTGTGCAATCTGAGAACCAAGCCGGGTTAAGGATATATCATGACCCCATTCTAATTAACAGCCTGGCACATTTCAGTAGGACCCATGTACCTGGCATTTATTTTGTCTTTTTTTTGACAGCGTTACTTCTTGTGGAGAAGGATGTCACACAAATCATGCGTTCAAGGCTTGAATTGCTTCTGTCCCGTGGTTGTAGGAGGTTCTCACGTGGGTTATACCACGCTCTTTTTCGCGCTCATTTGATAAGCCTAAATGGGTAGCCCCGTTCCAAAAGGCGATCAGCAAGGTCTTGGGACTCTGTCATGTAGTCCCAGCATGGTATAACCCACGTGAGAGCCTCCTACAACCACGGGACAGAAGCAATTCAAGCCTTGAATGCATGATTTGTGTGACAACCTTCTCAACAAGAAGTAACGCTGGCAAAAATATCATTAAAAAATATTGGGGCCTGATAGCAGATGATATCCAGCAGAATGCCCTGTTACATTCTCCTACATTATTACTGTTCCTTTAATTCTTGTAGAATGTTAGTGACCACTGTGTGTACATAGGAATGTAAGAGTCAGTTGCTGCTGAGCTCCTGTACTGGTGACATCTGAGGGTCCTATCTACAAATAAACTACAAGCTGCATCAACTTCTTCTCTTTATTACTTGTAAAAGTGGCGACGAGCGAGGAAAACGACCCATTTGACCCTTGGATGTTCTTTTCATTTTAAAATTTCTTGTATTTTTTTTTCCTACAAGCAAAAAAAAAAGGAATCAAAGAAATCGCCTTCAACTGAGGAATCAATAATCAAAACCCATCTGCAAAACAACTTTCAACAAGAACAGCTTCGCATGCAGTGAGTTGTCATAATATTATCATTTTTTTTATTATTTCCAAACTCTGGAAGCGCTCGTTAATGCCAAGAAACTCTGTTTCCAAAACTATTATTGTGTTTTACTAAGCGCTGATAAATTGTTAAAACGCCTCGTTAAACAACCTTTTTCGTTTATTTGAGTAAGCGCACAACAGGCATGTAAGCGCACAACAGGCGTGTAATTTCATTTTTGCATCCTTTAAAAGACAAAGCATCTGTTGGAACGCTCGAGCGCATCGGCATGCAACTTCCAGCTGACTCTGCACCAGCGTCATAAGCGTCATACGTCAGGCGCACGAACTGCAGACAGTGTCAGGCATCACGTTGCGTAGCGGCCATCTTATATCTCCAGTTGCATAGCAACGCGTCTTTTACCGATTTCAACAACATTAACCCAGCGTTAACCCAGCGTTTATCTTCCAAATAAAAAAAAAAAACGCAAACAACGATCAACTCGTACCAAACAGAGCACTCGCCAAGCTTTCCTTTTCAACTATATTTTTACAACTAACTATTGCTTTAACTTTGACTACTGCTACAACATCGATATGACACTCACCTGCTGCCTTTCTTCGTTTCCTCTGCATTGTATTCTGGGAAATTGATTACAAAGCATTCTGGGACATTTAAAAAAAAAAAAAAAAAAAAAAAACATACTTTATTCGTTTTACAAACAACAGTATTCAGCATCAAATTTACTGGAAAACAGTTCTTTTTTCTCAGCATTCTTCTAGGAATCGACGCAGACAACGGTGACTACTTTTGTGGTTAATTTTATTTTGTTCAAAATACCAACTTTGATTATAATATTATTCCTGTGATGTTATTGTGTATCTTATATTAATTTGTCATAATTCGACATGGAAACTAATAATATTTTAGCTCCACCCAAATTCTTACAAGACCCTGGTATACCTCCTATGAATTGGGAGGATTGGCGTGAATCCTTCGAAACTTATTTGGAGGCAATAGGAGGAGAGGTATTTCTTGCATCACGAAAATTAGCTTTACTCAAGCACAGTCTTGGCGTAGAAGGTAGAAAAGTACTAAAAACATTACCTATTGTATCTTCTGTTAGTTCAAAGGTATGTGCAGGAGGAGATGAAGATCTCAGTGAAGAGGAAATTGTGTTTGATTGTTCCAAACTTGAACCACCTCTGTCTGATGAATATCTAGATGCACTTAATGCACTAGAGGAAAATTTCGGTAAAAAAACTAGTATTGTTGTAGAAAGACATAAATTCTTCTCAAGAGCACAGATGGTTGGGGAAACTGTAGAACAATATGTTACTGCCTTAAGAAGGTTAGCTGTCACTTGCAGGTTTAAAGAGTTACATGAGGAAATCATAAGGGATCAGTTCATCAATAGAACTAACAATGTTAAAATACAGGAGAAATTACTTGACTTAAAAGATCCATCTCTCCACAAAACTATTTCTATTGCCAGGAGGGTGGAAAATAATTCACGTTATGTCAAAGAGTTAAACATTACGCATACTACAGATCGAAAGCTAACTGACAGTAAAGATTCTGGCGAAGTATGTGCGGTATCCAGTAAGCCAAAAACTTTTGACACCAAGCATAATGTCAGATATGATAGTAGAATTAGACCTCGCAATTTTTCTGGTGCCAACAAAAACACTGTATCTTATAACAAGATGTCTTCTAATAAGACTATGCTTCCTAACAATAAGCAGTTTTGTTTTAGATGTGGGAATGCCAAGCATACCACTGAAAATTCTTGGTGTCCGGCGTCTAATGTCACTTGTTTCAAGTGTAACAAATCTGGCCATTTTTCCAAAATGTGCAGGTCTGGGAATCCCAATGCTTGGAAAAGCTCTGTGAATTTTATTGATGAATCTGATGACGATAGTGATATTGAAGTTATGACCATTTGGAATGAGGATGAGGTTAATCATATTTCTGAAGAAATTCAACCACCAAAATGTGAAGTCACTATCAACAACCACAAGTTATTCCTTTGGGCTGATTCTTGCTCCCTGTATACCATTATCGATAAAACTATGTGGGAAACGTGTGGTAAACCCACCTTAGTTCATTCACAAAGATCTCCTGTGGGGTACCTATGCATTAGACTACCTGTGATCGGATGTTTTTCATCTGAGATCATTTTTAAAGATAGGAGTACTCCTGGAACTGTCTATGTGGTAGAAAAGGGAAGAGCCTTATTAGGATGGAAAGAAGTATGGAATTTAGGTTTGACCCTTGATCCAAATCATCCTGACCAAGTTTTACTATCTCCCAATTGGCGTAAAATAAATTCTGAAGAAGTACTAGTAACTCAGGATGATAACAGTGTGTCAGAATTACATAAAAAGTTCCCTGATTTATTTAATCCCAAATTAGGGTGTCTTAAAAAATTTGAACACAGAATTGTTCTTAAATCTGATTGTACCCCCATTGTTCATAAAGTACGTAATGTACCGTTAGTGTTAAGGTCTCAACTCAAAGTGGAGTTAGATCGCCTTTGTCACTTGAACATCATTGAACCAATCGAAGCTTCTGAATGGCTTAGTCCAGTAGTTTTGGCACGCAAATCCAATGGAAAATTGCGCATGTGTGTTGATCTGAGAGATTTAAACAAAAATATTTGGGTAGATCGCTTTCCTTTACCCAAGATTAATGAAATGGTTGCCTCTGTTAAAGATGCAAAATTTTTCTCGTCTATTGATCTATCAAATGCATATCATCAGATAAAGTTACACCCAGAATCCCGTCATCTAACTTCTTTTATCACTCCTGAGGGTGCATTTCAATTTTTGAGAATGCCTTTTGGATTATCTTCTGCTTCAGCCGTTTTTCAAAGAGTCATGTGCAAAGTCCTAGAAGGCATACCTAACATGTTAGTGTTTCAAGATGATGTACTTGTATGGGGTGCGGACAAGTGTGACCACGACATGATTTTGCATGATGTATTAAGTAAACTTCAAAAGGCTGGTTTGACTGTAGCTGCTGAGAAATGCAAATTTGCTACCAATGAAATAGAATATCTTGGGCACACTTTATCTGCAGATGGTGTTAAACCTAAAAAGAATTTATTGGATGCGATCAAGAATGCTCCGGCACCATCTGATAAAGACCAGCTCCGATCCTTTTTAGGTCTTGCCGAGTATTACTCGAAATTTGTACCGAATTTTGCCTCTAAAGTTTTCTGTTTAAGATTGTTGATGAAAAAAGATGCAAAATTTTTGTGGTCCACGGAGTGTCAAACAGTGTTTGATGATGTAAAAAGAGAGATTGCTAATGCTGTTGCTCTCAAACCCTACGATCCCAGCAAGAGGTCGATCATCGTGGTGGATGCTAGTGCATATGGGCTTGGAGCTGTCTTGATGCAAGGGAAAGACAAATTTGAGTGGGTGGTAGCTTTTGCCTCACGAACATTGAAGGGTGCTGAATCTTCTTACTCTGTCATCGAGAAGGAGGCTTTAGCATGTTTTTGGGGTGTTAATTATTTCAGGAACTATGTCTGGGGCACTAATTTCGAGTTGAGAACGGATCATAAGCCCCTTGTTGATATTTTTTCCACTAAGGGTGCAGGGAAAGCCACGCCTAGAATTGCCAAGTGGATATATAAGTTACAAGAGTATGATTTTACAATGGAATATGTACCTGGAATAAAAAATGTCAATGCTGATTGCCTTTCTCGACTTCCTATTGGGGGTGAGGATATTCCGGTTGAACAAGATGAAGACTGGTCAATTGCTTCTGTGGATGAAGCTTGTAGTGGTGCTATAAGTTTAGAGGTATGGAAACAAGCTGTTCAGGATGATGTGGTATTGAAGGAGGTAATTACACGTTTAGCATCACCATTCAATAATTTTTCTTGGAGTGATTCTGACTTATCCGAATATAAAACTGTTTGGCCTGAACTCTCTTATGACCTTGTGATGGGTGTGGTTAGAAGAGCTGACAAACTTGTTGTACCGTCTTCCTTACGGAATAGGTTACTGGATCTTATGCACGAAGGGCACTCAGGCATGTCTGGGATGAAAAGAAGATGTAGGTGTGATTTCTGGTGGCCAGGTATGGACAAAGATATTGACAGATGTGTAAGGAATTGCGCTGCTTGCACGTGCAGTGACAAATCTCATGTTTCTCAAGAAACCACAATTTCTGCTGTAGCATTTCCGGATGGGCCTTGGCAGAAACTAGCTATAGACATTTGTGGCCCGTTCAGTGTAGGTAGTATTACTGGCAAATTTGCCATTGTATTGATGGATTACTATAGCAAATGGCCTGAAGTTGCTTTTGTTAAAGAAGTTAAAGCTTCCAGCATAATTAACTTTTGTGAGGAGGTTTTTCATAGGGAAGGTTTTCCTGAGAGCATCACTACTGATAATGGTCCACAATTTGTTGCTTCAGAGTTCCAAAGTTACTTACATTCTTGCGGAATTAGACACATCACTACGGCTGTTTATTGCCCAAGAGAGAACGGCATGGTAGAAAGGTTCAACCGTGTTTTAAAGGATTGTATACAATTAGCTGTCTCTGGTGGTGATGATTGCAAAGTTGCTGTCAAAAACTTGGTTTGGAGTTATAGGAATACTCCACATTCTGCTACCATGGTGTCTCCATTTCATCTTCTGAAGGGGCGTTCTGCTGGTAACAAGGTGACTCCTGCTTGGATGCTCAAGGTTTCTGCTGGCCGTAATTATAAAGAAAATCTCGACAGTAGAATGAGTCTTTACCAAAAGAAGTATGTGGACAGGCATAACGACAAAATTATAAAACATGCATGTAGTTTCCAAATTGGTGATTGGGTCAAGTCTTCTCGTTTTGGGTTGTCCAAGGATGGTTCTTCCAGGTGGTCTCGTCCCAAGAAGGTGTTGAAAGTATTGGGTAATTGCGTTCTGCTGGATGATGGACAGAAGTGGAATATTTGTAATGTTGTTAAGTGCAATGATTTAGAGCTTGACCTCTGGTTAAAAAAGGAGTCTGGTTCCAGATCTGTTCCTTGTTCCGTTCATTCTCCGCGTGTTCAACCCACGTCATCTGATCTTCCAAGGTTAGATGTTTCCAATTCCAGAAGGTTATCTGGACGAATCATTGTGAAACCTGTCAGGCTTAAAGATTATGTTATGTGACTCTATATATATATATAATGCGTCATTGCAATGTACATAGTTTTTTTTATTTGTTTTTTTTATTTTAAGAAAAGGGATGTGTTACATTCTCCTACATTATTACTGTTCCTTTAATTCTTGTAGAATGTTAGTGACCACTGTGTGTACATAGGAATGTAAGAGTCAGTTGCTGCTGAGCTCCTGTACTGGTGACATCTGAGGGTCCTATCTACAAATAAACTACAAGCTGCATCAACTTCTTCTCTTTATTACTTGTAAAATGCCCTTCCTTTACATTCCTACAGAAGAGCTAAGAACATTAGGGACATGGTTGTTAACTCCTTTCTTGAATCGGCGAAACCACCAACTATACTGTCTATGTGGAACGTTCCCCGCATCCATGGGCATCACAGATGCGGATCCTGTATAGCATGTACTACTACGATACAATCCAAAGAATTCATACACAATGATCGTACATTTACCCTGAAATCCTACACGAACTGCAACACTACAAACATTATTTACATGATTCGATGTCCATGTAACCTGGTGTATGTAGGGCAGACACAACAGAAAGTGAAAACCAGAATTATGCAACATTGCAGCCGGATACGCTGTGAGGTGCCAGGCGCATCGTTGGTGGAGCACTGTAAAAGATTTGGCCACACCCCTGACAGTTTGAAATGGATGGCTCTTGAAAAAGTTACACTTGGTCCTAGAGGTGGCGATATAACCATGATTTTGAACATTCGTTGGATGGCAACATTTGACTCAATTAACAATAGACTGAATGAATTGGACAGCAGCCGTGCCCAACTGGCAACACTGAGCCGATAGCTCTCACATTAATTTCCAATGTTCTCCCAAAACCACTGCTCATATCTAATGTTTATCCTGCTTGCAGTCTCAACTTCAAGTAACCCTTCTAGACTAACCCCTTTTTCCTGTAACACACTTTTGATGAATATACCACCATCCCCGAGACATATTGATTACACATGCTAGTGTATCTATACTATGACTTTCTGATCTATACATATTACACCTATACTGTCCAGAATGCTTGAAGTACTATATATGAATTCCTAGTAACACATCTATAATAGCCCTTTTGTCCTGGCATTTGGACGAATTTACCCCCATCTTTTGGATATAGTGGTTTAGCCTCTATGCATGTCAATGTATGTATACCACAATTTGGTGATGTGTGTAATCTACACTGGTAATGACACCTTCACCCTCTTGTTAGAGAGCTGCACAATATTAATATCATTACTGTTACAACCTTTCAGTCTGAGATGTACTCTCTGTCTCTTTCGTCCGACAAGACATGTGTGTGGCTATTGTTACAGTGATATTCGCTCTAAACTCACTAATCTATGTTCATACCATTTTATTGTGCACACGATCTGAAACGAGGATATTTATAATAAGACACTTAACGCCTTCACCCTCATGTCAGAGAGGTGCACGTTGTTGTTTTAATTATGTACTGTGCAGCAGCTTTCCAATTTGTCAGAAGTCTTTTCACTATGGCCCCTCACGCATTATGCGTCAGTCCACGTCAGTGCACTCCCGTTCATAACGCTTGCGGCCGACGGCCCATGTGACTGCTGATGAATCGGCGTTTACAGAGGACCCTTGATGAATTCCTGGTGGCTCCTTCAATAGGTAGGCTATACACGGCGCATACCCCTGATGCAGCTAAGCGAGTTCGTGTGTTATTCACACGCTTAGACGGCATAACGCATCCCAATCTTTTTTTACCTTTACCTTTCAGAATCTACAGACCGCCGCAGCGGCTTTTTCCCTTCATGTACGACGTTGACAAACTCGTCATGCTACGTGAGTAATTACCATTGACAACCAATGTACATCTTACTGGCGCCACACCTTCTCCTTCTTTATCTAGCAATCCCGTTTTATTTTGCTGACCCAGATGGCGGCTTTTTTCCTACGAAGCGAACCAAGCTCTCTTGATCACGAGTTCGCCCTGATTTAAGTGAGTCTCTACTAATATACCACAACTTCTATGATGCCATTAATTGCACAGACGTTTAATAACTCTTTACTCACCATGTTTTTACAGGTTGCATTGTGTTCTTCATTCCATTTTGGAGCCGGCTGGCCCAAGTGTTGATCCCATTCCCCATGGTAAATGCCTTTTGGCGCTTTTAGCGCATCTCATATTTTATCACTCTGTTCATTTTAAAATACTCACTGCACTTCATTATTACAGAATAACCTGCCCCGCCAGATCCCCCACGTCCTGATGAAGAACTTTATGTTTGGGGTCGAAACGTCGACAGACATACCCCTGTACCAGCTTGCACGACCAGTATCCAGGATATTAATACAAGCGCTGGCAGCATGGTTTCTGACTAAATTAAGCTATGAACATTGACTGTTTGTTTCCGTAAACTGGCACTTTGATTGAAGCCAGGGTGAAAATTGTTCAGGTACTTTCATGTGTAGAACCAGCTTTTTGCACTGTGTTTAATCTTGCACATCCCTTTGTCTCACTCAACACCCCATCCCACCCCTCCAATCCCTGGGGCACTAATATACTTTTATTATGAAAAAGTGTTGTATGCATTCTCGGACACATTGTGATTAAATAACAGTGTGCTAACTTGATACATATGTGCATCCGTTTCTATATTTATGTTAAGCTCTGTTTTAACTAGACACTACGTACTGGGACCACTCTCTTTATGTACCATATAGCACCCAGGTCCCAGTGACTTTAATGGGTATACTCCCTTTTTCTGTAACAGAGTCTAAATCGGCAGCCAAGAGGATCCCGTCGCTTATGGGTATTGCTGCTGTTTGCTAGGGGATCTTTAATTGTGCAGTTTTGTGTCACTTTTCCCTTGTAGAGGGATTCGATGTCCGGTAGAGCAATGCCTACTCCCTTGTTTGATTCCCTCCCTTTTGCCTATTGTTGTTAAAATGGGCGGAGAGATAATCTACCCAATCAGCCTCTGTTATATTGAAGCTAATTCCTGGGTGGTTCGGTCGCTCTAACTTATGGATTGTTTGCCAAAACTTAACGCTGTTGTGCTGCTCGGCGTCGTGCAGTAGCTTAGCCTACATTTCATCATTCTTTAGTCTTATTTTCCTCCACTTCCTCTTTTTCAGTTGTCAATGGGTCGACTGCAGCTCTAAATTCCCCGGTGTTTTTCGCAGTTGTCGTAAGGGTTGAATTAAAGTGCATTTGAGGCTCTTGGATACGGGCTTGATTTGGCTTTTGTTAATTTGTCTTCCGATTGTCTTGGTTTGGTCCCAGTCCTGGTCGCAAATTTTCCACTGAACGTCTTGATAACGTTCTCCCATGCTGTTACAGTTGAGATGAGAGTTTTTTTCTCTCTCTTGAATAGGATTTTAACAGAGTCTCATAGAGCTTCAATATTGTTAGCATTGCACCTTATGCGATTTAGATTGAAGACTTCTTTAGTTGCAATCTGGTTCCAAACATCTAGTATATCAGCCGGTCTCACATTCAACAGCACTTCCTGAGCTAGGTGATCACTCTGAGCATTGTCACCTATTTTGAAAGTTGCTATTTTATTGAACATGGCTAGTGTGGCAAACGTAAAGTCTAGATAAGAGGAAGTTTTTGAAGAGTGCAATGTAGCAACTAGTGGATCGGCTGTTCAGTGCTTTTAAATTTAAATGTTCGAATTCCTGTAACAGATATTTTGCCCATCTTGTCAATTTATTAAGATTTTCTCTTCCCTGATTCGGTATCCCCCATAATGGTGTGAGTTCGTGTACAGGGCCGTCATCTTGGCTTGACCCAAAAAGGTGTAGATTGAAATTGCCAGCAACGATTATGTGGTCGGTGTCTTGCTCATCCATAATCCGTTTTATTTCATTTGACAACTCCTTTACAGCTTTTTGTTTTCATTTGGGATGGGTGTTAATTATTATGTATGGATGTATGTATGTATAACACACTTGTAGAGCGCTTCTGTCACCCGACGGGCATCCTGGCGCTGTGATCAAACAGATCCTGAAGCACAGTCAATGCGGTGTCAGCAAAAACTACCCTGACCTAGCGAACAGGTGTGTTATAACTACTTGTGACATATTGTTGAAATTAAGCTGTATCTGTAATGCGTGTACTGCATTAGGTGGGGTCATTTTCACCTCCATGGACTGTATTGAACCCATTGTCATTATTGAAGCCAACATCATTAGTCCCCTGAACGGCGACCAAAGTTAGAGTCCTTTATTGCCGGGAAGAAGTAGGAGATATACCCTTGGAGCTCCTGGGCGTTATCTTCCCAGGTTTCCTGGAGGAGTATTATGTCAAATGTTTTCAAATAATTAACTACCTAGAATCAACCATTTTGGCTGCCAGGCTGTTAATGTTCCAGATACAGAATTTAATTTGTCCTTACTCTGATGGGGCTATCTGTGAGGTGTCGCTCTCTTGTCAATTTGGGCGCTCTGTTATAATTGTGCGTGTTTATTTGCGACCAAGCCTGTGGTGCTGGTTTCAAAATTGGAATCGATGACACTGAGCTTGTGCTTAGATTGGAACCCTTTATGCAAGCAGTTGATTCACCAGGAGTACTGCTTCTTGCCCCTCTTAATACTGAGGTGGTAATTTTGTTTGGGACATTGATCTGAGCTTTTAAAAACAGAATTAGATAAGGAGATTTCAGTTCGGGTGCCAGTTTAATACCCCAATGCTTGAGCGTACTTTTACTGGAGCTCCATCTTGTCCTTGTCGCCTAGGGTCCAAGAAGATAATTTTATGGAAGGAATTCTATGGAAAATAAGTCTGATGAGTTTATATTTCCAAGGTTATGGATGGAATTTAAGAATCATAACATGTTCCCTCTGTTTAATATATCATCTCTTCCCCGTGATTTATATTCAGGGATGAGGATGATACTGACCAATTCTTCAGTTGTGCTTTCCTTAATTCTGTAAATAAGGGTTTTGTCCTGTAAATGAGGCCTTAATTGCCAAGGCTGTTCTGTCCTGCTCCTTGATTGACAGAAGTATGAGAGATTGGCGAGAGGACTGATAGAGACTTGATTTTGTTGGGTGAACAGCTATGTTTTGCAGAGCCCCCCGCTGACTGTTGTTGTCGATCTTCGTTTTTTGACAGATGGACTTCATTGGATGATAACCCCAAGGTTTGATCTTCCTTGATATGTTTTGGAGTTGCTGGGTCTTTTGCTAATAAGGTTGAGTCCTGCCTCTCATTCTCTTTTGGGGTGTTCCGTCTTGCTGATCTCAATGGAGGCCCCAAACTGACAGCCGTGGTTCTGGATGGCCATGCGATGGAATAATCCAACCTGCTAGGCAAAGGGAAGAAGCGACCGGACTGAGTTTCTTCAACATCGGAATCTGGTTCAACCACAATAACAGGTGGTTTACTCGAAGCGCTTAGAGCAAAAGCTAATGGCTTCTTATTACGACCCATCCTTTTTTGCTTGTTACTGGTTTTCCGAGGTGTGAGGTTTTTTTGGAAGGAGTTGTTTGTAATGAGACCATTATTGGCGTTGTATCACTATCTGCAAGTGTTTTGAATACGGTAGTTGGTGTTGGATCAATTTTTTGGGGTTTGGATGGAACGGTCCCTGACTTGTGTTGACCATCTGTAGATTTAAGATACATTGGAGCACTGCCTTTTATGTCTGATAGAAGATTCCATAACATGGTTGGTAATGGTATTAACTTGTCAATTATTAGTGTGCATGAACATTCAAGATGAATGGTTTGGCTTCCATGTAGTGTTTCTTGTCCATGCTTAATTAGACTGTTAAGCTCTGATAACTTTTTGTTGATCCCTGACGTGAAGTCGGCCAGGGTCTTAAGGACCGTAAGCTGTAAGTCCATTTTGTGCTATTGGTATTGTAAAGCTGTGGTTGAATATTGCATTGAGTTTAGAATTGCCTCCCAAATAGATTCAGTGGGCGTAGTGTTGCTGAAATTGCATCTTTCCTGCAATGGTGTATTAATTGGTTCAGGAGTTGCGTGATTTTGAGCAGGTTTTAAATTATAAGAAGCGACGAGCTCCTCCCATTCCCGTGAGGCCAGGAAAGACAAGTCCGGACTTGATGTATGGGAGTCTTTATAAGGGGACATCGTGTAACGTTCTGATGGTTTGCTGGCCAGGGGGCTGTTGGAGACTGCCAGGTCTACTGGTGCAGCTAGTGCACCTGGTTGTAATTCTTGCTGCTGGAGTGGGGAGCTATTTTTTGGAAGCAATGGGGGGACCTTTCCCAATTGATCAGCAAACTGGTTTGGGGTCAGGGAGTGACCTGGAGGGTCCATCATGCCCCCTAGTACATCAGTTTCAACTCTTGCCCCTATTGACTCTTCAGAGTCACTTCCAGCTGGCAAGATGTCGGCGGTGATTTTTGGTAGTACCTGGTCGCCCACCGTAGGCGTATTCCTTTGATGGGTTTTAACTTGTTTTTCAACTTGGTGGTAGAATTGGGGTTCAGGGGACGTGGTGAGTGACTGGTGAGTTGGCTGATGAGTTAGTCCGAACTTCTCTGGCTGTAGTGGTGATTGCAACCCTCTTACATTCTTGCTTTTTGAATAAATTGCTGTTCCAAGATCTTTAAAAAATGAGAATTTTGTGTAAATTTTAGGTTGGAGGGTACAGGGTTTTTTCCTTTCAGAAGCCCCATCAGTACTTATGAGGTCTCTATCCCTCTGTGTTCCTGGTAACTGCATCGGGTCGACTAATTGATGAGAAGTTGTTTCTCCCATTCTTGGCACTATTAAAACAAGTACAGAAAGCAACCCAGTCATTGACTGGGTTGCTTTCTGTACTTGTTTTAATAGATACTGGCCCCAGTCCTGAGCCACCTAACTCTTTTGTGCTTGTTTTTGCTTTACATTTTTTTTGTTTGGATTTTGACTTTAAAGGAGTCTTCCTTAGTTGGTCCGACCTCATGACAGAATTGGCTCTGTTGTCAGAGTCTGTTGTACCACGTGCTGTGTGATTGAATACGAGTGGGATATAGATACTGTACAGGGGTTGCGCAGGTAAGATGCAGGTGTTGATTGTCGCTAGTTTCAATAATAAGGCTGGTAAAAGCTCTGCTGATAAAAGTGAGAATGACTGCTGGTATCCCAAGTACCACAGCTGCCAGACCTTGATGAAGTAGTAAGAGATGAAGGGAGCAGCGAGAGAGGACAGGGAGGAGAGAGGGGACAGAAGGCGCAGGAAAACAGTGACTGTGACAGTGACGGTGCACCCAGCCAGGTCGTAGGTCTCAGGTCCAGACTTGCTTGGTTCTTCACTCGGTGGCCACTATAATCACGCTCTCTCAACATTAAAGGAATTACTTTACATCGATTGCTTATGCTACCAGTTGAACATGGTAATAAATTGGAGTATCAGAAGCTACATGCAGAACTTGTTATGAAGTGTCAAGAGTATTGTTATGTTATGTTATTTAAGTTTATAGAGCCCTGGTTACACTGACCCAGTGTGTCCCCCCACGTATTGAAGAAAATGAAACTTTTAATCATTGATCAGGTGAGCATGGTCTCAAACTTAATGCTTACCTTTGTACATTTAAGAATGCAACAGATTTAAAAAACAAATTACAATGTTCTGTTTGGAGGAAAACATTTAATTTTGTTCGGGGATCTACTACAAATTACTCCTGTAAAAGGACATGTTTTTAAAACACTTGTCTATGAAGGCACTAGGAAAGCTTTGGGAAATATTGGAAATGTGAACATTTGGTTACATTTCCAATATAAAGAACTTGTTGAAAATATGCGAGAAGCAAATGATGAAGATTATGGAATTATTATTCAAGACATGGTGTTTTGATGAAACATGGTAAACAAGCTTTAAAAAGTCAGCTACTAAGGAACTTGTTTACAACTGGAAACACAGTGGCTGTATTAATGTACAATAAGTTTGAAGAAAATAAGTGTATAGTTTGTCTAATGCCTACACTGCAAGAGTGTTCTACATTTAATCAAGAACTTTTGAAACTGGAAAATGAAGAAATAGTGGAAATTGAAGCTATTTATAAAATTGAACACCAGGAAGTGACTATTCTTCTTACACAGAAACTACAGGCTAAATTACATTCTGTGGAAATGTCTGTATCTGAAACTGCAGGCTTAGAAAAGACTTTACATGTATGTATAAACTGTCGGGTAATTTTACGGCATAATTTGAATATAGAAGCAGGTTTAGTAAATGGAGAAGTGGCAAAAGTTGTTGATTTTGTAAAATTTCAGAACAGAGATGGAATAGAAGTTTTGCTTATTACATTTGATCAGATTAAAGAGGTAAGACAGATTGGGTGCTGTGTTGTACTTTTTTAGCTTGTAAAAGATTTGTATGTTCGCAGTAAACAGTTTTCTCTGTCTTTAGCATATGCAGTAACTATTCATGAATCTCAAGGTTTAAGTATATACACTGCTTTTGTAAATATCGGAAGTACAGTATTCAAAGAGGGAATGACATATGTTGCATTATCTCGAGTAAGAACATTGTCTAGTTTGTATTTATTATGTTTTGATGAGAAAAGGATTAGTGCTGATGAGAAATGTGTAAGAGAGTAGAATTGTTTAAGAAGACTTTATGCTCCTGATTTAGCTGGATATCCCATATATGAAAAACTTGAAGTGTGTCCAAAATGGAAATATGTCAAACATGCAATTGAGGTTAAAAAAAAGAAAACAAATGAGGAGAAATTTGAACATGTAAAAAAACGAAAATAGAAAGTTTTGATGACATTGTAGGATACCAGTAAGAAAATAGTTCAGGTATCAACTGTTATGCTAATGTAATACTGAAAGTTTTGTTTCATCTACAAGGTCTTCATAATTAAATTATGGGAAATAGTGAAAATAGATTCTGTTGTTTACCGCATTATTTATTTCAACAGTTGGTAACTGACAGAAGTGTAATTCATTCCACTTCTGGCATTCAGCATCTGTTGGATATTTGTACCGGCTCTTTGACATTTACTCTTAATATACAACAAGATGCACAAGAATTTCTAATCCTTATGCTTGGAGTATAAGAACATGAAGGAATACAAATTGAAAATTTTTTGGGACTAAGTTACCGATAGTATCATAAATGTGAAGACTGTTCATTTGCCTCTACCACTGAAATACAAACAGAACGATTCATATACTTGACGATACCAGACTGTAAATCAGTACCATTTAACAAAATGATAAAAACAGCTAATCAGGACATGAGATGTTAACATTGTAGATCAGAGATGTTGTCTACATTACATATAGATTTGGAAAATATCTCATGTAAGTGCCACAACGTTGTAGTGCAAATGGAAGAAAATTGGAAACAAAAATATATATTTTTAATGCAAGTCAAATATCTATTTCAGAAAGTACTTTTACAGCACTGGCTATTATTTTCCATGATGGACCTTCTACAACACCTGGACACTAAACTATTTATTTAAGTGTAATAAAGGATGGACACATTACAATGATGCCCACTTTAAATTGAAACCTAGATTGCCTTATGAAATACCAAATTCTATTTGTTATTTTTGAAGCCAGTTTTGAGTACATCATTCAACCTATTGGAAAGAGGTGAACAGAAAGTAGACAGGACTGGAAATTATTGGCATTTGTAATTAGTGTTTGGAATATTATTGGTGCTAATTTATATTGCATTTGGAAAACTGTGTTTAAAAGAAAATACTTTATATATTTGTCGTCTATATTGTACCAGATGTAAATGAGAGTCTACGTTTTGGGAAATGTAATTGAAAAGAACTATAGAGTTATTGTAGATGAAGAAAGTAATTAACAAGAGTGTAGATGGGAAAAGACATAGCTACGCATATTGATGATGATGTTCTATGGTGATCTGTTTTTTTTTCTACAATCAATTTGATAGTTTTTTTTCCTGCTGTTCAATGATGATACTACATTAAAATCACTGGATATGGTGAAGTTAAGTTGAATCTGAGAGCAGAAAAAAAGAGAACGTGAAAATGTTATGGAAATCTACATTTATATTGAGTTCTGAAAAATATAATGTTATGATTTATGTAACATATTATGATTAAATAACTGTTTTTCTTGTTCTTCTTTATAGTAGGTACTGTTGAAGTTTGAAAACAGTTTTAATGCTGTTTAGGAAAATACTATTCTAAAATAGTTCTACTGAGTAATGTATCTAAATTACTTAAAAGGTAAGAATACATAATATATTATGCATAATAACATGACAAAATATTTAAACCTCAATTATTTGCTCTTTGTTTCTAATATAAATAATGTTGAACCTTTACACTATTTATAAACTATTATGATGTTGCTGATGTAATCACCAGACAGTCATCATTGCCGCAAACACTAACCTGTCTTCTCATCTATTCTCTCTTGCACAAACCTTGCACTAATGGAACAACCCGGGCATTATCTTTGAATTCTTCCTTTCAGACAGCCACAATATATACACTTATCCAATCACCCAGGCAGTACTCCTGTACTCTTACATTCACTCAGCCACTACTCGTGTACTTAACATTTCACTCAGATACAACCCATGCACTCATCCATTCTCTCAGGTACTAGACGTGTACTCATATAATCATCCAGGAATTACTCTTGCAGTCATCCTGTTATAAAGGCACTACCCATGCACTGATCTAAGCACTCACACATTATTTTTTCAGCTATGCAATCACCCAGGCAGTACCTCTGCACTTATAAAATCACCCATTCACTGCAATCACTCAGGTAGTATTCTTACACTCAAGCATTCAGTGAGGGTCTCCCATGCACTTGTGCGATCATGGAGGTACTACATATACACATATTGAATAACTCAGGCATTAACCATATATTCATGCAATCCCCCAGGCACTACACATCCACTGTAACATTCACTCAGGCACTACCCATGCACTCATGCAATCACCCTGGCATTACCCTTACATTCATACTTTCACACAGTACTTCTCATACACTCATGCAATCACTCAGGCTCGACCAATGCACTCATTCAATCACCCAGGCACTACAATTGCACTCATCCATTCACTCAGTCACAACCCATGCCCTCATGAAATCTACCAAACAGTACCCCTCCACCAATGCAATTACCCAGGCAGTATTTTTGCACTTATGCAATTAAACAGGCACTACCCATGCACACATGCAATCACCTCATGCACTACTCTTGCACTAAAGATTTTTCACTCATGCACTACCCACGTACTCATCCATTCTCTGAGGCGCTACAGATGCACTCATCTAGCGACCTAGGCATTACCCTAGTACTTATATTTTCATTCAGATATTACATTTACTTTCATTCAATCACTCAGGCACTACCCTTGCACTCATTCATTCACTCAAGAACTACCTATGAACTCATCAAATCACCCAGGCGATACCGCTGTACTCATGCAATCACCCAGCCACTACCCATGCACTCATGCTATCACTCAGGCACTACTCTTTCACTCAACCCTTCACTCAGGTTCTACCCATGCACTAATACATTCTCTCAGGCACTACCCATGCACTCATCCAGTGACCCAAGGCATTACCCTTGTACTAATCCTTTCACTCAGGTGTGGGAGAGTAGGATCTGCTTACTATGGTTACCCCAACTCTTTTGCTGGTGTGTCACTGTTTTTCGACTTTAGTCTGTCTGGGGCCCTGCTATCCAGGAACCCAGCCTAGCTGCTTCCTCTCTAAATTGATTGCATGTACTTTAGGTACACTCCAGATTGGTTACTGGGTTACTTGTGAGTCCCTAATATATGGTACCTTAGGTACTAAGGGCATAGGTACCCCAGAGGCCTACCAGCATGCATTATACCACCCCTGGGAAGCCTTCCAAAATGGCACCACAGGTCTGCTACTGCAGCCTGGATAAAGTGGTGCATGCACCCCTTACTAAGATATAGGTTACCTATATCTACATTTAATCACTGACACAAATAAACATATAAGTCACTCCTATGGCAGGCCTTATCAAACCTGAAGGCAGAGTGCTTGGTTTTGTGTGAGAGGGTGCCCATGCATGAGCAGGACCCCTCTGCATCTTTTGGAATCTATTCTCTGATGCTGTTCTGTGATGCAGCCAGACCATATACTCTAACGTGCATTATAACCTTGCGGTACATGCTAACTTTGGAATGGCTGCATGTAACCATGTCGTATTTGGTGGCAAACACTTTGGAATCCTACACCTCCGCCAGTTCTGGAGGTGGGGGTAGAATTCCCCCCTTCTAGAGGGAGAAGACATGTACACACTTACCTAACTGGTAATAGTTTAAAAGAGCCCCGGCATCACAAAATGGATGCTGCAGCCACAGACACGAGTCCGACCTCCTGCTGCTGGACGAATCTCCGGCAGGAAGGCCTGGACAATAGGTTTCCTGTCACAGGGAGGTGTAACGACCTCCCAGACAGGTTTTAGTGTATGGGGCTGGGTGGGTGCATTCATAGAATGCTTTTCAGACAGTGCTGGGGCACACTTGGTGTCCCTGTGCATACCCCAGTTCAAACCAGTTGCAGGGGCACTCAGCCCCTGCTCTGGGACGAAAATGGATAAAGGGAAAGGTGTGTAATCACCCCCTCCCTGGGTCCTCCCATAGGTGGGACCCTAGAGTAAGTCCAACGCCTAAACTTAGTATAAGTATAGGAACCCAGTCCTTAGGACTTTAGATTACACCTGGACAAAACTCTGCTACATATATCCTGGAACTTCGACATTCTATTTCGACTAGATAATGGAAGAATCTCCTTTGGGGTCAACGAGTGACTCCCCTGTTCAAACAGGCAGCAACAAAGCAATAGCGGTCTGCATCTTTGATGCTCCAGCCAGAACCTGAAGTATCTGCAGCCCAGGAAGAAAGTTTTCAGACTTCACTAAGCCCGACACGAGTCCCCAGCAAAGCTGAAACCCGCAGCCCGAACGAGTGATGTGGAACTGGAACTCCTGACCCCGTGTACATCTGTTAAGTGCATTGACTTTCTGTGCTTTCCTGAAGTTGTGCTCTGGGTTACTTGTAGGCCAAGCCTCGAGCATCGTCTGCACCGAAGGTTGTGGGTCTACACTCCACAAGTTTTCTGTGGGCCTGTTTCTTGCATTTCTGCTTGAGGCTCCTTTGCGATCCCTAGCCCGTTGACTGGTGGGTCCCCTCGAAGGTAACCCTTATGTTTCCTGGACTTTCCTGGTTGCTCCCGATGTTCCCTGACTCTCCTCTAAAGGGTGAGTCCCTCAGACCTTGCTGGTCTGCACCAAAGCCAATCTTTGCTTTCTGCATGGGTTGCTGTTGCCAAGGCTTGTTGAGCCCAATCCGGATACTGACACTGCAGCACTCAACATCCTTTGTGGGACAGCTCGAATCCAGTGCCTGGTCATTATTGACACCTCCTGGTCCCCGTGGCTGAAGAGTCAAGCTTCACCTTCTGCACCTGAAATCACCCAACATCGGTGGGCGTCTTCTTCTCTCCTCCTTGGTCACTGGCAAGTGACCCAGTCTCTGTCCCCTCTGCTTTCAGGTTCTTCACTACTCCGATACAGGCTTGGATCCACCCGGACACTTTCGACTTGGTCACCAGAAGCACTTTGTAGCAGCTCGCCATTGAAATCGACCACGAAACCTGACATGAAAAGACACCTATGCACCCGGCTTCCCTGGTGTGGTAACTCGAGTACTCCAGTGCTCCCATGGGTGTTGACTCCAGAACCACCTACTTCTAAAGGGGTTTGCTCCAAGTCCTCTTCTAAGTGTCCTTAACCTGTAATTTTACAACCGCAACCTTCCCCATATAAGTTGATGGTGATTCGTGGCTGTGATTAGACACTCACGCGTCCCCGGTGTCACTACCATGGGTAGTTCCTGGTGGCCTCAGTGGTTCTAAAGGCTCTAGGCCTTGTATCTATGACAGTCGTGGTTCTTATACCACTTTCTTAATATATGGTTTGGTACACCCCTAGGGCTCAACTTATATTGTGCTAATTTACTGTGTGGTAAATAAGTTTACTTTATGTACTTTCGCCACTAGCCTCATAAAGAGACTAGTGGGATTTATTTAGAATAAATACATATATTTTATATATATACCTGGTGTGGTTCTCCTTTCATTTGGTCATTCCTGAGATTATAGACTGTGTCAGGACTCATGGGATGTTTCCTCCTTCTAACTCAACGCTGGCTACCATTTACCCCCTACCAAATTACCTAAAGGCAGTTATCCCTCAAGTTGGAGTGCTAGTTGGCACCGATGGATATCTAAGATGCCCGCCAACATTCTGACACTGCAACAGCACACTGCTGTTAGCAGTCTAGTCTTTTAGGCTTCAGGACATCTGGTGAGGTGCGCTTCAACATTCTACTGCACACTTCACTGATTAAGAGAAGAGCACCTGTTTTTCCCAGCGTCGTGGAAGTTAGTTAGCGTAGTTGAGTTAAATCCGGGGATAGCTTAGTCAGATACTTTACCCTAGATTAGGGCTAGTGTCAAATGTATAATTAAATGTGTTGTAATTTAGAGAGAGCAATGTAATAAAACTACTCAAAAAATCCTTTAAGCACAGACAATTGTAGTCACATGATAATAGATTAGCTAACTAAAAATCCTTGAACGTTTACCACATTTCTCTCAGCGAACGCTAACATTTAAACTTCTGTACAGATATAATTATCAGCAGTCTCCGATTCAGTCAGACGTGGGCATACTTACTTAAAAGCCATGTCTACAGTGAATTCTCTTTCACTCTAGCCAAGGAGTCTTGACTTGAGGAATAAACACGAGCATTGTACTTCCGCATGCCGTGTATTAAAATAAATGAAAGAGAAGAACCAGCTGATTTCTCTTGTGAAAACTCAAGCATAGGGTTTTCCTAATTGCTGTGTGTAAAGGAGAAATTGAGTTACTCTCAGCTGTTCCCCTTTCATTAAGATGCGGGTGTGACCTTTTCAACACGCTGCTTCTTCATTAAAAAGATACTGATACTGATAAATTCCTCATTTTAAAAAGAAAAGTGATTTGAAACCTGAGCAGAACACGCAAATAAAAACCTTCTATATTCCAAACTCTAAATAATACAATTAATGGTGGTTAAACCTAAGATGACAAATTCATTTATTTTCCCACTCGAATGACAAGGACTTCATTAAGCTAATAAATACAGAGACAGAACCCCAGCTTAAAACATCACTCAGTCACTTCACAGTAAGTTATATCGAGAATAGGAGAGTCCAGATCATGCTAATTTCCTAAGAATAATAAAAAAAAATGATATACTTACCACATGTTTCTTGCGTCAAAGGCATAGCAGGACAAGGTGCGAATAATACCTACAACAAAAGAAGAGAACTGAGTGAAGACTACTTATGAAAACAATGCAAATAAAAACATAAGACGTAAGAAGAAAGTAAGCTTCAAAAGATACACTGGTAAGATAATTAATCCATATGCAAATTGAAATACATTAAGAATAAGGTTACAGTTAATTAAAGTGATAATATTATTGTTAACAGTTCTGTAAGAAGAAGAAGAAGACGTAGCAGAACAGGCAGAATTTGAAGCAGTCGCTTCTCTGTACCCTAACCCCTTTCCCCACTTAGAACTTACCTGCGCTGGAACATTAAAACCCTAGCACGAAGGGTTCTGAGAAGGGCATTCGGACCTAGCGTCATTCTGCTGCTGTGTGGTCAGGACAGTCGTAAATGCTAGCCATGACAGACTGGTAAAACAAGCTGCATTATATTCTTTCAAGACTTAACCTGTCTGCTCTCTACAGTTAACACTAGGATAGCTTTCTATATAGGCTGTCTTTAAACCTACCATCACTAAGGGTAATTTGGACTGGTGCAAGGTGCCCACTAAAATAGTGGAAAGCATATGCCAGGCCAACTTCTTACATCAGGTAGCATGTATCCACTCCTCCAATCACCTAGGCACTACCCATGCACTCATTCAATCACCCAGGCAATACCCCTCCGCTCATGCAATCACCCAGGTACTACACATGCACTCATGCAATCACTCAGGCACTACCTATGTACTCATCCATTCTCTCAGGCACTACCTATGCACTCATCCAGTGACCCCGGCATTACCTTGGTACTCAGTCTGTCACTCAGGTAGTACGTATGCACTCATCCAATAACCAGGCACTACCTTTGCACTCATTCATTCACTCAGGCACTTCCCATGCACTCATGGAATCTCCCAAGCAGTACCCCTCCATTAATGCAACTACCCAAGCCATATTGCTGCACTCGTGCAATTACCCAGGTACTACCCATGCATTCATGCAATCACGCAGGCACTACCCATGCACTTATCCAGTTACCCAGGCATTACACTTGTACTCATACTTTCACTCAGGCAGTACTCTTGCACTAATCCAACCACCCAGGTACTACCCTTGTACTCATCTATTCACTCAGGTGTGGTATATAAATAAATAATACCGGATCTAGGTTTTACTGGACATAGTAATAACAGATAGCTCAATAAATAAGAGTCAAGATTCGAGGTAGTAGGAGTTTGCAGGTTTAATACAGCATAAAGGACAGGAACAGGACAACCTGCACAGGAATAGGATGACAGGGCCCTGCAGGGGGGACAGGGAATGAGCGCGCTAGCATTAAATAACAGTACACAAGCATATATACTAAAACAGTTGCATTACAATGAATACGATAGGCGGAGCAGTGGGTGTGGTCAATAGCAGTCGCGAAAGATAAGGGTGAAAGTAGGTGTAACAGGAGGCGTATACATAGACATGTGATGTAAACGTAACAGAATATGTCATAAATGGGGCGGAAACATGGAGGGGGCTACCTAAGGAGCCGGGACCTCTAACCTAATGGTGCGCGCAAACTGACAATGACGTGTTACTAGGAGAAGCTGGGGGCTATGAACTCTGTGCTAGGAGTAGAGACTGAAGTCTGGAGAGTCAGGGCGACATGTACCTAAACCCTATCTAGTATCTGATGTTTAGAGGACATGTTGATATAAACTAAGAGTCAGGAGGGGAGAGGCTAACGGACTCTAAGACTGGAGCATGCATTATTCTACATGTAGTGCGTGATGAAGAATATTAAATGACCATTAAATGCAGTATTTCTCTTACATGGAGACGTAAAGGCTAGACTGTGACGGAAACTATTGATGCGATTCAGTAGCTTAGGAATGCAGAGAAGGAGGGCTGGACTGATAACTAGAATCATAACATACTCTTGGCAGACTAACAGGCAGAGCCAGGCTGAGCCGGGCACTGTGAGGCAGGAAGTAAGTGAAGGGTCAGGAACACAGGTGGGGGCTGTATCGCTCCTCAGCGAGGGTTCAGGAGACAGGAGCTGAATCTGGTGTCCAGGCCCTTTTGAGGCCTAGAAACGGGGACTTTACAATGAAATAACGTGCACACTGAGAAACGTGGCAACGTAACTTTACATAGGCCTAATATTCGTAGTATTCACGAGAACTGGGAACTGGCATACTAGGGATGGACACAACTGTAATTGCATCTTAAATCGAACATGGGGAATACATATGCATATTAATCATGCACACATAACATAAGATGGGGAACACGTAGGGACACAGAACATGGCAAAATTCACTTTTCCACATTCCCTCCTTGTCACTACGTTTCCCTCAGGAAACATCAATATTCATGATACCATCTATCATTTCATACAGTATCATTTGCTCGTCTCGAATTTTCTTGGAACTGGATTTAGAACGGGACTTAGGACTAGGAATACAAGAGGTAGCACAAATGCCACAAATCGCAGGGCCACATTGTATACAGAGGCAGCAACTGAATATGATCGCTACTGCAATACCTAGAAAGGACAATACTTTCCATCCCCAAACGGAAATCATATTCCAGAACCAACCGGACCATGTCCAGGTGCCTGGATCTTGGTGTAACATATGGGCAATTTTATGGAGTCTGGTTATAGCTGAATAAACAGACGGCGCGTTATTAGGAATGAAAATGCAGCAACTAGATCCGATGACTCTACATGCCCCGCCCCTATCGGCCAGTATGACGTCAAGGACGAGACGATTCTGGAGCACGACAATTCTCATAAAGGATTGCTCTTCGGTTAAGTTACCTAGAGCAGAGGTAGTCTCAATCACTACTGCTTCAAGGGTTCTGGTTAATCTACGTATCAGTTTACTATTCACGACAGTACCTAAATAGGGGAAGACACCTTTATTGATATCTATGTATTGTTCTAGAGCAGTTTCAGTATAATCGACAATCGGGAGGTCTCTTTTGTGTCTAGTATGTACTAGGTGGGAATTCCTATGATAGTCAGGTGGGGCTAGAAAAACTGGTGGCAGTAAGAAGGCAATGTAACAGGTTCCCTCCCAATCGAGGGGCAGACGAACATATGCGGTCTGACCACAAACAAAATAAGAATGACGTGAAGCTTTGAAAATAGATTTCCTACTGTCACTATACTTGACAATAGTAGTACAATCACTATGGCCTACATGTACGGAACCATTCTTTCGGACACATAATTCACCTTTGACTGGTAATACTGACATAGCAGGTAAGTCTGGAGTAGTATCAGACTGAACATTCAGGACCATGAAATTCGAAGAATAATTACCTAAATTATAAACTTCATTTTCTAGATCTAACCCTGTTCTGTGGGGAAGACCTTGCTTGTCTGGAAAACATGTACTGTTAAGAAAAGACATATCTGTTGAGGATGACGTTAACGTGGACCATGCTCCACACGAACCATTATGTGAAAATGGATAAGGAAAGAGTGGCAGAACTCCCTTCAGTGTCTGGAAAGGGGGGAGTCGACCACACACCCAACAATTAGTGGCATTGCTGGTCTGGTGTGAATAATGTAACATGCGGATAAAAGAATTATTTCGCATAGCGAGAC
Organism: Lissotriton helveticus; assembly: GCF_964261635.1. Classification (NCBI taxonomy): domain Eukaryota; kingdom Metazoa; phylum Chordata; class Amphibia; order Caudata; family Salamandridae; genus Lissotriton; species Lissotriton helveticus. Next base: position 1,512,943,569 of record NC_136068.1, on the reverse strand, counting down.
GATAAGAGAGTTCATGAGGAGGCAGATCACTAAACATGTGCTCTACTGTAGCATTAGCAGACTTATTTACATGAGAAACTGGAAAATACAAATAAAATGCATAACCTGTGCAGGTAAACATAAGGCTGAAAAACAATATGAAACTTAGAAAAACGATACATCGGATTGAGTTTTGACTAACTCTCTGACTATGGGGGTCTATTTTATACATGTCAGAAACCGGTCTAACCGTTTCACCTAGGGGAGGACTTAGACAATCAAACTGGCTGACTTATTTTACTAGACCTTAATTTGAGCTTATACTCCTGTTGCGGAGTTTTCTCTAACAGGGAGGGTTCAATATCATTGTCTTTTGCGGGACAGTCCTTAAGAATAGTACTTTGGCAGTCTTTAAGATCCTCGGAAACAGGCTTTAGTCCAAAAAATCTTTTCACATGTGACAGGTGGACCCAGCCCTTCCTGCCTTCCAGCTTGACGGCAGTACGGGTGGCCAGGAGGACCTGTCGGGGTTCCTTCCAGCGAGGCTCCAGCGGACTTGAACGATCAAAGTTCCTCACGAGAACCATGCATCCGGGAACGATGTCATGCGGTGCCACCTCGGTATTGTCTGGAAATGCGGCAGCAACCTGTGAACGACAAGAGTTGAGGGCAGACATCAAGGAAGCTAGGTAATCTGTCAGCATATTACTTGAAACATCGGTAATACTTCGGGGTCTAGGTGTACCCCACATGTTAGGGGGGCGGCCGAATACGACTTCATACGGGGACAGACCTGATCTGGAGTGTGCGACCATGCGCATATAAAATAAAGCGACTGGCAGAGCTACTAGCCAGTCCACACCTTTCTCTTTACAAATCTTGGCAATACGGATTTTCAGGGTCTGATTATGTCTCTCTACTAGACCAGCTGCTTCAGGATGGCGTACACAATGGAACTTCCACTGGTACCCTAACAAAAGGGAAACATGTTTCATCAACTCGGATGAGAATGGCTGGCCGTTGTCAGAATATACGACTCTAGGGAGTCCATAACGGGGGAAGAACTCACGAACCAACTGCTTGGCAGTGGTCGCGGCTGTGTAATCTGGGACTGGATATGCCTCTGTCCACCTGGACAAAGCGCATACAACTACAAGGACATACTTGAAACCTCGACATCGCTCCATCTGAATATAATCCATCTGGAGGACTTCAAAAGGGTGGTCAGGGGGCTGGAATCCACCTTGTTCCACCGGGACACTTTTACCTGGATTAAACTGACAACATATCATACAGGTACAGACTTTCTGTTTGGCTGCAGCTCGTAAATGCTTGTTGAACCAAATGTTCTGGATACTGACTAACATAGCTTTTTCTCCTAAATGTGCTGGACTATGTGCGGTATTGATAATGACTTGAACCATAGAGTCGGGGAGAAACCATGTGGCTCTACCCTTAGTTACCCATCCCTGATCTGTCTGGACCCCTCCTTGTTCGGACCATTTCTTGATTTCATCGGGAGTAGCATGTAACTGAATATCTATGACATCTTGAGTAGGGTCCTTAACTGTCATACAGGTAGTCAGATCTGGAGTATGTGTCTGTGTCGGGTTAACTGGAATGTCTGGAGTCTGTGCTGTAAGCTTGGCTGTGCGATCTGCTAGATCATTACCTTGAGAAATAGTGTCTGTAACTTTCGTATGTGCTTTGCATTTCATAATAGCAATAGATGTCGGTAAATGTATGGCATCTAACAGAGCCTGAATAAGGAGACCATGCTGAATCTTGGTTCCATGAGAAGTCATGAAACCTCTCTCCTGCCAGAGCACTCCGAAGTCGTGTACAACTCCGAATGCGTAACGTGAATCTGTGTAAACATTAACTTTCAGGTTCTTAGCGTGTATGCAGGCTTGAGTCAGAGCAACTAGCTCTGCTGCTTGAGCAGACAGGGTGTCAATACGGTGTGTTTCTATAACTTCAGTGTCAGTAGTCACTGCATACGCGGCTACTAGTTCTCCTGTACTCGTTCTCATACATGAACCATCCACATAAAGTGTCAGGTCGGGATCTGGTAATGGAATATCTGTCAGATCTTGTCTTGGCTTAGTCATAATGTTAACTACTTCCACACAGTCGTGTGTGGCAGGATTTGAATTAACTGACGGTAACAGTGTAGCAGGATTTAGAACGTTGCAGCGTCTGATTTCTATGTGTGGCTGGAACAGTGTCAATTCATAACCTGTTAAACGTGCAATTGTCAAGTGCTGAGTCTGTGTTCGGTTTAAAAGAACTTCCACGGAGTGTGGAACTTGTACTGTCAAGGAATGTCCTAATACTATGGAATCACTTTGTCTGATAGCTAGTGCTGTGGCTGCAACTGACTTGAGGCACGCAGGCAGAGCCTGGGCTACAGGATCTAATGTGCTCGAAAAATAAGCACAGGGCTTGTATTGTCCTGCTTGATCTTGTGTGAGAACAGATAATGCTGTACCTTCGCGTTCTGTGACGAAAAGTGTAAAAGGCTTACTGTAGTTCGGTGTAGCTAGAACTGGAGCTTGGCATAAAGCTTTCTTTAACTCATTGAAACTAAGTGTATGTTCAGATGTCCAAGGGAGGACAGTCGATACGGCTGCCTCCTGTGTCGTTAACTGTATCAGTGGTTTAGCTAGAAATGCATACTGAGGAATCCATTGTCTGCAATAAGAAGTAAGGCCGATAAAAGCACGTACCTCCTTCTGTGTCTTGGGCTGAGGAAGACTCGCTATTAACTGGATACGGTCTGGTGTCAACTGCCTACCCCACTTGGACAGTAAGTGGCCTAAGTAGATCACTTGCTGGACACAGAATTGAAGCTTCGAAGGGGACACCTTGTGCCCCATCTCTGCTAAGAAGTACAAGACTGTAAGAGATGCTCGCTCGCAAGCACGTTCAGAACGGGCTGTGATCAGTAGATCATCGACATACTGGAGCAGGGCAGTGTCAGTTGGCATGTGAATGTTATCTAGTTGTCTCTTAAGTGCTTGACTGTAAATACTAGGACTTTCTGTGAAACCTTGAGGAGCTCGTGTGAACATATAGCTCCTTCCATTTAAACAAAATCCGAAAAGAAACTGGCTGTCTGGATGAATGGGGACACTGAAAAACGCGTTCTTGAGGTCTATGACTGTAAAAAATGAGGCTTCGGAATCAATGGCTGTCAATAGGGAAGAGATATCTGGGACAACTGGGTACTGGGGAATAATACATTTATTAAGTTCTCGTAGGTCAATCACTAATCGATATACTGGGGGTGCATTTGGATCAGTACGTTTCATGACTGGAATGATCGGAGAATTACATACATTGGAGTCAGTTTCTACAACTACTCCTTGAGCCATGAGCTCGTCAATAATTTTGGATAAGGCTGCTACAGCCTCAGGTGGCAATCTGTACTGTCTGATTCGTGGCAGGACTACACCTGGCTTGAGAGTCACACGATGGGGTGTGATTTGCATATAACCTACATCAGTTGGACCTTGCGCCCATAGATGCTGCGGAACATTGGACAATCTCGGATCAAAATCTCGTAACACATAGTGACCCTTGAAGTCACGTAGGAACAAGCGTATTCCCTCGGGGGAACAGCAAATAACTGCACCTAATTCTTTCAGTGTTTTAATGCCTAATAAATTTTCTGGACATGACTTCGTAAGTAACAGATCAGTAGTTCGGGACAATGGACCTACTTCTAGGGTAACTGGCTTAGATATCTCGTTTACAATAGGTTTTCCTGAAAATCCAAGGGAAACATTTCTAGAGCCTGAGAGCGGAGCCCCTGGAACTTCGGCGTGACTGATGGTGGTCCTACTTGCCCCTGTATCAATCAGAAACTTTCTGTCTTTCCCTAGTACTTGACTATGAACATAGGGACCTTCTTGATCTACAGGTATCTCGATGAGAGGCAAGCCTACCTCCCTCTCTAGGCTGTTTCATGAATATGGCTGATACTCTGGATACTCGGACTGTGCATACTGGTACATCTGCTGTGTAACATGCTGTGTTGCAGCAATAGGCTGCGGTACTGGAACTGTCTGTTGTGCATTCTGTGGCTGAGAAGTCTGTGAAACTTGTTCTTGTCTAGACGGACGTGGTCTTTCTTTAGTCTTACCAGTAGCTATATTGTGTTTCAGAACTGCACACTCGTTTATGAAATGACCTGGCTGTTTACAATAATTGCATGTCCCTTTAACGGGAGCTGTAGGATGACTGGCTTGATTCGGACCCCTCTTCTGACTGTCTTGAGGAACAGATTGTGCAACTAGTACTTTCATTTTCGTGTCTTTCATACGTTTTCTTTCATGATCTTGCTCTTCTCTGATTCTATTCTGGTGGTACTGAAGCATCTGTAACATCTGGGACGGGGTATTAGCTTGCCATGTACTTTCGACTTTCAAAACTCGATTCTTAACGTGTGGACTCGAATTCTCGACTAATTTAGTAACAAAAAGATGAGGGTATGACTCGCTACTTGTCTTGAGGCCACTGTTTATAATAAAACATTTTTCAAATCTAGAATAAAAATCACTAGTGTCTTCATCTTGTTTCTGTTTACAGGCTGAGATTGCATCCCAGTCTTCCTTTTTAGTTGCTAATAATCTGGGCAAAACTTGTATTAACAGTTCTGGTAATTCTTTACATTTCTCTCCAAGACCGGTACCTGGTACTCGTATCTTATCTTCAGCTTCTAGAACTGCCCAATCGATCTTTTTCTCTCCCATCTCCCATTCTTTTTCCTTGAGTTTTTCATATACCCCTGCGGGCAACAGGACTTTTAGCATTTTAATTATATCTGGATACGTGTATTCTCCCATATGGAGCATGTCCTTTAATTCTCGGTGGAACCCTGCTGGATCTTTGTCATGACAGGGAATTAATTTCTTCATCTCTAAGAGTTCCATCTTGGTAATCGGAGTGTAAACAAACACTCGTTGCATTTCACCATCTGTTGTCCTGACTGGGTGTACTTCTCGTAACGGATTCTGTCTATCTATGTAAAAGGGTTTACTTTCTGGGGGTGAGACATGAACAAAATGCGGGTTCAGGAACGTTCTATATTTGTGACGCTGTTCTAGAATGACACTAATTAAATCGGTACCTAAACCTTTCCATCTATACTGGAGTAACTCGTTCAGGACATCGTGTAACGGACCTGGATCAGAATGTTGACCCTCATACAGAGTAATGAGGTGCTGGATCATATACATACCCACCAGTCGTTGCTCGGTTGGGGGCAGTTTCAGAAACATTTGTGCCACTATTTCGTCTGGAAAAGTGGTAGAATCAGTAGTCCATCGGACTGCTGATCGGGCTAGTTCTTGTTCATGCATAGTACTTAACTCACTGTAACCGATTCGTGACTTCAGAATGTGATCGGTAGCTTGAAATACTTGTTCTAGAGAACCTTGTTCTGGTGCTGGATGAGGAACAGTTTTCTTGTAGTCTAGACGTAAATGGCGGTCTGGAAATCTAGATTTTCCTACATACGCTATTCTGGCGGGATTCTCGTCCTCTACCTCTTCAGTAGAAGAGTCATTCTCTTTCTCGCTTACTTGTGCTGCTTTACGTTGTTCATGTAACTTTATTATTTCTTTACGAATTCTCTTGTACATACTCTCTATACTACTGATAGTCTTGTGCTTACCCTCGGCTATATTATCACTCCACCTTGTCAGGATTCTCATTTCGGCCGGATCTTTAGTCGGGTAGTCTTGTTCTCTTATTAGACAATTAATCAGAAACTTTAATATCATGAGCTGGATCTCAGCTTTCCTTTGGGACATGGCTTCACCAATACTTTCTGGATCATCCCCTGTACGGATGAAACGATATATTCTGTCTAGATCTCCTTTCATATCTGGTAGGGTGTCTAAATACCCGGTCACCCGTCTTACACGGATGGAATATATTACTGTACTATCATCACCTGCAACCGGATCATAGCGGCATTCAGTAAGAGCTCGTCGGATATCTGCAACGGACTTAAATTTGGGCGTACGTTGTAACGCACATTCATGTAACTCGACTAATGTTAAACGTTGGTGTGGTGGCGGGGTACCAGGAGGACCTCCTCCTGCGGCCCCTAAACTGGAATCGTCGACTGACACTCTCCGTGCTGGCAGAGTGGGAAATTGTAATGCAGGCTGAACCGGGGGTACCGTAACAGGTACTCCGGTGACTGGAGGAGCAGGATTTACATTATTTACAGGAGCTGGCGGATTTGCATATTCTGGGACTGTGTCGTCCAAATAGGACGAGATGAAAATATCAGCTGCGGTCGGTTTGTGACGTAGCTTAGTCGGAACTAATGGTGGGGGAAAATTACTGGATGCCTCCGGGGTCGCTTTTGGCAAGCCCTCGGCAAGAAGAGGGTACATACCCTTAATAAGGGCATGCCTCTGTCTGTCTGACTGTTCGGTTTTGACTCGTTCACCTATCTCGATTAGTTCCCTTTCTTGGGCTCGTTCTAAAGATTCTCTACTTAATTCTGACTTTCTGATTTCTTTTTCGGTTCGTTTATGAGATTCTTTGCGCCATAACTCGATGGCATCTTTCTGTGACTGTCTGGCTTTCTTTTTCCATAATGCTTCTTCTACTCGCATGATGCACTCGGCATCCCATGTGCCTAATACAGGCCATCTATACTTTTCTTCTAACTGTTTGGTATACTCTACCCATAAATCTAGATATAATATGGCACTTATGCCATGCTTCTGATACATAAAGTGACCTGGACTGTCCCTAGGCGGGACAGGAACTGCTGCTTCTAGCAGACCTTTTCTGTTTTTTAACTGACGTAATTTAGAAAATAAGGGCATGACTGAACTGTAACCTAGACACAATACGCAATTACAATACACAATGAACACGATAAATACTCCACATTCATACCACGACATTACAATACATGAAAAACATTTAAAATAACAGTTCGAACAGAATACTACCTGGAATACTGGAAACAGAATACATGAATTTTCTCGAGAAACAGAACTGACTAGAACAGAAACTAGATGTACTGCTAAAACAGTACGAAACTCACCGGTCTCATAAAGAGACACGTTAGGACCCGCATCCACCAAAGTGGACACTTCGTTTTGGGTCTGTGTACCACCAACCCACGGACCAGAGTCAATTTAGATTGACCCTGTCTAGATACTACCCCAGCAATGGTACTCACCGGGCAGCAAGAACGGAAGGCCTCGGACTGGACTGGACTGCTTCGACGCCGGACGGACGAACTTCGGACTTCTGTTACGGGTGGGCCTCCGGATACCTCGGACCTTGGACTCTCGGCTTGGGCTCTGGTCGGGACTCGCCGCGTTCCCCCACCGCCTCGTCTGGATGCTGGACCGCCACCTCCGTCTCCTCCGTGGGCCTGAGGGATACTTGAAGCAGAAATATCTGCCGGTGCGCAGAAGAGTTCCGTCACGGCTGCAGAGGGTCAGGGGGCCGGCGTGGCTTCGCCGGCGCGTGGGGAAAGGGCAAGTCCCTATTCGGGCGCCATTATGTGGTATATAAATAAATAATACCGGATCTAGGTTTTACTGGACATAGTAATAACAGATAGCTCAATAAATAAGAGTCAAGATTCGAGGTAGTAGGAGTTTGCAGGTTTAATACAGCATAAAGGACAGGAACAGGACAACCTGCACAGGAATAGGATGACAGGGCCCTGCAGGGGGGACAGGGAATGAGCGCGCTAGCATTAAATAACAGTACACAAGCATATATACTAAAACAGTTGCATTACAATGAATACGATAGGCGGAGCAGTGGGTGTGGTCAAAAGCAGTCGCGAAAGATAAGGGTGAAAGTAGGTGTAACAGGAGGCGTATACATAGACATGTGATGTAAACGTAACAGAATATGTCATAAATGGGGCGGAAACATGGAGGGGGCTACCTAAGGAGCCGGGACCTCTAACCTAATGGTGCGCGCAAACTGACAATGACGTGTTACTAGGAGAAACTGGGGGCTATGAACTCTGTGCTAGGAGTAGAGACTGAAGTCTGGAGAGTCAGGGCGACATGTACCTAAACCCTATCTAGTATCTGATGTTTAGAGGACATGTTGATATAAACTAAGAGTCAGGAGGGGAGAGGCTAACGGACTCTAAGACTGGAGCATGCATTATTCTACATGTAGTGCGTGATGAAGAATATTAAATGACCATTAAATGCAGTATTTCTCTTACATGGAGACGTAAAGGCTAGACTGTGACGGAAACTATTGATGCGATTCAGTAGCTTAGGAATGCAGAGAAGGAGGGCTGGACTGATAACTAGAATCACAACATACTCTTGGCAGACTAACAGGCAGAGCCAGGCTGAGCCGGGCACTGTGAGGCAGGAAGTAAGTGAAGGGTCAGGAACACAGGTGGGGGCTGTATCGCTCCTCAGCGAGGGTTCAGGAGACAGGAGCTGAATCTGGTGTCCAGGCCCTTTTGAGGCCTAGAAACGGGGACTTTACAATGAAATAACGTGCACACTGAGAAACGTGGCAACGTAACTTTACATAGGCCTAATATTCGTAGTATTCACGAGAACTGGGAACTGGCATACTAGGGATGGACACAACTGTAATTGCATCTTAAATCGAACATGGGGAATACATATGCATATTAATCATGCACACATAACATAAGATGGGGAACACGTAGGGACACAGAACATGGCAAAATTCACTTTTCCACATTGGCACTACATATGCACTCATTCAATCTCCTAGGTGGTACCCCTCAACTCATGTAATTGTGCAGGCAGTATTTGTGCACTAATGTAATCACCCAGGCACTACCCATAGACTCATGGAATCACTCAGCCACTACTCTTGCACTAAATTATTCACTCTGACACTACCCATGTACTCATCTATTCTCGTAGACACTACCCATGCACTCACTCATCCAGTGACCCAGGCATTACCCTTGTACTCATACTTTCACTCAGGCAGTATGTATGCACTCGTCAAATCACCCAGGCACTACCCTTGCAATCATCCATTCACTCGGGAACTATCCATGCTTTCAAGCAATCTACCAGGCACTTTTTTGCACTCATGCAATTACCCAAGTACTACCCATATCTCCATTCAATCCCTTAGGCACTACTATTGCACTAAACTATTCACTCAGGCACTACCCATGCACTTATCCATTCTCTCAGGCATTACCCATGCACTCATCCAGTGACCTAGGCATTACGCTGGTACTCATCCTTTTACTCAGGCAGTACTCATTCACTCATCCAGTCACGCAGGCACTACCCATGCACTCATTTAAACACCCAGGCACTACCCTTGCACTCATCCATTCACTCAGGCAGTACCCATACACTCATGCGATCTTTAAGGCAGTACCCCCCACTCATGCAATTATCCAGGCAGTTTTTTTGCACTCATGCAATTACCAAGACTCTACTCACGCAATTACCCAGGCACTACTCTTACACAAAATGATTCACTCAGGTACTACCCATGTACTAATCAATTCTCCCAGGCACCACCAATGCACTCATTCAGTGACCCAGGCATTAAACCGTTACTCATAATTTCACTCAAGCACTACATATCCACTCATTAGATTACCCAGGCACTACACTTCCACTCATCCAGTCTCACAGGCAGTACCCCTGTACTCATGCTATTGCTCAGGCACTACTTTTTCACTCAACCTTTAACTCAGGCACTATCCATGCACTCATCCATTCACACAGGCACTATCCATGCACTCATCCAGTGACCCAGGCATTACCCATGCACTCATCCAGTGACCCAGGCATTACCCATGTACTCATCCAATCATACAGGCAGTACCCCTGTACTCATGCAATCACCAGGCACTACCCACACTCTCATGATATCACTCAAGCACCACTGTTTCACTCACCCAATCACTCAGGCACTACCCATGCACTCATCGATACAGTCAGACACTACCCATGGGCTTCTCGAATGACCCAGGCATCACTTTTGCGGTAACCCTTTTACTTAGGCACTACCCATGCACTGATCAAAGCACCCAGACATTACACTGGCACTCATGAAGTCACTCCGGCACTACCCACACACTCATCCAATCACCCAGACAATACCCTGCACTCTTCCAGTGATCCAGGCATTACCCTGGTACTCATTATTTGACTCAGGCAGCGCATATGCACTCATCCAATCAACCAGGCACTACCCTTGCACTCATCCATTCGCTCAGGCACTACCCATGCACTCATGGAATCTCCCAAGCAGTACACCACCACTCATGCAATTACCAAGGCAATATTTGTGCACTCATGCAATTAACCAGGCACTACCCATGTTCTCATGCAATCACTCCAGCACTATTCTTCCACTAAATTATTCACTCAGGCTCTACCTTTGTACTCATCCATTCTAATAGGCACTACCCATGCACTCATCCAGTAACCCTTGTATTACTCATATCTCATCCTTTCACTCATGCAGTATGTATGCACTCATCCAGTCACCCAAGCACTACCCATGCACTCATGCAATCTCCCAGGCTATACCCCTCCACTCGTGCAATTACCCAGGTAGTATTTTTGAACTCATGCAATTACCCAGGCACTACCATGCACTCATGCAATCACCCAGGCACTACTCTTGTTATGTTACATGGTAATTTATAGAGCGCTTGTTCACCAACAGGTCACTTGGCGCTGTGGGGGCACAGAGGGAGAAGAGTAGATGTGAAAAAAAAAAACAAGCAAAGAAACAGCTAGTTATTCACCAGGGTGAATAGTTACATTTTGAGTCGTTTCCTGACCCGCACATAATCTGCCTCAGGATCTAATACAGGTAGGCAATGACTTTCAAAGCTTCGGGCCCGGAAAAGAGAACCGGGTACCACCAATGCGTTTGCGTCTGATGCTGGGCACTGTCAAAAGATTCAGATGCATCGATCTCAGAGCACGCTGAGGCAGATGCTTTCTAATACACAGTTTATTGAATGACTTGGAAAAGAATGCAGCCAGTTTTAAACATCGCACGCACCTCCACTGGAAGCCAGTGGAGATCTTTAAGCAGCGGAGTGATGTGGCATCTTCTATCCTTAAGATAGATGATTCTTGCTGCTTGGTTTTGAATTATCTGAAGGCGGTGCCTCAAATATAGTGGGATACCAAGGTAGAGGGCATTTCCGTAATCAATTTTTGAGAGAACAAGGGCAATCACAATTTGAATACTGGCCTTTTTACTAAAGAACCGTCTAATCTTACGCAATTTGGGAAGTTGGACAAAGCAGGCATTAGTAACTGAACTAATTTGGGCACTCATGGAGAGGTCAGAATCAATATGGAGACCATCACTGGTTTAGGAATTGGGGCCACACCTAGCTCGGTTTGCCAGTAGGAGGGTGTCCAATGAGACAGTTTATTGCTAGGAATGATTACCTCAGTTTTTTTCAGAACTAAGTTTCAATTGGTTCTTTTCCATCCAGGTTTTTACATGCATCCTGGAGCTCCTGACAAAATCATTTGATTCAGTAGTGTCCTCCAGAGTGAAAATTAGCTGCATGTGATTAGCATAGTTGAAGATTTTAACCCCCATTTTCCGGAGACTCGAGATTAGGGGACGTATGTAAATATTAACCAGGATCAGCGCGAAAGAGGAACCCTGTGGTACCCCGCAACTCATTTCAACAGTATTAGATTTAAAAGGTGAGAGCCACACTGATTGTTTGCAGTCGTCTAAAAAGGAGCTGAACCAGTCCAGAGCCAAACCTCCTAGACCTGCAGCGGCGATGCGATCCAACAACACTTTGTGGTTCATTGTGTCAAAAGCCGCATGCAGGTCTAGGAGGATGAGGACTTGCGAACGGGCAATATAAGCCTGTCCTTTAAGATCGTCTAAGATAGATAAAATCATAGATTCAGGATGAAAACCTGCCTGCTGGAAGCCCAGAAACTTAGACGCTTCTAAAAAGGAGCTAAGGCAGGCTGCTACATGAGTCTCCAGAAGTTTTGCTGGAAACAGCAGTAATGCTATGGGTCTGCAATTCTCCAGCTTTTTAGAATCCAGTCCCTGTTTTTTTTTAAGTCGAATGGCCACTGCTTCCTTGTATTCTTGCACAAAATTATTCACTTAGGCACTACCCTTGTACTCAGCCTTTCACTCAGGCAGTGCATATACACTCATCCAATCACCCAGGCAATACCCATGCACTCATTCAAACCCCCAGGTACTACCCATGCATGCATCCATTCACTCAGGCAGTACCCATGCACTCCTGAAATCTCTCAAGCAGTACCCCTCTACTCATGCAATTATCAAGGCAGTATTTTTAAACTCATGCAACTTCCCAGGCACTACCCATGCTCTTGCACTAAATTATTGACTCAGGTACTACCCATGTTCTCATCCATTCTCTCAGGCACTACCAATGCACTAATCCATTACCCAGGTATTACCTTTGTACTCATCCTTTCACTCGGGCAGTATGTATGCACTCATCCAATCACCTGGGCACTACCTTTGTACTTATCCATTCACTCATGCACTATCCATGCACTGATGCAATCTCCCAGGCAGTTCCTCTTCACTCATGCAAATACCCAGGCAGTTTTTTGGCAGTCATGCAATAACCCAAGTACTACTGATGCACTCAGTCTATCACTCAGGCACTACTCTTGCACTAAACTATTTACTCAGGCACTACCCATGCACTCATCCATTCTCTCAGGCGATACCCATGCACTCATCAAGTGACTTAGGCCATACCGTTGTACTCATCCTTTCACTCAAACAGTACTCATACACTCATCCAATCACTCAGGCACTACCCATGCACTCATGCAATCTCCCAGGCAGTACCCCTACACCTGTGCAATTACCCAGGTAGTACGTTTGCACTCATAAAATTACCAAGGCACTACCCATGCACTTTTGCAATCACCCAGGCACTACATTTGCACAACATTATTTACTCAGGCACTACCCATGTGCTCATCCATTTTCTCAGGCACCACCCACACACACATCCAGTGACCCAGGCATTACCCTTTTACTCATCATTTCACTCAGGCAGTACATATACACTCTTCCAATCACCCTGGCACTACCCTTGAACTAATCTAGTCACCCAGGCACTACCCCTGGACTCAAGTCAAAATCACTTTAATCGATTAATTAAAATCAGAAAAGTTCATCAAACATGTTACATTTCAATGCAAATGGGAGACCAAAAATGATTAAAAGTGACAAATATCATAAGAAAGGAAAAACATCTAATCAAATATAAATATTTTAGAAATGGGTATAAAAACATAGTCAAGAGGAAATCTGTACAGGGCTTCTTATTTTCTTTTTTCTAGCAGCTGCCACCAAAAAACTCGCGATGTTAAAAATGTCCAGAAGCTGCAGGTACATTATGGCTGGTTTGACCTGGAGAAACCCTTTACCTTTTAAGAGTGGTAGAATAAACTTTTTTCTAGGCTCGGAGTATGAGTCACAAAACAGTATAAAATGTGCAGTATTTTGAATGGCGCTGTGATCACACTCGCAAAAAGCGGCCTCCTCTGGTTTGGTCCAGACCTGATAATTCCCCAAGATAAAATGAATCAGGTTAAAACGAAACCTTGTCAGTAGCCAGCGATGAAACTGCTTGGTTACTAGCCTTAAATAAGGTTCTTTTGAGGGGGATGTGATTAGAAGAAAATGAGCCCTAGCGGTAGGTTTTTTCAACTCCGCGGACTCACGATCCTGGGCCATTAATAGTAAAAAATTAGTTTTTACCCAACTAACATCACCTTTGGAGATCAGGTCTGGCTTCAAATACAGTTCAGGCCGCCCTAGTTTAACAAACGTATTTTTTATATAAGTAAACCAGGGTTTTGCGGAAGATCTATCCAGGAGCAAACAGTCTTTTAGGATCAGACCTGGACTCATGCAATCACCCTGGTCCTACCCATGCACTCGTGCTATCACTCAGGCATTACTGTTTCACTCAACCAATCACTCATTCACTACCCATGTGCTCATCTACTCATTCAAACCCTACCCATGCACTCTTCCAATGACCTAGGCATTATGTTTGCATTCACCCTTTTACTTAGGCACTACCCATGTACTGATCTAAGTACCTAGACATTACCCTTGCACTCATGAAGTCTCTCAGGCACTACCCACACACTCATCCAATCAACCAGACAGTCCCCGCACTTATTCAATCACTCAGGCACTACCCATGTACTCATCCATTCTCCCAGGCACTACCCTTGAACTCATCCAGTGATCCAGGCATTACCCATGTACTCATTCTTTCACTCAGACAGTATGTATGCACTCATCCAATTTCCCAGGCACTGCCCTTGCCCACATCCATTCGCTCAGGTACTACCCATGCACTCATAGAATCTCCCAAGCAGTACCCCTCCACTCATGCAACTACTAAGGTGGTATTTTTGCACTCAGGTAATTACACATCCCTACCCATGCACTCATGCAATTACTCAGACAATACTCTTACACTAAATTATTCACTGAGGCACAACCTATGCACTCATCCATTCTCTCAGGCATTAGCCATGCACTCGAGTGACCCAGGCATTACCATTGTACTCATACTTTTACTTAGACAGTACTCATGCACTCATCCAATCACTGAGGCACTACCCATGCATTCATGCAATCTCCCAGGCAGTACCCATGCACTCATGCAATCACTGAGGCACTACCCATGTACTCATCCATTCTCTCAGGCACTATCCTTGCACTCATCCATCGATCCAGGCATTACCCCTGTACTCATTCTATCATTCAGGCAGTACGTATGCACTCATCCAATAACCCAGGCACTACCCTTCTACTTATCTATTTACTCAACCACTACCCATGCACTCATGGATTGTCCCAAGCAGTCCCCCTCCACTCATGTACTTACCCAGGCACTACCCAAGCACCTATGCAATCATTCAGGCACTACTCTTGCACAAACATATTCACTCAGGCACTACCCATGTACTTACCCATTCTCTCAAACACTACCCATGTACTCATCCAATGACCTTTGTATTACCCTTGTTGTCATCCATTCACTCAGGCACTTCTGTTTCATACATCTAATCACCCAGGCAGTGTTATACTCATGCATTCACCCAGGCACCACCCGTGTACTCATGCTATCACTCAGGCACTAGTGTTTCAATCACCCATTCCCTCAGGCAATACCCATGCACTCATCCAGTGACCCAGGCATTACTCTTGTACTTGTGTTTTCACTCAGGAAGTGTGTATCCAATCCCCCAGGCACTACCTACCCTTGCCCTCATCCATTCACTCAGGCACTACCCATGCACTCATCCAATCACCCAGGCAGTACCCCTATATTCATGCAATCACCCAGGCACTACCCATGCACTCATGCTATCACTCAGGCACTACTGCTTCTCTCAACCATTCACTCAGGCTCTATCAATGCACTCATCCATTCATTCAGGCAGATCCCATGCACATTTATACAATGATCCAGACATTACCCTTGCAATAATTCATACAACACATACAAGTTTGTCTATCTTTAAGCAAATAGGAAGTTCTAAAAAGAAACATTTTGCTTCTACTTTTTTAGTTTTTACATTTTTTATGTTTTTTCAAAAAAAGATTGAAAAAAGAAGGCAACAAACTGCAGTAAACTTTTAAAAACATTTTGCAATTAGAACGTCATTGTAAAAAATTAACATTTTTTGCAGCTACTACAACAGCTGCAATAGATTGTTCTCCCGCACAAAGAAGTTTTTGCACTTGATGCAGTGCTGTTCCAATCCTGAGAACTCTGGTACAATCAAAGATGTTTGCGTTGTTGGAGTACATCCCGCAGAAGTACTTGTTCCTGGGAATACATCATCCTGATGTGTTTCTTGCAGTTGTTGTTGATGCTGTTCACACGCAAGACGGTTCAGATGTATCATTTGTAGATGCTTCATCATGGATGAAGTTCCACAGGAGTATTTCTTCTCGGAGCCCGGAGATTAAATTTTGTCGCAAACAGTGTAAGTTACCTCGCACGCATTCATTTTTTTTATCACCAGGTGTAATCGAGAAAAATGCTCACACAACAATTTTCTTATGTGTTTTGTTGCTTCTTCGAGCTCCTCTGCATCTTCATGAATATCTTGTGGTGGATTTTGAGATGCCATTTGTTGTGTTAAAAAATACCACCAAAAAATAAATGAAGAGGCACAGAAAACACAAGAGGTGTTTCTTCTAAAGATGCTCCAGGAAGAATGAAAAATTGGGTGGGGTCCACCAAGTAGTAGAATAGAAAGCTTCTTAACCAATTAAATCCTTTCTTTTGAGGTGGGAATCATGTAACAGACGTGTATTCACCACGCACCAGACGCAATCCCCAAAAATATGTTTAATCAATTATATATATTTATTCCAGTTACAAATATAGTAAATTTACACATTTGAATGTACATCTGTTGGTATAATATATATTATTAGTTTTATATGTATGTTTCTTAGAACTAAATAATTTGCGCTGGATTCGCGTACCTATCGCATACCCGGAAATACTTGCGTTAGGGTATGCGGGACCGTCGTGGCTCCCGTAACTTCATTATAAGACCTCAAATATTCAAAATACTTATGTTAATATCAATATCATAACTTTTTCAATAAAGCACATATGATTGATTACAAAAATAGATAGTATATAAAGTATTCAGGTTTACAAAAATGATAAATTTGGGAACTGCATACCCATCGCAAACCCTACACGCATGCCACGCAAACAAACAAATATGGTGATATGATGCTGGATTCGCACACCTACCGCAACCGGTATGCAATCAGTATGCGATGCTCAGAGTTTTAAAAAGATAATATATACATTTGTAAATAGATATTAAAAAAGGATTACAAAATTACATTACCCTTATGAATGCAATAATAGTTTGAAGAAGCCTTCTTAACATCTACTGTAACTTGAATACACTGCAATTCCTCAGAAATGGTTGAACATGTAGCTGCATTTTTTTTCCACTCTAAAATGTCAGTACTACTTACAAAACCGTAGATTTTCACTGAAAAAAACACAGCTGTCAGGGACATTTTAGTTAGGAATTAGCATTTGAAAAACCTTAGAAATTCACTGTAAAAACCACAGGTTTCAGGGACGTTATAGTTAGAATTTTAATATTATAAAGTCCTTACATATTCACTGAAAAAAACACAGGTTTCAGGGACATTATAGTTAGGTCAACATTTGTCATATGTCATAAGTGATGTAATATGAGCCGTCATGGGCAGTGCATTGCAGGGGCTCGAGTAATAGTTAGTTAAGCTAACTATAACGGCTGAATTTCTCTGCTTTTGTATAAATGAATGCCAAAATAACTATAATATCTCTGAAACATGCTGTTTTTTTCAATCCATACTAATATAATAAAGAGAGAGCCCAAACCTTTGAGGCGGGTAACCTCAGGAACCACATCACCAATCACAACACCCAATACAGCGTCGGAAAGGGCAGTTGCACCAGAAGGACATAGGCTATGCAGACGCCCACCATTAACATTTAAAAGGTAAAAGAACTGTGCCAGCAAAGTAGTCCCTTGTGGGCGTGTCTGCGTTGTGCTGTGGGTGTGTGCTGGGGGCGTGACAAACGCTGGGGGCATGTGGTACGTTCCGCCCTTATTGCCATGTCTCATATCGTGTGCTAATCCCACCCTGCTCCCTTTAATTATCCTTGCACCCCATACTCATAACCCACCCTTACTCCCTAAAATACCGCAACACCCTTAAACACTAACCCATCTTAACCCTATAAATATACCCTGTACCCTAAAACCCAAACCTATCCCTAAACCCTAAAAATACCACTGTACCCCAAAACCCAAACCTAGCCCTGAACCCTATAAATACCCTGTACCTCAAAACCCAAACATACCGCTGAACCCTAAAAATACCCCTGTACCCCAAAACCCAAACCTAGCCCTGAACCCTAAAAATGCCTCTGTACCCCAAAACCCAAACCTACCCCTGAACCCTAAAATACCCCTGTACCCCAAAACCCAAACCTAGCCCTGAACCCTTAAAATACCCCTGTACCCCAAAACCCAAACCTACCCCTGAACCCTAAAAATACCCCTATACCCCAAAACCCAAACCTAGCCCTGAACCCTAAAAATTACCCTGTACCCCAAAACCCATACCTATCCCTAAACCTTAAAACTACCCCTGTACCCCATAACCCAAAACTATATCTGAACCCTTAAAATACCCAAACACCCCAAAACATATACCTCAGTACCCCAAAACATTTACCCCTGTACCCATACTTACCTTATCCAAACATTAAAAAAAACATGATTTTACCATTCATGCATTTACAACAAATTTCGTTGTAAATGTATGCGTGGTAAAAGCACATAAAATGTAATGCCATGCGTAATAATGGCATTGCGGAGTCATGGTACTTTCGTAATGAAAGTATGCGGAGTGATGGTATGCGGAAAGAAAGTTGCGGAATAATGGGTGTTTACCCTCCCCCGGTAAGTGCATTGGTGGCATGGTGGCCCACATCTCCAGCAACATACTCATATTTTTTCACCACCCATTTGAAAAATGCACAGGTCTCTCTCATTGATGGCCAGCACCGACATATACTTTTAGACACACCTCCCGCCCCAAGTTCTAGAATTGCGAACTTTAGAGCTGGGGAGTTACGTTTGAATCTCGGCATCAGCTCAACATCCTGTGATTCCAGGCAAATCGCTTTGTCTCCCCGTGCCTACCAGAAATGAATGTGTTCTTCTGTAATGTAAATTGTGCTCATGCCATGTTGTCGGGTTCGCGCTATATAATATTGCAGGAAAAATATAGTAGGGAAACTCGAGTTCACACACTACTGAATGCGCACTCTTAAGTGCATCAGCAGTGCACTGTGAATCGGAGCGTTTCACAGGCCTTTCACAGATAAGAAATGCTATCTAAACGAAATCCTACAAAACAATATACTACTGGCCGGCAGCAATTCATACCCGGACAACGTCAGGATGGACTGCCAGTGAATATATATATATATTAACTGAAAAAACCATAGGTTATAGACCATATATAGTTAGGAATTAGCATTTAAAAAACCTTATTTTACTAACACAAAACCATTGAAATTCCATATATAGTTAGTTGCACTAACTATATATCGCGCACCTGCAATCCACTGCTGATCATGTCACATATTACATCATTCATGACATGGTCAGTGACATCACTGATGACATCACTGATGACATCTCAAATGACATCACTGATGACATCACTGATGACATCTCATTTGACATCATTCTTGTGCTAATACGATAAACCTCTTCAGACTCTAATATAACCTTAGATACACTCAGTGTATACAGACACTCACACACTTCCACTCATCCATGGAGTTACTCACACACCCAGTCAGTCATGCAAAGAAACAATCTCATCTCCATTTCTTCAACTATACAGTTAAACACACCTTACTTATTGAAACATATACTAACACATATTTACTCTCTTATACAATCCCTGATACAAGTTCACAATGATCGATACAACCACTCACTCATTCGGTGGCTCTCATGCACAGTTATTTATATATGCCAACTCTCACATGTACTGTGTTTTACATATGTACTTACTATGACATGTAGCATTGAGATATCCATTCACTCATCAATACACTCATGCACACAGTCAACTGCCCATGTAGCTGTTTCCACATGCACTCTTGAACTCATACACCTAGTGAATAAACTGTTCACACATCTATGCATAGAGTCACACACCTTCCAGCCACCCCCACACAAACTCAATCTCCCATAGAAATACTTGGGCAAGCAATTAATAACACATATAGCCTCTCGTATAGCTAATGATCAACACATGCAGCAGTTTACAGAACAACAGACATAATGATGCACAAATTAAGACAGTTTAGTCACTAACCCATGCATTCAGTGAGACACATTTAATCACTCACTCATACAGTCAGTCACGCACCTACTAAATCCTTCATCCAGACACTTATACATCCACTCATTCTTCAATATGTAAGATATATTTTAACTTTACAGAAACATACAGTCACTGGATGTTGTCATCAGTGATGTCATCAGTGATGTCATTTGAGATGTCATCAGTGATGTCATCAGTGATGTCACTGACCATGTCATGAATGATGTAATATGTGACATGATCAGCAGTGGATTGCAGGTGCGCGATATATAGTTAGTGCAACTAACTATATATGGAATTTCAATGGTTTTGTGTGAGTAAAATAAGGTTTTTTAAATGCTAATTCCTAACTATATATGGTCTATAACCTATGGTTTTTTCAGTGAATTTTCAAGGTTTTGTAAATGCTAATTCCTAACTATATATGGTCTATAACCTATGGTTTTTTCAGTGAATTTCAATGGTTTTTTAATAGCAAATATCATAAGCTGTCGAATGTCAAGTACGTGGTAAGTGAAAACATTTTCGTGTTTATGCACACTGATCTGCTTTGAATGGTGCCCCCCCCCCCTCATTTCTATTAGGAGTACTCTCTCTTTGCAGATAGTGAAAGGTAGTTAACGCAGGTCTTTGCCCCCATTGTAATCCGTCGTGCCTGCTTCTCTCTCCATTTGATTGATTGTTATCCAAGTATTTACTGTTTTAGAATTAGTTCTCTTTGGTTCATTCTCTATTTACAAACAAACACAGAGTCGCAATACTCTGTTCAGTCTTTGCAGATAACGAAAAATCGTGTACAAAAAAAAAGAAAAGGAATCGAGCAAAATCAGTAGGCCACTAATGGGATCTCTTTTTGACCTCGCTAAAATAGAAACATTAGGAACAACCCCTCATGACAAATACAAAACTAGTGAGATGAACTGAACTCCACACAATGATGGCTGCAAAACAACTCGGCTCCGCCACCCACCCCGCCCAAAATAACGATAAAGAACGGCTGCCATGATTGGTTGCGGAATGACCACGACGGAGCTACGAAATGGTGCTGCTCTCATGCTAACCCCAGCTTTAGTCTGAAACATCCAGAAACACTGTAGACTACCAATTCGATCAGTTCCGGTAGCGCCCCAATGTAACCCGGTAGAGAAGAACTAGCTCTCCCCTCTTTGACTGATGGTTCTTGTTGCCTGTCCCTTCTGTTGTCATTTAACAGAACTATTTAGCCTGCTGAAAGGGGTTGTGTTCCGACCGCTGGTTGGTGGAGACATTTTGACTATATTCTGTACCTGCGTTGTCGCGTAATGCGTCATATGACGCGCCGCGTTAGCGCATCCGGAAGTCATCCGGGGCGCGCAGCGCGTAACGTAAGCATAACAAGTCATGTGACTTGTTAATAAAACTTTTCATTGGTTCATTTTACTTTTCTTATTGTAATGATGAAAGGCTTGGTCATATGACCTAAAAATTACGCTTTTCATTACTTCCGAACATTATTTTTTCTTAAATATATGTTATAATGTTCCAGGCTAATGTACTTTCCCGGAAATTTTACAACTGTCCTGCAAGTAAAATATATTCTTTTTTCGAGAAAAAGAGCGTTTCTTCGTCCCATGACGGAGCCGTTGAGCAAAAGAGGGTCGACCTGCTGTCTTAGTCGCCGATACGCCTGAATATGAGATTCTTATCGATCACTTTATGTTGCAGGAATAGAAAACACAACAGCCCTTGACCATTTATCTTTACTGCGTTCCTTCGTATTATACCTTTTACCCTTCATGTAATTGGTCTGCTTTATTTCACTTGCCTTTTAATGATTCTAAAACAGTCACTATTATTAAAAACTTTACCAATGTATATACTACTACCATGTTTTCTTTTAAAAACCTTTATTGAGAAAATGTCATTATACAAATACGAGCCTATAACCACGTGGGCCTGCCACAGAGCAAACTGTAATCGTATATGATGAATAGACATTTACACTGTAGAGGAACGTAACGGGCGGGCCATTAGGTTGCAAGAACTAAGGTGTCTAACAGTTACGGAATCGGTGGACGTACATTTTATAATTAAAATACGACAGGGCCAGTTACAATAAAATTATCTAGATATACATTTGCGGGCAAGTACCATGGGTGACGTTAATTCGAACTTTCAACAGTACAGTAATCAATAACACATCAGAACTTAATATCAATAGGGATGTCG
The DNA here is from genome assembly GCF_964261635.1 of Lissotriton helveticus. NCBI lineage: Eukaryota > Metazoa > Chordata > Amphibia > Caudata > Salamandridae > Lissotriton > Lissotriton helveticus. The sequence goes on along the minus strand of NC_136068.1, from coordinate 1,512,921,390 downwards.
AAATATTCAATCAATTCTCGTCCCCGCCCGCCATGTGCTTCAAAACTGCATACGTATCTCGTGATTTCAAGGTTCTGCAACCAGTACACAACAAGGAGTTACGAGTCCCATTTATTCTGGCGCCATTTTGGGCGAGGACGGGCAGGTCCAGGATATAGTCAAAATGTCTCTACCAACCATCGACTATGATGATCTTCATATGCTGTATTTATTAGAGTAACACTCATCTGTCCACATGAAATTAATTTGCCACAATCTAAACATGTCATTTTAATCTTTCCAAAGTTCTTCTAAATATTTGGGACCGTTTCCCTTGCCTCTGAAGCTCTCAGTGCCACTTCTTTGATGAATGTACTAGCAGGTCAGGGGTTCTCCTCCAAATCTCTCTTTTATGCAGCACTATAATTAATTGGTGCCACCTCTCCATATGACGATGCATGGTATAGTTACCACAACTATATTTTTTTTCGGTTCCTCTGGAGAGTTCATCGTGGCAGATGAAGCGTGTAACGTACCGGGCATTTACCTTTTTTTGCATGTACAGGAAAGGAAAAAAAAATCGAGCGTCCGAGTTCTAAGGTGTCCCAGGGCCATTTTGGTGGACCAGGCCCAAATCCAAAGAACAGCCATCTCACAGGCTAATGGGGCGACCCACGCCGAGTTTCAGCATTGTAGTATGACCACACAAGTACAGCAACTTGCTAGACATCACCTCGGTGCCATCCGGATCTCGGCGCCCCACTGCAGATGAAGTGCCTCTCAACTATGAAACCACCACGGTGACATCCGGATCTTGGCGCGTTGTGCTGCCTTCGGCCTATTCGCACATCGGTCCGCTACTGACGCCATCTCACAGGCTAATGGGGCGACCCACGCCGAGTTTCAGCATTGTAGGATGACCACACCAGTACAGCAACTTGCTAGACATCACCTCGGTGCCATCCGGATCTCGGCGCCCCACTGCAGATGAAGTGCCTCTCAACTATGAAACCACCACGGTGACATCCGGATCTTGGCGCGTTGTGCTGCCTTCGGCCTATTCGCACATCGGTCCGCTACTGACGCCATCTCACAGGCTAATGGGGCGACCCACGCCGAGTTTCAGCATTGTAGGATGACCACACCAGTACAGCAACTTGCTAGACATCACCTCAGTGCCATCCGAATCTTGGCATCTCAACGCCTAGTGGTATCTTCCATACAAAAAATATTGTTACGCTGCCTTTGGCCCCATTCGCACATCAGTCCGCAACTTAGACACCACCTCGGTGCCATCCGGATCTTGGAATGTCAGCACCTTTTGGTGTCTTCTCGTCAGAAAATATTGTTGCGCTGCCTTTGGCCCCATTCGCACATCAGTCCGCTACTGACGCCATCTCACAGGCTAATGGGGCGCCCCACGCCGACTTTCAGCATTGTAGAATAACCACACCAGTACAGCAACTTGCTAGACATCACCTCGGTGCCATCCGGATCTCGGCGCCCCACTGCAGATGAAGTGCCTCTCAACTATGAAACCACCACGGTGACATCCGGATCTTGGCGCGTTGTGCTGCCTTCGGCCTATTCGCACATCGGTCCGCTACTGACGCCATCTCACAGGCTAATGGGGCGACCCACGCCGAGTTTCAGCATTGTAGGATGACCACACCAACTTGCTAGACATCACCTCAGTGCCATCCGAATCTTGGCATCTCAACGCCTAGTGGTATCTTCCATACAAAAAATATTGTTACGCTGCCTTTGGCCCCATTCGCACATCAGTCCGCAACTTAGACATCACCTCGGTGCCATCCGGATCTTGGCATCTCAGCGCCTTGTGGTGTCAGTCAGAAATTATTGTTGTGCTGCCTTCGGCCTATTCGCACATCGGTCCGCTACTGACGCCATCTCACAGGCCAACGGGGCGCCCCACGCCGACTTTCAGCATTGTAGGATGGCCACACCAGTGCGGCAACTTGCTACACACCACCTCGGTGCCATCCGGATCTTGGCATCTCAGCGCCTTGTGGTGTCTTCTACTCCGGAAATATAGTAGAAAATATTGTTGCGCTGCCTTTGGCCCCATTCACACATCAGTCCGCTACTGACACCATCTCACAGGCCAACGGGGCGCCCCACGCCGACTTTCAACATTGTAGGATGGCCACAGAAGTGCGACAACTTACTAGACACCACCTCGGTGCCATCCGGATCTTGGCGCGTTGTGCTGCCTTCGGCCTATTCGCACATCGGTCCGCTACTGACGCAAACTCACAGGCCAACGGGGCGCCCCACGCCGACTTTCAGCATTGTAGGATGGCCACACCAGTGCGGCAACTTGCTACACACCACCTCGGTGCCATCCGGATCTTGGCGCGTAGTGAAGCTGCAGCAGCTGCAAATAAGCTTCAGACAGTGTTACAACCGCTGCTCAGAACTCTCAACTATGACACCACCTCGGTGCCATCCGGATCTTGGCGCGTTGTATTGCCTTCGGCCTATTCGCACATCGGTCCGCTACTGACGCCGCCTCACGTGCCAACGTATTTTCTCCGCATTTTATACCCTATGCCGCATAACAGGTCATGTGACTTGTTTATAAAACTTTTCATTGGTTCATTTTACTTTTGGTTTCCTAATGATGGAAGGCTTGATCATATGACCTAAAAACAACACTTTTCATTGGATGAAAACTTTTTTTTTCCCCCAAACGATGAAAGCCCCACCTTGTTTCTGGATGTTTCAGACTAAACTGGCGTCACCATGAGAGCACCACCATCTCGTAGCTCCGTCGTGGTCATTCCGCGAGCAATCATGGCAGCCGCTCCCCACCAGAAGCCTGCAGGAGTCGGGGCCCCCAAAACTTTTGATGAATTCTCAAGGCGGAGGGGACGCTTTCGAGAATGGGGTCCAAGACCTAGCAGACAAGCGTCCGATTTCCAAGGTGTCCCAGGGCCATTTCAGTGGACCACGCCCAAAAAGGAAAGAGCCTGCCGCCATTTTGAGAGTCCTGTGGCAGCCGCCTATCGCTGCACCGCAAGAGTGGGCGCAACTCAGCTGAATGGCGGATTTTGACACAGTGGACCAAAAGCGGACGGAATGGCAACTGAAACGGTAAAGGGGCGCCCCACTAAAACAGATGAGACTCCACCTGGAGAGGCCCGTTCACGCCGCCTCCCCCGGGGCGCTCCACGCCGTTATTCGGAGCAGCATTGTAGGATACCAAAACCAGTGCGGCAACTTACTGGACATCACCTTGGTGCCATCGTTCTGCTGCCTTGGAACTATTCGCACAACAGTTTGCTACTGATGACCCACCCCCCGCGACGCCCCACGCCGTTATTTGCTGGGTGGCAACTTACTAGACATCACTTTCGTGTCATCTAGATTTCGGCGCGTTCTGCTGCCTTGGAACTATTCGCACAACAGTTTGCTACTGATGACCCACCCCCCGCGACGCCCCACGCCGGAAATCTGGACGTTGTGCTGCGTTGGGACTATTCGCACAGCCGACCGCTACTTCGTTGTTTTTCTCAAAAAATGTTTATATGTTATTACTATTTTTGTTTTCTTGTATATATTTATAAATTATTAAAGTTTTATAATCTTACTACTTTGTCGGAGTGCTATATATTTTTAATGTGACACATAATTGTAAAAACTTTGATGTACAAAGAGTCATCCCTGGAATCTTCCGCTTCACGCTCGGTCCCCTCCCCAATCACAATACAGGATGGTTTTCAGATAATAGCAACGCTTCTGCTGTGACGGATCTCATCGAGTGTGGGCCTTGATCTACTATAACTCCTTTGAAGAGGGGTGATTCTTTACAGCTGTGGCCATAAACTACATCTGCAGGGCTAGCTGATAGCCTAGGACCGGCCTGGACAATCGGACACAGAGGAAAAGGAGTGTCAGAGGGTGCGGTAGTGAATAGGGCGAAAGGGAGGTGTCGGGCGGGCACAGGGTGTGATTCTCAGGGAAGAGCAGCGCAGATGGGGGGAGGTTTATTACCCATGCATAAGACAGAGAGCGGGGGTGACCACTGCCTGGGTGAGATGCTTGCGAGGGTGGGGAGCCATGCTAAGGATCGACAGCGTGCACAGAGTGGGTCTGGTCAAGGCATCTAAAATGGCTGCCGTGCACGACAAAAGTGTGGCATTTGAAAAAAGACAAGATGGCGCACACAATGTTTTTCAACAATTCCTGATTTCCTTCGAATCGAACGTTAACAGACGTTGGGGCATATTACCAAAGTTAAGCGATATTTATCCCTAACGATGCATTGCAAAGATTTTTTTACCGTCAGAAATTATCGCAGATAAACCTTGCTATTATCAAGGTTTATCGCAAATACGATAAAAAACGAGCGCAATGCATTAATATCGCTGAAAACTCCGCGATATTCATGCATTACCGAGCTAATGCTCTTAGCCATGTTATCCACCTCCCATTGGATAACATGGCTAAGAACTGCTCAGGGCAGCTGTTACTTTTTGGAGATATTCGCGCTTATCTCGAATATTTCCAAAAGTTGATAATAGGAGATAGCGATGTTAGCGACTGTTTCCAGTCGCTAACATCTTGGCATGCCCACTTTGCATGTCATTAGTGATAAATATCACTCACATGCAAAGTGGGACCCAAGATGGTCGCTATCTCCTACTAGCCGTCGCTAACTGGTGTTAGCAACACCTAGGTAATACAGATATAATTTTATCTCCGCGAAGCGGAGCGCTGTTACAGATATATATCTTGTTTTTGAACGTTAATTTCTCAAAATGCACTGAAGCACATATATTGAGACATAGCAAAGGCACATCGGGCTACCAGTCCCTAATATTTTACCAAGTTTCGTGCAAATCCATTCAGCCGTTCGATTATTATTATTATTTTTTTTTTTTGCCCCGCGGGGCCCTTTTAAAACCTCCACATCAAACCTAGGGGGTCAGCGAGGATCTACTATGCCCCCTTATGGTCATTTGCCCCTTCGCTTTGGCCTCCTCTTGTCTCTCGATCCTACCGAGAGACAAGATGGCGGCCGCTACGTACTGTTTGGAATGTTTACAGACACCGGAGAGCCAATCAGCTTCGCTTCGCAAAGCTCCGTAACGCGAAAAGTACGCGAAGCGGTGCGCTGTTACAGATATATATCTTTTTTTGAACGTTAATTTCTCAAAATCCACTGAAGCACATATATTGAGACCTAGCAAAGGCACATCGGGCTACCAGTCCCTACAATTTTGCCAAGTTTTGTGCAAATCCATTCAGCCGTTCGATTATTATTATTATTATTTTTTTTTGCCCCGCGGGGCCCTTTTAAAACCTCCACATCAAACCTAGGGGGTCAGCGAGGATCTACTATGCCCCCTTATAGTTATTTCCCCCTTTGTTTTGACCTCCTCTTGTCTCTCGATCCTACCGAGAGACAAGATGGCGGCCGCTACGGACTGTTTGGAATGTTGACAGACGCCGGAGAACCAATCAGCTTCGCTTCACAAAGCTCCGTTGCGCGAAAAGTCCGCGAACCAGTGCGCTGCCTGGTCCGCGCTTACAGATATATATCTTTTTTTAAACGTTAATTTCTCAAAATCCACTGGAGCACATATATTGAGACCTACAAAAGGCACATCGGGCTACCAGTCCCTACAATTTTGCCAAGTTTCGTGCAAATCCATTCAGCCGTTCGGGCTAAAAGTGAGGCCAACCGCCCTATGGAAAACTCAATGTTAAAAACACGTTTTGGGACCCCCCTTTTTTCTCGGCCCCCACTGGCCGAACCCCCCCCAAATTTTCAAGGGCTGCTCAGAAACGAAATGTGCCATTTTCCTGAAAATTTCAGCCAATTCCGTCCACAAACGCCAAAGTTATTAGACATAGAATTTTCAAAAAACCCATAGAGAAAAAATCCTAACTATATATACCTACTGGCGACCGCCAGTAGGTAATATATATATATATATATATATATATATTCACTGAAAAAACCATAGGTTATACACCATATATAGTTAGGAATTAGCATTTAAAAAACCTTATTTTACTCACACAAAACCAATGAAATTCCATATATAGTTAGTTGTACTAACTATATATCACGCACCCGCAATCCACTGCTGATGATGTCACATATTACATCATTCATGACATGGTCAGTGACATCACTGATGACATCACTGATGACATCTCAAATGACATCACTGATGACATCACTGATGACATATCAAATGACATCACTGATGACATCACTGATGACAACATCCAGTGACTGTATTTTTCTGTAAAGTTAAAATATGTCTTACATATTTATGAATGAGTCGATGTATAAGTGTCTGGACGAAGGATTTAGTAGGTGCATGACTGAATGTATGAGTGAGTGATTAAATGTGTCTCACTGAGTGCATGGGTTAGTGACTAAACTGTCTTAATTTGTGCATCATTATGTCTGTTGTTCTGTAAACTGCTGCATGTGTTGATCAGTAGCTATATGAGTAACTATATAGGTTATTGATTGGTTGCACAAGCATTTGTATGGGAGACTGAGTGTGTGTGTGGGTGGCTGGGAAGTGTATGACTCTGTGCATAGATGTATGGATTCAAAAGTGCATGTTGGAAACAGCTGTATGGGCGGTTGACTGTGTGCATGACTGTATTGGTGAGTGAATAGATATCTCAGTGCTACATGTCAAATTAAGTACATATGTAAAATACAGTACATGTGAGAGTTGACATATATAAATAACTGTGCATAAGAGCCAGTGAATGTGTGAGTGGCTGTATGGATCATTGTGAACTTGTATCCAGGATTGTATAAGTGAGTAAATATGTTTTAGTATATGTTTGAATAAGTAAGGTGTGTTTAACTGTATAGTTAAGGAAACGGAGGTGTGATTGATTGTTTGCATGACTGTCTAGGTGTGTGTGTAACTTCATGGATGAGTGACAATCTGTGAGTCTGTGTTTACACTGAGTGTATCTAAGGTTATATTACAGTCTGAAGAGGTTCATCGTATTATCACATGAATGATTTCATCAGTGATGTCATCAGTGATGTCATTTGAGATGTCATCAGTGATGTCATCAGTGATGTCATTTGAGATGTCATCAGTGATGTCATCAGTGATGTCACTGACCATGTCATGAATGATGTAATATGTGACATCATCAGCAGTGGATTGCGGGTGCGTGATATATAGTTAGTACAACTAACTATATATGGAATTTCATTGGTTTTGTGTGAGTAAAATAAGGTTTTTTAAATGCTAATTCCTAACTATATATGGTGTATAACCTATGGTTTTTTCAGTGAATTTCATTGGTTTTTTAATAGCTAATATCAAAACCTTTACAATGTATTATTCTTTAAAAAGAAAAATATTTTTTACATGTTTTTTATACAATTTTTTTTTTATTTTTTTTTGTTTCGCTCCCAGTACGCGTACCGGTTAGCTTCCCGTTAGCTCAATCCGGAGGCGCGACCCGGTACGCGAACTGGTAAACGTTCCTTTTGCGCACCTCTCGCGTTACAAAACAACATCGCGACGCTTCGCGTCAGCATGACGTTTCGCGTTCTCGCGTAATACGTCATATTACGTGCTACGTTCGCGTACCCGGAAGCGTAGCGGTACGCGAACCGGAAGCGATCCGCGGCGCGGCGCCGACCGCGTAACGTAAACATAGCAGGTCATGTGACTCGGTAATAACACTTTTCATTGGTTCATTTCACTTTTGGTTTCCTAATGATGTAATACAAGGTCATGTGATCTAAAACGGACACTTTTCATTGGTTTAGAACTTTTGTTTTTCCCAAATGATGAAAACCCCTCCTTCTTTCATCACTCTGACTTTCATCTTGGTGAGAGAAAGACCCTTTATTGATACTTTGTGATGGCTTCATTAGTAGCTTCAGCTGGTGCTAGCCCACCACCTCCACCAAATCCAAGAAAGAGAGGACCACCTGCAGAAGTAATTTTGCAAGAAGAGGAAGAACAGGAAGAGGAGGAAGAGGAGGAACAGCATGAGTTTCTGCCAGAGGAGCCCAGGAGGTACAATAGAAAGGAGAATTATATCTGGCAATTCTACAGAATTCCTGAGGGGCAAAAGAAAGTCAATGCACGTTACGTGTTTTGCCGCATATGCGGTGATAGATTGTCTAGGGGCACTGATAAAAAATACAGTTATGGCAATCATACTATGCATCGGCATATGAGTAGGTGGCACCCAAATAATTATAGTGCTGCCCAGCTACGTGACGAACAACAAAATCCCCTCCCAATGGCAAGAAGATCGGTGGTTCCAGAGGTGTCGGGACCAGAGGCGAGGGAGATGATCGCAAACATCCAAATGTTGTTTGGGCACGTAAAGCAAGTGTGCGTGGAATGTGGCACTTTCATCTGCTACAGAGAAAGTAGCATCACTTTGATTTTGCGAGCAATTCAAAATCATATTAATGTTTGTACGAGACGCACCAAAAAATAAATTCTTTTTTTTTTTTTTTGCTCCTGTTGAGCCCTTTATAATGGATCGTTTTTGTTTCCCCCCCCCAAAAAAAACCAAAAAAAATTTAAAAACGTTCAGAAAATACAAAAAAAGTAAAAAAATGTTCAAAAAATACAAAAAAAAATATAAAACAACAAAAACATAAAAAAAAAGTTCTTTTCAGAACTAACTCCCCATTATAAAAAAATTGGTAGAATATTTGGAACTCTGCCAACCTCTATTTCTCTTAGTTCGCTCCCGGAGCGCTACCCGGTACGCGTACCGGAAGCTAACCAAAAAAAATATTTTTTAAAAAAAAGAACAGTAAGTATAAGGTAAGCAAACAGACAGTTATGTTAAAAGAAAGACAGCTCTAGGGAGTAAACTAAGGATACTGTTACCTACAATCCACTGCTGATGATGTCACATATTACATCATTCATGACATGGTCAGTAACATCAACAGCAGTGGATTGTGGGTAACAGTATCCTTAGTTTACTACCTATAGCTGTCTTTCTTTTAACATAACTGTCTATTTCCTTCCCTTATAGTTACTGTTCTTTTTTAAAAAACATTTTTTTGATCAGTCATAAACAGTGACATTAATAGAAACAGAGAGAGTGAACAAGAGTGAAGAACTATGGTCCTCCTCAGCCACCCTCAGAAAACCAAGGGGGTCAAGATACATCTACCATGCCCCCTTCTACCCATTCTGAACATTATTTGCCCTCCATCTTGTATCTTGATTCGACCGAAACACAAAATGGTGGACTGCCATAACGCTGCTGGTTTGCGAACCGGGCAACTTCCCGGGAAGCGGTCCAAAAAAAAAAAAGTTGGGAAAGTAATTCACAGACACTAAGAGTAATAGAGATGGAGTGAGTGAACAAGACTGAGGAACTATGAGAACAGAGGGACTGAGAAAAAGAGTGGAAGGAGTTGAGTAAATAGGTAATAGAGAAAGGAATGAGGAAAGTAGCAAAGGCAGGAAACTGAGGATTAAAGAAGTGAAGCAGTGGATCTAATAGTAGGTGAATGTGATGGAAATGTAACGAAAAGAGTACAACTATTTACCTTGTAATTGCCGTTAAATTAATCACATTTTATTTCTATACTTTCAATCTGTGAAAGAGAGAACCAACATTTGAAAAAAATTAAAATATGTATTTAAAAATTACAAAAGACAAGGGAAAATATTGAAGGACAAATAGTTTTTCAACAACTTTGACACTGACAGAAGCTTCTGCTTCTCCAGGTCCTCTACACAATCCTAAAGATATACATTTTAAACTAACAGTATCTTGATGCAGATGAAGTGAGGCCTATCTTAAAACATGGTGCATCTTTTGCATTGCTCTTGTTTCAGAAAAGTGTCGCTTCAGTATGCCAATAACATGTCTCCTATCCAGAGATTTGTTTGAGGTGAGGCCTACTCAGAGTTCAAGATGAGATTTACACTTGTTGAAGTGTACAGAGGAGATAATATCTGTGAAAGTCTACTAATGAAGTGAGTCATGTCCACTGCACTCTTCAACAAAGTAGAAACCTCCTATGTTTCCCTGGACAGACCTAAACTTGATCTGCACAATGTGATTCGTAATGATAGGAAACACAGGTGATGTAATTGAAATATGTGCAATTTATTTTGCTCATTTCACAATCACATCACTTGTGTTTCCTTTGCTTAGGTATCTCATTGTGCAGATGTAGTCCAGCATATGAAAGAATACGTAGAAGTGCAGCACTGCATACAATAAATTTAACACTTACAGAAAACTCACCTTCTCCATGCCTCCTACACAGTTCTACATATACGTCATAAATGCAAACAGTACAGAATTAATTATACATGTTAAATGGTTTATTTTTGCTGTTCTCAGAATGTATCAAAATTCACTAAAAACAGTGACTTGAAGGTATTCATCATGTAACAGCGGGGAAAAAAAAACACAATCAAAATGATTGTGTTTAAAAAACCCATACAACATCAGAAATTAAAATTCAGAACTCCTTAAAGTTAACTTACTTTCCATGACGTCCAAGGATGTCCTATGAACAGCTTACACTCTTTTGTGCTGTTATTACTTTCAGCCCGCCACTTTCTGAAAGAAAACCTCCATCGTTTTTAAAAACACGTTACATGCAATAAATGACTTCTTGCTCTCTACCACTATTTTCCACAAGGCCAAATCTAGTCAGAGATATTTATAACTCTTGGATTTCTTGTAAGCCAATCCCATCATTTGGCATTTCCGCAACTTTCAGAATTAAAATGTTGAAGATCATTTTCACAATCCTGGAATAGTAATATCTTCCCCTTCTTGCTCAGTCATGTTCTACATTTCCTATGACACTGATACTGCTTAATATGAAGCAGACTTACACTACCTCTATGAGTACTACAATTATTTAATTCTCTACATCACTTTTAATCACAAAGCAATGTAAAACAGTAGACAGCATTGCAGACTTACATTCCCTCTACTCCATGTTTTGATTGGCTGCTTCAATTAGCTTATGAAAAGAAACAGTTTTTCTGAACTCATTTAAAGTGCACATACATCTCCATGATGTCCAATCCTATGATTAGAAGTTATGTCTCTGAACTACACTTATCCTCAAGGCCAAATTGTGTAGGAGCCATTAGAACTTCTTGAAATTCCACAGATCATATCCCGAGATTATTTTCCTAAAATTTTGGTTTTAAAAACACCAGGTAAGAGTTTTTAAGGTCATACGGCAATTTTTTTTTGAAAATTAAAACAGAATCATTGCAGAATGACCAGCCATTTCTAGACTTTAAATAAGCTGTGTAATGTCCTGATGATATTGAAGGGCCGTCATGATATATAATTGCTGTAGTTACAAAAGTCCTTCCTGATATTGACAACTGCGAAGCTACAAAATTTTTTATTAAAGTTGTCAATTTTGTTCCATCAGGCCTACATCGTTGGAACATTAAAATGACGTACTGGCCATATGTTCGTATAAATAAAGTGGACATCATTTCAGATTTACATTGGCTACACTCCATGTTGTGATTAGCAGCTTTTACTAGCTTATTAAAGGAGACTGATTTACTGTCTGGCAAAGTTAAATATATAAATCTTTCTGAGTCTACACTAGTAGTACTTGATACCATACAGTTCTCGCAGTCATGCTGCCATTGATAAGAAAGCCCAAACAGCTGATCTACATCTACACCTTCAGCATGTAATACATCAAGCATATACATTAAAAACTCCTGACAATCTTGCTGAATATTTTGAGAGAATTGTGTTTGGCCTGAACATCTATCTAACAGATTTCTAATTTCAGACACACTTTCTATGTTTCTTCTATCAGTGGTACATTTCTCTAACACAGAATTTAACAAACTGCAAAATCTTTGATCAGAATTGACCACAATCTCTTCTTTTACATTTTTTAGAGAAAACAAAACATTAATTACTACATTAGCATAGCAGTTGACACCAGAACTGTTTTCAAACTGAAAACCAACAACATCTTCAACAGAATCCTCTTTGTTTCTGCTTGTAATTTTAGGTTCATTCACTTTTTGTCTTTTTGCTACAACCTCCCCAGTATTGTTCTCATTTCTTCGTTTCCGGCCTACCAGACGTTTCTCAAACAAAGGAAACTGAGGCAAATGTGGCGCATACTCTCTTCTTAACCTATTGTATTCCTTAACACAATCTAGATCTGCACAAATGTTTCTGACATCACACTCAATCAAGTACAATCCCGATAAAGTTCTAACTCGTGACAATGCCACATATGCCATACCCTCCTTGAACACAGAACTGCCAATATTCACCAATGCAGTGTCTACACTTAAACCTTGCGATTTATGAATTGTCACCGCATATGCCAAGCAAACAGGGAACTGCTTACGGCGAACATATAAGTCTTTTACAAGCAAAAATCTAGCAGAACAACGAGCAATTAGCTGTACTTCCTCAATGCCATCAAATTTAATTTTTAAAAATTCAATTCCATCTCTATTTCTGTATTTCACAAAATCAACAACATTACCCATTGATCCATTTACCAGACCTCTTTCAACATGTAAATTCCTTCTTAAAATTATACGGCAGTTCAAGCACACATTCAGAGTCTTTTCAAAACCTGCAGTTTTAGATATACTCTTCTCTAATGAATCCAATTTTGTTTTCAGATTCTCAGACAAAATAATTGTTGATCCCATATGCTCTACTCTATCAATAGCTTCCACTTTCACAATCTCTTGCTTTTCTAAATGCAACATTTTGTTGTTAAATTTGGCACATTCTGCAAGAGTTGGCATCAAACATATTCCAGATTTCTTATCAGTAATTTTCTGAAAAATATTCTCAGGCACAACATCTTGTTCTGGATATAAATTTGACAGTAATCGTGCATGTAAAGCTTCTTTCCCATGCTCGGTCACTTTTCCAATTCTAACATCTTGTAGAATAGTCTTGTAAACTTCATCCTTTGCCTGACGCATATTTTCATGCAGTTCAGCATAATTGAAGTTTAACCATATATTGACGTTGCCAATGCTGCCTAGGCACTTCCTGGTATCTTCATGCGTGAGCATTTTGAACACAGGTTGCCCTTTCACTGGTGTCAGCTGCAGAAGATCTCCGAAAACAATGATGTGTTTGCCACCAAATAACACATCATACTCTGTTTTGAGAACTTCTTGCATCCTCAAATGCACAAAGGCAAGCATGACATTGGAAACCATGCTTACTTCGTCAATGATAAGAAGTTTCATTTTCCTCAAGATTCTTGAAACTTCAAAACAAGCATCTCCAGATAGCTTGTGATATTCTAATTTGTTGTCATGCTCCACTGGCAGCATCAGTAAACGATGTAAAGTAATCCCTTTAATATTATGTGCTGCCAGTCCAGTTGGAGCAGTGACAACACAAGACAGCGATGACTCTGTCCTTTCCTGCAAATAGCATGAAATTGCTTTAATGAGGAAACTTTTTCCAGTTCCCGCTTCTCCACTCACGTACAGTCGGACAGGCTTCAACGACGTACATGAGCACTCTTTCTTATCATGACTTAATCCATGATCAATTTGCATGGTAACTTCGTCATATATTTTCCTCTGCTCAACGTTGAGTTGCCTTTCCAACTCTTCTAAGTTAACCGCATCCTCTTGAGCATGTGCCATGGCTCTTTCCACCTCATTCATAGCAGTGGCAGCTTCATTTTCAATAAGAGGTCCTCCTAGTGGATCCTGACTCAATGAAGCAGAACTCTGACTGTCCTGAGAACTGTCTCTGGCAATCTCGGCTGCAATCGTTGCTTCCTGCTCAATTTCCGCATTCAACATTTCTACATATTTGGGAAAAGCAGGACATTCTATGGTCTCCTTGGCGGCATTGAAAGAGTCTTCATAACAGAGGAAATCTCCAAGCAGTTCCTCTTCTGCACGCCAAGGCTTGAAAAGTTGCAAAAGTGCTAAATAGAAAAACTCCTTTTTTTCAGGAGATTCGCCACTCAATTTTCGATGGTTTATCAAGTGGCATTTTCTTTGCTTGACCAGACATCCCTCACTTCCTATTACAGCATACACTCCTTTCTCAGTATCTTCTTTGATGTTCCTCTTGAACATGTAATTTTGCAGAACCTCATACAGACAAACATTCTCTAGGTGACTGCTTCGATTTGGATAATATGTATCCAACATGTTTGTCTTCAAAATGTCGGTACTGTTTGGCTCCTTTTCCGCCAAATACTCAATTTCCCGCACAGGTTTGAGAACTCGATTACGCGTTGCAGCAAGACAAAGACTCGCCCAAACGATACTCCTGGACTTGGCATAGAGACTTGCTGAAGACAACCGGTCAGAACATTCGTACGCTCCGATTTCTCGATGCGACAACATCTTCAGACTGAAACTGTACAACTTCTTGCTGAGGCTCTTTTCATGGGAAATGTCCTCCCACATATCCTTCAATTCTGTCTTCTCTTTTTTGGTGATGTAAGACGTCACATACCGAGCCACAGCCATACAGTTATCAGCCACAAACTGTATATCCATGTTAGCATTCCACATGGACAAAATCACCGGGTTGTAGTCGTTGATGTACTTGGACTCTTCGTTCCTCTTCAAATTGTAAGTGTTTTTAGGTGATTTCTTCATCACATTATGTCGCAGCGAAGACATCAAACTGTTTACTCTTCCTTTAGAAATCACCGGTCGTGGAAAGCCGAAACGACATTTGGTGTAGAACTTGTCTTTCTTTCGGAATTTACGACGGCAGTACTTTCCACATCGATGGCTTTGGAAACGCAGAACTTTTTCTCTTAGGCTTTTCTTCTCCTTTGCGTTTGGAACAGCACACGTAGAATACTGTTGGATGAAACTCATCACTGAGTCTTCTGGATCCGTTCCAAATTTAGGTGCATCCTTGATCCACAGCAACATATGTATATGAGGAGCACCTCTTGCTTGGTACTCCTTTCTCCAGAAGAAATCCAACACCTCTCCAAGAGGTGGATTCTTCTTATTCATGATGAAAGACATCATAGCTTCAAATCTATGATTGAAGTACCTACATACATTGACTGGATCCAAAGAGCACAGTTCTCCGGGTGTCTTGAATTCGATGTTTTCTACGTTAGCATTTGCCTCTCGTAGAAATTCAAGTAAGTCTTCCCAGCCATACTCGGCACAGCTCAGAGTGAGGAACCATGTGGGAGTACCTAAGTTCCTCAGCATACATTTTAAATCACCATGACGACGGTACCAGTACTCATTAGTACCACGCTGACACGCCATGAGATTAATCAGGTGAGAATCCAAAATACTATCTTGGACATTCACTTTATCCATAAAATCACTTGCCGAGATGTTTTGCATGTGTATACCACTTTTCAAGATGTGGTTCACTGCATATGACAGTCCAGACAGATCGCTTTCAAACAGGAGATGAAACAAATAAGGAATGCATTGTCGAAACCTAGCATCTCCTGCATACAATCGCAAAGTCCGGTATTCAGAAGCAGGAATTTGATGAGGTCGCTCATCATATCTTCCTCCCTGACCTGTTGGAAAAAGCTGTGGGAAACACCGAGCTTCCAAACTTTCCTCCCAAACACTAATGGGACTCCCTTTGGCTTGTTTCATTTGAAACAACTCAATAGCATTCCCCATGACTTCCTTTGAATGCAAAGGATGAACACTATAATGTTCATATATTTCCTCACTAGTAGAGGGTTCTACTTTCTCAATTTGACCAGCACACAAATCGCTATCCTCTTCCTCACTTACTTCCTCTTCTGCAACATATACATTCTTATAGTATTTATTATTTTTTTTCAAATACAATGTTGCCTTTTTAACTTTCCTAACATCTACTAAATCTTGCCATATTTTCTTATTCTTTGTCGGAACCCCATTAACTAAGATAACCAGAGGTTCCTCTTCCACTTTTTCTACTCCAATTGTGTTAATGTTTTTCTTCAAATCTAGAGGCAAATAAACAACTCTTCCCTTTAATCCTCTCTGTAAATCTGATGGAGGCAATTTCCCTGTCTTTGGCTCCATTCTTACAATAGCCTGAAAGGGATGGATACTTTGAATCAAAATAGATTCATAAGTATTTAAGTCCTTCAATTCATAAGGAATCTCAACCAATTCCAGATTATTATGAACTGCTCTAGCAGGCATCTGGTTTTGTTTTAATTTGTTACAACAATAAGTACACACACGTTGATCCAATCCCAAATCAAAACAATTTTCTACCATCAAGTATGTTGCAAAATCCTTCCATTCACTATTATTTTCCCTTTCACTTTTTGCATATAAATCCACTAACTTAGTCTGATTCTTATAATAAGTGCGTCTACAACACACACAAGTGAAATTAGGCCTCTCACTTGATTTCATGTCAAACGTCGCAATTTCCCTCTGGAAATTATCTGTACTGGAAACCTGTACACTATCTTCCAAATGACCCTCTACTTCTTGCTCAATTTCAACATTCTCCTCTTTACTTCCAAAGTAACAAAACTCAATTTCTTCACATATATTCTTCACATCTATTTCAGAACCATGCAAAAGAGCAGCGCATAATTGTTTCAGCATAATTGCTGGACTCTTAGCATAATACAACAGTCTAACTAACTTCCTCACTTTGTTATGATGCACTGCTAGCATCCTGAAATGATGAAAAACACTCTGGCATACTCTCCTGGAAAGACAAGCCAGTGAATGACCATGCAAACCTGTCACTTCTCTCACTCTGCAAGGATCTAATTCTTGCAACAACCTTATTTTCTGCTTCAAACTTTTCTTGTTAAATGTCCGTACAAAATCACAAAGCAAATTGATGGAATCCTGTCGCACACTGCAAATACTACTACACTTCCAGGTGTACACAGGACCCTTAGCACGTCTTCCTAAAACCTCATTACCTAACAACTCTTCTGCCTCTGTTGTCACAAGTTTTTCTTTTTCAACTGGACAACCATCTTTCACTTCATAAGCACGACCACTGATGTCAACTGCATGCACCAAATCATTATCCTGGAAATAACTCTCTTCATTAAAAAATGCCTCACAGCTTGAACTATGTATCCATTCTCCAGAAAAAACTTCACAAAAATTACTACGATTAACTATTCTCTTCCATCTACTATTTCTTTTGAAATCAAAAATTGCCTTGTTTAGCTTCCTAATTCTATTGATTATCAAAATAAATAACTTACGTTTAATTTCAAAAGCCTGATCAATAACTTTCTCAACTTTTTTTTTTCTCCTATAAAAAACTAATTTCTGTTGACCTTTCTTAATATTTTTTAACAAATTGCCAATTATCCTGTTACGGAACATTCGTTTACGAATCTCCGTAAACTGTTGTTTCCTTCTACTATCATGCACAGATTTATCTCTTGCTCTAGCAGTAACATTTTCATTTGTCCTTTTCTTTCCATTTGATTTACTTGTCATGTTATGGATTGAAACATTTTCTGTACTAATATTTTTTTTATTAGAAATATTTCTTATGAAATATTTAGAGCTCTTACCCGGTGCTTTCTTCATGGCTTGAGAAATCTTTTTGTTAGAGGACTGCTGCATTTTTTTTTTCTCCTGCTGTCTTTGACGTTTTGCAGCCTTCATCTCTCTTATTTTTGTAGGCATATTGTAATCTTGAAATGATCTGCAGTTGAATCTGAGGAAAAATATAATAAAAAATGTTATTAAACATTATTATCAAACAGTAAATCAGTAATAGTGATCAAAAACATAACACACTACTTGTCATTTTAATTTGAAGATTTTTTAGTCATTGCCATTTTTACAATACAGAAATACCAGAAAAGAAATGACATTTATATTTATGTTACCTATGCTATTTTATATGTGAATCTGATCTAATTTTATGAGCATATTTTAATATTTTATTGAAGACACTACACATAACCTGTTTTTAAAGGTGTCTTTATTTTTAAATTAAACGGTTTACCTTTTTACTTTTTATTGATTATAAATTTTAAAAATAAATGTTTATAATTCCAAAGGCTCAAGCAGGTCAGCTTCCCATCCTATATCATATAATTCGGACAAATCTGCATCCTCATCACGCTCTTCTTCATCCTCAGGATTTAAATCATCCAATGGATCAACATCCACTGATGTTTCAATTACAAGTTCAATGATGAGGTCAAAATCAACTGATTGCAGATTGTCGCTCATGTTGAGGTTGTCTTTATCTTTAAATAAAGATAACAACAATGAGATGTTGCAGAGTAAGAGACAAATCTCACAGATTATAATAGTAAAATTATTTAACAAGAGTAACATTTTGCAGCTATTATTTAGCCATGTCCAGCGATGCTGAGCAGGTGAAGCCTATGTCTAATTTTTCACTGAACAGGACTCATCTGTTCTTAACCTTGGATAAGCCTCAACGACTCTGTGTCCCCTGCACATACTCAAATGTTAAAGTGCAGATTTATATTAAATGGCACATCCCCAGGCATGCACCAGTTAATGTGCACCACTGCTTTACCACCCATGGTGTGCCGCATTTACAATCAGATAGGAGAAAGCTGCTTCAAAACCCTGCGCCTGCTTGAAGCTGGCATAGGTCTTGACGCAACATTGTGGAGATGGGGCACCCCTGAGCCTTGCTGGAGCTGCATCGCACTTACGATACAACTCCAGCAATGCGCCACCTTTACGGCACAGATGCGTCACGCATCTGTGCCGTTTTTGCCCCATGCTGCGCCGCATTGTAAATGCAGCACAACATGGGTGGCGGAACAGTGGCGCAGGATGACTGTCACATCCCTGGTGATGCGCCACTCATCATAAATCTATCCCTAAGCTTCTTATCTTGTTACAGATGAACTGCCATATGTATCATCAAAATATTTTACATATTATAAATAGCAAATTTTAAGGAATAAATAGCGATTCTTTACTATTCCTAATTTGCAATGAGCAAATTGCTAATTGCAAATTACCCATTCATTTCCATAGGCTAGGAGGCTCATAGGAATTAATGTTGCAAGTTGTGATTAGCAATTAGCTCATCACAAAATAGGATTTTTTTCAAGCGTGCAGGGGTATCTCAAGAACACCCTGCTGCACCCCTGAAAAAGAAATTTGGGAGCACATGGCACACCTACATGCCCTAATGGCATGTATGGGCGTCATATGGGACCTTTTTTTTTTTTTTTAAAAAAAATGCTTTTTGAAAAGAATTCGCAAATTACCACAAACTAGAAGTTGGTGGTAGTTTCCAAATCCTTAATATCATTTTTTACATATTTTTTTTTGATACATTGCATTTAAGGAATCACAAATTTTGAATTATTGACATTTTAAGTAATTTCCACATGTGCAGTGTTTTCAAAATATAATTTGAAAATCGTTTTTGGGGAAAAGTAATGGTTTGCAAATTTATGACAAGGACATAATGGTGTATGCTTCTCTATAAGGCATTTCAGTATCTCTAATGTCATTTTTCCCATATTACATTATAAGACCTTTCCCCATGAAGCACATTCCTTGTAAATATACTCCCACCTGTGCATTGCAAATTTAGATTTTGACTGTTTCAGACACATAGCCATGTTGAAAGTGACCCAAAAAAATTGCAAACGTTTTAAAAAAAAACATTCATGTGTCTTAATGACATTTTAAGT
The DNA here is from genome assembly GCF_964261635.1 of Lissotriton helveticus. Classification (NCBI taxonomy): domain Eukaryota; kingdom Metazoa; phylum Chordata; class Amphibia; order Caudata; family Salamandridae; genus Lissotriton; species Lissotriton helveticus. Next base: position 1,512,901,769 of record NC_136068.1, on the reverse strand, counting down.
CATTTCCCCATGGACAATGTTTTCTAAGTGGCACAAAAGAGGTATACACCTATCATAAATCTGTCCCTAGCATTATAAATGATTAAATCAGGATGACAATAAGATGTGGCCTATCCAGAGGTTTGTTTAAGGTGAGGCCTACTCAGGATTGCAGATTAAAGTTACGCTTGATGAAGAATACAGAGGAGATAATTTATTGTAAAGGCCTACCAATGAAGTAAGTGATTTCTACTTCATTGCACCAGTCATCATAAATGTATCCATAAGCTTCTTATCTTGTTAGACATCAACCGCCATATGTATCATATAACTATTTTGCATTTCCAAAAAAGCGAATTTTAAGGAATAAATAGCGATTCTTTACCATTCCAAATTTGTTTGAGAAAATTGCTAATTGCAAATTACCCATTCATTTCCATGGGCTAGGAGGCTCATATAAATGAAGGTGCAATTTGCGATTAACAATTTGCTCATCACAAATTAGGAATTTATTCCAAAGGTGCAGGGGTGTCTCAAGAACACCCTGCTGCAACCCTGAAAAAGAAATTTGGGGGCATATGGCGAACATAAATTTTAACAACATTCCTTTACCTCAAAAACGATTTTCAAATCATAACTTCAAAACACTACACATGGGAAAATTACTTAAATTGTCCTTAAGACACATAAAAGCGTTTTTTGATTGGCTTTCCTGCATGGTAGGGTCACTTTTAACATGGCTATGTAACATAAACATTCAAAATCAAAATTTTCCATGTACAGGTGGGAGCATATTTACAAGCAATTTGCGCCACAAAGAAAGGTCTGACATTAAAATGGGAAAAATAACATCAGGGACAGTCAATTGCCTTATAAAGAACCATACACCATTATGTCCTTCTCATGAATTTAAAAACAATTCCTTTTTCCCAAAAACGATTTTCAAATCATATTTTCAAAAAACTGCACATGAGAAAATGACTTAAAATGTCATTGAAACACATGAAAGCGTTTTTTGATTGGCTTTCCTGCATGGTTGGTTCTCTTTTATCATGGCTATGTAACACAAACATTTATAATTAAAATTTTCATGCACATGTAAGAGCATATTTACAAGCAATTTGCGCCACAGAGAAAGGTCTTACACTAAAATGAGAAAAATAACATCAGGAACAGTCAATTGCCTTATAAAGAACCATACACCATTATGTCCTTGTCATGATTTTATAAACAATTCCTTTTCCCCAAAAACGATTTTAAAATCATAATTTCTAAACACTGCACATGGGAAAATGACTTAAAATGTCATTAAAACACATGAAAGCGTTTTTTGATTGGCTTTCCTGCATGGTTGGTTCACTTTTATCATGGCTATGTAACACAAACATTGATAATTAAATTTTTCATGCACATGTAAGAGCATATTTACAAGCAATTTGCGCCACAGAGAAAGGTCTTACACTAAAATGAGAAAAATAACATCAGGAACAGTCAATTGCCTTATAAAGAACCATACACCATTATATCCTTGTCATGAATTTAAAAACAATTCCTTTTCCACAAAAACGATTTTCAAATCATAATTTCTAAACACTGCACATCAGAAAATGACTTAAAATGTCATTAAAACACATGAAATCATTTTTTGATTGGCTTTCCAGCATGGTTGCGTCACTTTTAACATGGCTATATAACACTAACATTCAAAATCAAAATTTTCCATGCACATGTGAGAGCATATTTACAAGCAATTTGCGCCACATAAATCATAATTTTCTCCTTAAAGCACACTATTCTCTATCTAAAGTAAAGAAATATTTTCTCACCTTAGCAAATACTTTGAGTTTGAAAACAGTCTCAGAAACACACCAATTTGTCTTCAGCAGAGCAAAAGGTATGCACTCCAGAGTCTGCAGCTATCAAAAGCACAGAAATGGTGTAATTCTTCACACATATTTCTCATGTCACCCAATCAAAACTCTTCCCTCACTTTTTTTCAAATGAAAACCCTTCCCCCTCTGCCCTTTCTGCCTATTTTCCATAGCAACCATCTCTTGGAGAAACTCTGGTGTTTGCAAATTCACACAACAATGTTGCAATTGAACTCTGAACTCTCAGTGCACCTGCATATCCAGTGCTTTCTTTCATTTAATGATTTTTTATTGACCACTCAAAATACATCTTTCAAACAACACATCTGTACACCCTAACTTTCTGTTTTCATCAATCAAAATCCACCAATCACTGTTACTACTTCATGAACACAGAAACTCCACAGTTTTTTTCATTTCAAACTCACATTTTTTCAACTACCATTTCATTGCCACACTTCATCTGACTGCAGGAGAACCTTCTCTCACCATGTTTTCTGTCTGGATTGTTGGTCATAGTTATATTCACTGGGCTCAAAGGTACGTTGAAAGCAGGAATTTACCTAACCTCAATTTACAAGATGTGGAAATTAAGTGGTTTGGCCACAGAGGATTAAAATGTCACCAATTGATACCATTGGTGAAAACCTTTATGCATTTGCCAAAACCTGACCTGTTAATTGTGCACTGTGGAGGTAATGACTTGGGCACTTTGACTGGTGTAGGTCTGGAAATGCTTTTAAAGGACACCTTTGAGCAATTAATGGCACTTTTTCCTCAGACTGCCTTGGTATATTCAAATATATGCCAAAGACAGAAATGGAGGTGGTCAAACCAATTTTGTCCACAAATTGAGAAGTCGAGGAAGCATGTAAACAAATCTGTTTCAGCTTACATGAGAGACCATGGAATGGGCTCCCTGTACAACAATAACTTGCGTTACTACATGCAAGATATCTACAGAGGAGATGGAGTTCACTTCTCAGATGAGGGCAACAGAATTTTCACTCTGAATTTAAGAATGTGCATTGGTACCTACTTATAAGTACCTAAATGTACCATAAACCCAAAAGCTCTTCTCAGAGCTACCCTACATCTAATCACTCACAATTATTATTTTACTCTAACTTTTTTCACTAATTTTCAACAAAGTACACTCCCTGGGGCGCTCACCGGTTCGCGTACCGGGTCGCTTCCTGGGAAGCGCACCATCAAAAAAGGTGGGAAAGTAGTTCACACAAAAGCCACTTGAGACAATTTCACCAAATATAGATTAGCTCATACTACATACCAATCCCTACCATTTTCACAAATTTGATTGGAATTCCATTTAGCCATTTAGCCTGTAGACCTCTCTAAATACCGTGAGGTAAATTACTTCACAAAACACATCTGAAGTGTTGGAATTGACAACCAATTAAAATGTTACTTTCATTTTCTACTTTTTTTACCTCACATTTGATTGGTTATGTACCCGAATATATATAAAGGAAGAGAAGGAAACACAGCCATTTTGACTACTACTTCCTGGTGTACATTTCAATAGGATTTTCATTAATAACTTCAACTTCTTTTTAAAGGTAAGTTGTTATTTTTAAAACTGAAGTATATTGTGCACTTTAAGTTAATATGGCAAACTTTTTCTGTTAGTTATATACTATCCCTCTGTAGTACTTATAAATTTAGATACACTTTTTTATATTCCTACTTCCACTCTGATACTATACACTGCCCAAAGATAAATTCTCTGTTAAAAACTGCCTATCTAAAATTAATCCCAACAGTGCCCTACCTCTACTAATATATATTTTTTTTATGCAAATTTCAGGAAAAATGGAAAGTGAACAAAACATTTCATTTGAAATTGTCCTTCCAGAGTCCAACACAGAAATCATTGATCCAAATGAGATTGAATTTATGGATGAAACTTGGGACCAAGAACTACTGCAATGTGTACAAGCAGTAGATAACCTCCTTGCAAATGAGGACATTTTACAACCTCAGAGACTACAATCTATATTCCATGATTATGAAATTTCTGACAATGAAATGTTAGAAAGTTTAATAAATTATGAAACACAATAAAAAAAGCTTAAAAAAAAAAAAAAATAATCAACAAAACCAACAATCAATTAACATACAGCATTTGAAAAGTCTATCATTCATTTTTCATTGTGATACGCTCCCCAGAACGCTTCCCGGTTCGCGTACCGGGCGCTAACCACGAAAAAAAACAGTAGGTATATATAGTTAGGATTTTTTCCCTATGGGATTTTTGAAAATTCTATGTCTAATAACTTTGGCGTTTGTGGACGGAATTGGCTGAAATTTTCTGGAAAATGGAACATTTTGTTTCTGAGCAGCCCCTGGAAATTTGGGGGGGGGTTCGTCCAGGGGGGGTCGAGAAAAAAGGGGGGTCCCAAAACGTGTTTTTAACATTGAGTTTTCCATAGGGCGGTTGGCCTCACTTTTAGCCCGAACGGCTGAATGGATTTGCATGAAACTTGGCAAAATTGTAGGGACTGGTAGCCCGATGTGCCTTTTGTAGGTCTCAATATATGTGCTCCAGTGGATTTTGAGAAATTAACGTTTAAAAAAAGATATATATCTGTAAGCGCGCTCTGGGCAGCGCTCCGGTCCGCGGACCTTAAGCGTACCGGAACTTCGCGTAGCGAAGCTGATTGGCTCTCCGGTGTCTGTCAACATTCTAAACAGTCCGGAGCGGCCGCCATCTTGTCTCTCGGTAGGATTGAGAGACAAGAGGAGGCCAAAACAAAGGGGGAAATAACCATAAGGGGGCATACTAGATCCTCCCTGACCCCCTAGGTTTAATGTGGAGGTTTTAAAAGGGCCCCGCGGGGCAAAAAAAACAAAAACAATTTTTTGTTTTTTTTGCGTGGGGAGCGCCCGGTCCGCGAACCGGGAAGCGTTCTGGGCAGCGTACTGCAATGAAAAATGAATGATAGACTTTTCAAATGCTGTATGTTAATTGATTGTTGGTTTTGTTGATTATTTTTTATTTTCTTTATTTTTTAAGCATTTTTTTTATTGTGATTGTGTTTCATAATTTATTAAACTTTCTAACATTTCATTGTCAGAAATTTCATAATTATCATTGAATATACATTGTAGTCTCTGAGGGTGTAAAATGTCCTCATTTTCAAGGAGGTTATCTACTGCTTGTACACATTGCAGTAGTTCTTTGTCTAAAGTTTCATCGAAAAATTCAATATCATTTTCATCAATGATTTCTTGGCTGCTCTCTTGCAGGACAATTTGAAATTCAACTTTCTGTTCGCCTTCCATTTTGCCTGAAATTTAGATTAAAAAAATATATATTAGTAGAGATAGGGCACTGTTGGGATTAATTTTGGGCAGTGTATAGTATCAGAGTGGAAGTAGGAATATAAAAAAGTGTATGTGATTTAACGTAAGTAAATTCATAATTATACAAGAGAAGCCTAACTCCATCCATAACTATAACAGAGAAGTCTATCTAAATCTATAACTACTACAGAGGGATAGTATATAACTATCAGAAAAAGTTTACCATATTAACTTATAGTGCACAATATACTTCAGTTTTAAAAATAAAAACTTACCTTTAGAAAGAAGTTGAAGGAATTAGTGAAAATCCTATTGAAATGTACACCAAGAAGTAGTAGTCAAAATGGCTGTGTTTTCTTCTCTTCCTTTATATATATTCAGGTATATAACCAATCAAATGTCAGGTAAAAAAAGTAGAAAATGAAAGTAACATTTTAATTGGTTGTCAATTCCAACACTTCAGATGTGTTTTGTGAAGTAATTTACCTCACGGTATTTAGAGAGGTCTACAGGCTAAATGGCTAAATGGAATTCCAATCAAATTTGTGAAAATGGTAGGGATTGGTATGTAGTATGAGCTAGTCTATATTTGGTGAAATTGTCTCCAGTGGCTTTTCTGTGAACTACTTTCCCACCTTTTTTGATGGTGCGCTTCCCAGGGAGCGACCCGGTACGCGAACCGTTGAGCGTCCCGGTTCGCGAACCTTAAGCGTAACGGGAGTCCACCATTTTGTGTTTCGGTCGAATTAAGATACAAGATGGAGGGCAAATAATGTTCAGAATGGGTAGAAGGGGGCACGGTAGACTTATCTTGACCCCCTAGGTTTTGTGAGGGTGGCTGAGGAGGCTTATATGTGCGAAAAAAAAACATTTTTAAAAAAAATTTTGCGAGGTTAGCTCCCGGTTCGCGTACCGGGTAGCGCCCCAGGGAGCGTACTTTGTTGAAAATTAGTGAAAAATGTTAGAGTAAAATAATAATTGTGAGTGATCAGATGTAGGGTAGCTCTGAGAAGAGCTTTTGGGTTTATGGTACATTTAGGTACTTATAAGTAGGTACCAATGCACAGTCTTAAATTCAGAGTGAAAATTCTGTTGCCCTCATCTGAGAAGTGAACTCCATCTCCTCTGTAGATATCTTGCATGTAGTAACGCAAGTTATTGTTGTACAGGGAGCCCATTCCATGGTCTCTCATGTAAGCTGAAACAGATTTGTTTACATGCTTCCTCGACTTCTCAATTTGTGGACAAAATTGGTTTGACCACCTCCATTTCTGTCTTTGGCATATATTTGAATATACCAAGGCAGTCTGAGGAAAAAGTGCCATCAATTGCTCAAAGGTGTCCTTTAAAAGCATTTCCAGACCTACACCAGTCAAAGTGCCCAAGTCATTACCTCCACAGTGCACAATTAACAGGTCAGGTTTGGGCAAATGCATAAAGGTTTTCACCAATGGTATCAATTGGTGACATTTTAATCCTCTGTGGCCAAACCACTTAATTTCCACATCTTGTAAATTGAGGTTAGGTAAATTCCTGTTTTCAGCGTACCTTTGAGCCCAGTGAATATAACTATGTCCAACAATCCAGACAGAAAACATGGTGAGAGAAGGTTCTCCTGCAGTCAGATGAAGTGTGGCAATGAAATGGCAGTTGAAAAAATGAGAGTTTAAAATGAAAAAAACTGTGGAGTTTCTGTGTTCATGAAGCAGTAACAGTGATTGGTGGATTTTGATTGCTGAAAACAGAAAGTTAGGGTGCACGGATGAGTTATTTGAAAGATGTATTTTGAGTGGTCAATAAAAAATCATTAAATGAAAGAATGCACTGGATATGCAGGTGCACTGAGAGTTCAGAGTTCAATTGCAACATTGTTGTGTGAACTTGCAAACACCAGAAGTCTTCCAAGAGGTGGTTGCCATGCAGAAAAGGCAGAAAGGGCAGAGGGAGGAAGGGTTTTCATTTGAAAAAAAGTGAGGGAAGAGTTTTGATTGGGTGACATGAGAGATATGTGTGAAGAATTACAGCATTTCTGTGCTTTTGATAGCTGCAGACTCTGGAGTGCATACCATTTGTTCTGCTGAAGACAAATTGGTGTGTTTCTGAGACTGTTTTCAAACGCAAAGTATTTGCTAAGGTGAGAAAATATTTCTTTAATTTAGATAGAGAATAGTGTGCTTTAAGGAGAAAATTATGAATTATGTGGCGCAAATTGCTTGTAAATATGCTCCCACCTGTGCATGGAAAATTTAGATTTTGAATGTTTGTGTTACATAGCCATGTTAAAAGTGATACAAACATGCTGCAAAGGCAATTAAAAAACGCTTTTATGTGTCTTAAGGACATTTTAAGTAATTTTCCCATGTGCAGTGTTTTGAAATTATGATTTGAAAATCGTTTTTGGGGAAAGGGAATTGTTTTTAAATTTATGACAAGGACATAATGGTGTATGCTTCTTTATAAGGCAATTGACTGTCCCTGATGTTATTTTTCCCATTTTAATGTAAGACCTTTCTCTGTGGCGCAAATTGCTTGTAAATATGCTCCCACCTGTGCATGGCAAATTTAGATTTTAAATGTTTGTGTTACATAGCCATGTTAAAAGTGACCCAACCATGCTGGAAAGGCAATAAAAAAACACTTTCATGTGTCTTAAGGACATTTTAAGTAATTTCCCTGTGGGCAGTGTTTTCAAATTATGAATTGAAAATCGTTTTTGAGGTAAAGGAATGTTGTTAAAATTTATGTGCGCCATATGCCCCCAAATTTCTTTTTCAAGGGTGCAGCAGGGTGTTATTGAGACACCCCTGCACCTTTGGAAAAATTCCTAATTTGCGATGAGCTAATTGCTAATCGCAAATTGCACCTTCTTTCATATGGGCATCCTGGCGCATGGAAATGAATGGGTAATTTGCAATTAGCAATTTGCTCATCGCAAATTTGGAATGGTAAAGAATCGCTATTTATTCCTTAAAATTCGCTATTTAGGAAATGCAAAATAGTTATATGATACATATGGTGGTTGATGTCTAACAAGATAAGAAGCTTAGGGATACATTTATGATGACTGGCGCAATGAAGTGGACATCACTTACTTCATTGGTAGAGCTTTACATGTATTATGTCCTCTGTATTCTTCATCAAGCGTAACTTTAATCTGCAATCCTGAGTAGGCCTCACCTTAAACAAACCTCTGGATAGGCCACACCTTATCGTCATCCTGAATTAATCATTTAAAATGCTAGGGACAGATTTATGATAGGTGTATGCCTCTTTTGCGCCACTTACAAAACACTGTCCATGGGGAAATGACTTAAAATGTCCTTAAGACACATGAATGTGTTTTTTTAAAGCGTTTCCAATTTTTTTGGGTCACTTTTAACATGGCTATGTGACTCAAACAGTCAAAATCTAAATTCACCATGCTCAGGTGGGAGCATATTTACAAGGAATGTGCTCCATGGGGAAAGGTCTTATAATGTAATATGGGAAAAATGACATCAGAGACACTGAAATGCCTTATAGAGAAGCATACACCATTATGTCCTTGTCATAAATTTGCAAACCATTACTTTTCCCCAAAAACGATTTTCAAATCATAATTTGAAAACACTGCACATGTGGAAATGACTTAAAATGTCCTTAATTCAAAATTTGCTATTCCTTATTTTGCGATTGCACTGAATGATTTGCAAATTTTGCGATTCCTTAAATGCAATGTATCAAACAAAAAATATGTAAAAAATGACATTAAGGATTTGGAAACTACCACCAACTTCTAGTTTGTGGTAATTTGCGAATTCTTTTCAAAAAGCATTTTTTTCCAAAAAACAAAAGGTGCCATATGACGCCAATACATGTCCTTAGGGCATGTATGTGTGCCATATGCCCCCAATTTTCTTTTTCAGGGGTGCAGCAGGGTGTTCTTGAGATACCCCTGCACCCTTGAAAAAATTCCTATTTTGTGATGAGGTAATTGCTAATCGCAAATTGCAACCTTCATTCCTATGAGCCTCCTAGCCCATGGAAATGAATGGGTAATTTGCAATTAGCAATTTGCTCATTGCAAATTAGGAATGGTAAAGAATTGCTATTTATTCCTTAAAATTCGCTATTTAGGAAATGCAAAATAGTTTGATGGTACATATGGTGGTTCATCTGTAACAAGATAAGAAGCTTAGGGATACATTTATGATGACTGGCAAAATAAAGTGCAAATCACTTACTTCATTGGTAGGCCTTTACATGTATTATCTCTTCTGTATTCTTCATCAAGCGTAACTTTAATCTGCAATCCTGAGTAGGCCTCACCTTAAACAAACCTCTGGATAGGCCACACCTTATCGTCATCCTGGATTAATCATTTAAAATGCTAGGGACAGATTTATGATAGGTGTATGCCTCTTTTGCGCCACTGTGCGTCACTTTTATGATGCAGCGGCGGTGCAAAAGATTTGCTATGAGGCGACAAAATTACAAATTGATGCATTTAGGCAGATATGTCATGGTGTAAAAAAAACGTACCACATGAAACCGATGCAGCAGTGATGCAAAAGATGCACCATGTTGCAAGACAGGCCTCACTTGGGGCCATATGTATCAAGCTAATTAGCATTCGCAAAGATCAAAATTATGCGAATTTCGGCCTTTGCGAATGCTAATTAGACAAATGGTATGTATCAAACAAGTTTGATGCAAAATAAGGAATAGCAAAATTTGCTATTCCTTATTTTGCGATTGCACTGAAGGATTTGCAAATTTTGCGATTACTTAAATGCAATGTATCAAACAAAAAAATATGTAAAAAAATGACATTAAGGATTTGGAAACTACCACCAACTTCTAGTTGGTGGTAATTTGTGAATTCTTTTCAAAAAGCTTTTTTTCCAAAAAACAAAAGGTGCCATATGACGCCCATACATGCCCTTAGGGCATGTATGTGCGCCATATGCCCCCAAATTTCTTTTTCAGGGGGTGCAGCAGGGTGTTCTTGAGACACCCCTGCACCCTTGGAAAAATTCCTATTTTGTGATGAGCTAATTGCTAATCGCAAATTGCACCTTCATTCCTATGAGCCTCCTAGCCCATGGAAATGAATGGGTAATTTGCAATTAGCAAATTGCTCATTGCAAATTAGGAATGGTAAAGAATTGCTATTTATTCCTTAAAATTCGCTATTTAGGAAATGCAAAATAGTTTGATGGTACATATGGTGGTTCATCTGTAACAAGATAAGAAGCTTAGGGATACATTTATGATGACTGGCGAAATAAAGTGCAAATCACTTACTTCATTGGTAGGCCTTTACATGTATTATCTCCTCTGTATTCTTCATCAAGCGTAACTTTAATCTGCAATCCTGAGTAGGCCTCACCTTAAACAAACCTTTGGGTAGGCCACACCTTATCGTCATCCTGGATTAATCATTTAAAATGCTAGGGACAGATTTATGATAGGTGTATGCCTCTTTTGCGCCACTGTGCGTCACTTTTATGATGCAGCGGCGGTGCAAAAGATTTGCTATGAGGCGACAAAATTACAAATTGATGCATTTAGGCAGATATGTCATGGTGTAAAAAAAACGTACCACATGAAACCAATGCAGCAGTGATGCAAAAGATGCACCATGTTGCAAGACAGGCCTCACTTGGGGCCATATGTATCAAGCTAATTAGCATTCGCAAAGATCAAAATTCTGCGAATTTCGGCCTTTGCGAATGTTAATTAGACAAATGGTATGTATCAAACAAGTTTGATGCAAAATAAGGAGTAGCAAAATTTGCTATTCCTTATTTTGCGATTGCACTGAAGGATTTGCAAATTTTGCGATTACTTAAATGCAATGTATCAAACAAAAAATATGTAAAAAATGACATTAAGGATTTGGAAACTATTCTGGTAAATTGGTGGTAATTTGTGAATTCTTTTCAAAAAGCTTTTTTTCAAAAAAACAAAAGGTCCCATATGACGCCAACACATGCCCTTAGGGCATGTATGTGTGCCATATGCCCCCAAATTTCTTTTTCAGGGGTGCAGCAGGGTGTTCTTGAGACACCCCTGCACCCTTGGAAAAATTCCTAATTTGTGATGAGCAAATTGCTAATCGCAAATTAAACCTTCATTCCTATGAGGCTCCTAGCCCATGGAAATGAATGGGTAACTTGCAATTAGCAATTTGCTCATTGCAAATTAGGAATGGTAAAGAATTGCTATTTATTCCTTAAAATTCGCTATTTAGGAAATGCAAAATAGTTTGATGGTACATATGGCGGTTCATCTGTAACAAGATAAGAAGCTTAGGGATAGATTTATGATGACTGGTGCATCACCAGGGATGTGTCAGTCATCCTGCGCCGCTGTTCCGCCACCCATGGTGTGCTGCATTTACAATGCGGGGCATCATGGGGCAAAAATGGCACAGATGCGTGACGTATCTGTGCTGTAAAGGTAGTGATTGCTGGAGTTGTATCGCAAGTGCGATGCAGCTCAAGCAAGGCTCAGGGGTGCCCCATCTCCACAATGTTGCGTCAAGACCTATGCCTGCTTAAAGCAGGCGCAGGGTTTTGACGCAGCTTTCTCCTATCTGATTGTAAATACGGCACACCATGGGTGGCAGAGCAGCGGTGCACGTTAACTGGTGCATGCCTGGGGATGTGCCATTTAACATAAATCTGCCCCTTTACATTTAAGTATGTGCAGGACACACAGAGTCGGTGAGGCTTATCCAAGGTTAAGAAGAGATGAGTCCTGTTCACTGAAAAATTAGACATAGGCTTCACCTGCTCAGCATCGCTGGACATGGCTAAATAATAGCTGCAAAATATTACTCTTGTTAAACAATTTTACTATTATAATCTCTGAGATTTGTCTCTTACTCTGCAACATCTCATTGTTGTTATCTTTCTTTAAAGATAAAGACAACATCAACATGAGCGACAATCTGCAATCAGTTGATTTTGACCTCATCATTGAACTTGTAATTGAAACATCAGTGGATGTTGATCCCTTGGATGATTTAAATCCTGAGGATGAAGAAGAGCGTGATGAGGATGCAGATTTGTCCGAATTATATGACATAGGGTGGGAAGCTGACCTGCTTGAGCCTATGGAACTATAAACATTTATTTTTAAAATTTATAATAAATAAAAAGTAAAAGTGTAAACCGTTTAATTTGAAAATAAAGACACCTTCAAAAACAGGTTATGTGTAGTGTCTTCAATAAAATATTAAAATATGCTCATAAAATTAGATCAGATTCACATATAAAATAGCACAGGTAACATAAATATAAATGTCATTTCTTTTCTGCTATTTCTGTATTGTAAATTTGCCAAGGACTAAAAAATCTTCTATTTAAAATGTCAAGTAGTGTGTTAAGTTTTTGATCACTGTTATTGATTTACTGTTTGGTAATAATGGTTAATAGCATTTCTTATTATATTTTACCACAGATTCAACTGCAGATCATTTCAAGATTTCACCATGCCAACAATAGAAAGACAGAGAAAGGCTGCAAAACGTCAAAGACAGCAGGTGAAACAAAATAAGCAGCAGTCCTCTAACAAAAAGATTTGTCAAGTCACGAAGAAAGCACCGGGTAAGAGCACAAAATATTTCATAAGAAATATGTGTAGTAAAAAAAATATTACTACAGAAAATGTTTCAGTCCATAAAAAGAGAACCAATTCAAATGGAAAGGAAAGGCCAATCAAAAATGTTACTGCTAGAGCAAGAGATAACTCTGTGCATGATAGTAGAAGGAAACAACAGTTTAGGGACATTCGTAAACGAATGTTCCGCAACAGGATAATTGGCAATTTGTTAAAAAATATTAAGAAAGGTCAACAGAAACTGGTTTTTTATAAGAGAAAAAAAAAAGTTGAGAAAGTTATTGATCAGGCATTTGAAATTAAACGTAAGTTATTTATTTTGATAATCAATAGAATTAGGAAGCTAAACAAGGCAATTTATGATTTCAAAAGAAATAGTAGATGGAAGAGAATAGTTAATCGTAGTAATTTTTGTGAAGTTTTTTCTGGAGAATGGATGCATAGTTCAAGCTGTGAGGCATTTTTTAATGAGGAGAGTTATTTCCAGGATAATGATTTGGTGCATGCAGTTGACACCAGTGGTCGTGCTTATGAAGTGAAAGATGGTTGTCCAGTTGAAAAAGAAAAACTTGTGACAACAGAGACAGAAGAGGTGTTAGGTAATGAGGTTTTAGGAAGACGTGCTAAGGGTCCTGTGTACACCTGGAAGTGTAGTAGTATTTGCAGTGTGCGACAGGATTCCATCAATTTGCTTTGTGATTTTGTACGGTCATTTAATAAGAAAAGTTTGAAGCAGAAAATAAGGTTGTTGCAAGAATTAGATCCTTGCAGAGTGAGAGAAGTGACAGGTTTGCATGGTCATTCACTGGCTTGTCTTTCCAGGAGAGTATGCCAGAGTGTTTTTCATCATTTCAGGATGCTAGCAGTGCATCATAATAAAGTGAGGAAATTAGTTAGAATGTTGTATTATGCTAAGAGTCCAGCAATTATGCTTAAACAATTATGCGCTGCTCTTTTGCATGGTTCTGAAATAGATGTGAAGAACATATGTGAAGAAATTGAGTTTTGTTACTTTGGAAGTAAAGAGGAGAATGTTGAAATTGACCCAGAAGAAGAGGGTAATGTGGAAGATAGTGTACAGGTTTCCAGTACAGATAATTTTCAGAAGGAAATTGCGACGTTTCAGGTGAAATCAAGTGAGAGGCCTAATTTCACTTGTGTGTGTTGTCGACGCACTTATTATAAGAATCAGACTAAGTTAGTGGATTTATATGCAAAAAGTGAAAGGGAAAATAATAGTGAATGGAAGGATTTTGCAACATACTTGATGGTAGAAAATTGTTTTGATTTGGGATTCGATCAACGTGTGTGTACTTATTGTTGTTGCAAATTAAATCAAAACCAGATGCCTGCTAGAGCAGTTCATAATAATCTGGAATTGGTTGAGATTCCTTCTGAATTGAAGGATTTAAATACTTATGAATCTATTTTGATTCAAAGTATCCATCCCTTTCAGGCTATTGTAAGAATGGAGCCAAAGACAGGGAAATTGCCTCCATCAGATTTACAGAGAGGATTAAAGGGAAGAGTTGTTTATTTGCCTCTAGATTTGAAGAAAAACATTAACACAATTGGAGTAGAAAAAGTGGAAGAGGAACCTCTGGTTATCTTAGTTAATGGGGTTCCGACAAAGAATAAGAAAATATGGCAAGATTTAGTAGATGTTAGGAAAGTTAAAAAGGCAACATTGTATTTGAAAAAAAATAATAAATACTATAAGAATGTATATGTTGCAGAAGAGGAAGTAAGTGAGGAAGAGGATAGCGATTTGTGTGCTGGTCAAATTGAGAAAGTAGAACCCTCTACTAGTGAAGAAATATATGAACATTATAGTGTTCATCCTTTGCATTCCAAGGAAGTCATGGGGAATGCTATTGAGTTGTTTCAAATGAAACAAGCCAAAGGGAGTCCCATTAGTGTTTGGGAGGAAAGTTTGGAAGCTTGGTGTTTCCCACAGCTTTTTCCAACAGGTCAGGGAGGAAGATATGATGAGCGACCTCATCAAATTCCTGCTTCTGAATACCGGACTTTGCGATTGTATGCAGGAGATGCTAGGTTTCGACAATGCATTCCTTATTTGTTTCATCTCCTGTTTGAAAGCGATCTGTCTGGACTGTCATATGCAGTGAACCACATCTTGAAAAGTGGTATACACATGCAAAACATCTCGGCAAGTGACTTTATGGATAAAGTCAATGTCCAAGACAGTATTTTGGATTCTCACCTGATTAATCTCATGGCGTGTCAGCGTGGTACTAATGAGTACTGGTACCGTCGTCATGGTGATTTAAAATGTATGCTGTGGAACTTAGGTACTCCCACATGGTTCCTCACTCTGAGCTGTGCCGAGTATGGCTGGGAAGACTTACTTGAATTTCTACGAGAGGCAAATGCTAACGTAGATAACATCGAATTCAAGACACCCGGAGAACTGTGCTCTTTGGATCCAGTCAATGTATGTAGGTACTTCAATCATAGATTTGAAGCTATGATGTCTTTCATCATGAATAAGAAGAATCCACCTCTTGGAGAGGTGTTGGATTTCTTCTGGAGAAAGGAGTACCAAGCAAGAGGTGCTCCTCATATACATATGTTGCTGTGGATCAAGGATGCACCTAAATTTGGAACGGATCCAGAAGACTCAGTGATGAGTTTCATCCAACAGTATTCTACGTGTGCTGTTCCAAATGCAAAGGAGAAGAAAAGCCTAAGAGAAAAAGTTCTGCGTTTCCAAAGCCATCGATGTGGAAAGTACTGCCGTCGTAAATTCCGAAACAAGGACAAGTTCTACACTAAATGTCGTTTCGGCTTTCCACGACCGGTGATTTCTAAAGGAAGAGTAAACAGTTTGATGTCTTCGCTGCGACACAATGTCATGAAGAAATCACCTAAAAACACATACAATTTGAAGAGGAACGAAGAGTCCAAGTACATCAATGACTACAACCCGGTGATTTTGTCCATGTGGAATGCTAACATGGATATACAGTTTGTGGCTGATAACTGTATGGCTGTGGCTCGGTATGTGACGTCTTACATCACCAAAAAAGAGAAGACAGAATTGAAGGATATGTGGGAGGACATTTCCCATGAAAAGAGCCTCAGCAAGAAGTTGTACAGTTTCAGTCTGAAGATGTTGTCGCATCGAGAAATCGGAGCGTACGAATGTTCTGACCGGTTGTCTTCAGCAAGTCTCTATGCCTAGTCCAGGAGTATCGTTTGGGCGAGTCTTGGTCTTGCTGCAACGCGTAATCGAGTTCTCAAACCTGTCCGGGAAATTGAGTATTTGGCGGAAAAGGAGCCAAACAGTACCGACATTTTGAAGACCAACATGTTGGATACATATTATCCAAATCGAAGCATTCACCTCAAGAATGTTTGTCTGTATGAGGTTCTTCAAAATTACATATTCAAGAGGAACATCAAAGAAGATACTGAGAAAGGAGTGTATGCTGTAATAGGAAGTGAGGGATGTCTGGTCAAGCAAAGAAAATGCCACTTGGTAAACCATCGAAAATTGAGTGGTGAATCTCCTGAAAAAAAGGAGTTTTTCTATTTAGCACTTTTGCAACTTTTCAAGCCTTGGCGTGCAGAAGAGGAACTGCTTGGAGATTTTCTCTGTTACGAAGACTCTTTCAATGCCGCCAAGGAGACCATAGAATGTCCTGCTTTTCCCAAATATGTAGAAATGTTGAATGCGGAAATTGAGCAGGAAGCAACGATTGCAGCCGAGATTGCCAGAGACAGTTCTCAGGACAGTCAGAGTTCTGCTTCATTGAGTCAGGATCCACTAGGAGGACCTGTTATTGAAAATGAAGCTGCCACTGCTATGAATGAAGTGGAAAGAGCCATGGCACATGCTCAAGAGGATGCGGTTAACTTAGAAGAGTTGGAAAGACAACTCAACATTGAGCAGAGGAAAATATATGACGAAGTTACCATGCAAATTGATCATGGATTAAGTCATGATAAGAAAGAGTGCTCATGTACGTCGTTGAAGCCTGTCCGACTGTACGTGAGTGAAAAAGCGGGAACTGGAAAAAGTTTCCTCATTAAAGCAATTTCATGCTATTTGCAGGAAAGGACAGAGTCATCGCTGTCTTGTGTTGTCACTGCTCCAACTGGACTGGCAGCACATAATATTAAAGGGATTACTTTACATCGTTTACTGATGCTGCCAGTGGAGCATGACAACAAATTACAATATCACAAGCTATCTGGAGATGCTTGTTTTGAAGTTTCAAGAATCTTGAGGAAAATGAAACTTCTTATCATTGACGAATAAGCATGGTTTCCAATGTCATGCTTGCCTTTGTGCATTTGAGAATGCAAGAAGTTCTCAAAACAGTGTATGATGTGTTATTTGGTGGTAAACACATCATTGTTTTTGGAGATCTTCTGCAGCTGACACCAGTGAAAGGGCAACCTGTGTTCAAAATGCTCACGCATGAAGATACCAGGAAGTGCCTAGGCAGCATTGGCAAAGTCAATATATGGTTAAACTTCAATTATGCTGAACTGCATGAAAATATGCGTCAGGCGAAGGATGAAGTTTACAAGACTATTCTACAAGATGTTAGAATTGGAAAAGTGACCGAGCATGGGAAAGAAGCTTTACATGCACGATTACTGTCAAATTTATATCCAGAACAAGATGTTGTGCCTGAGAATATTTTTCAGAAAATTACTGAGAAGAAATCTGGAATATGTTTGATGCCAACTCTTGCAGAATGTGCCACATTTAACAACAAAATGTTGCATTTAGAAAAGCAAGAGATTGTGAAACTGGAAGCTATTGACAGAGTAGAGCATATGGGATCAACAATTATTTTGTCTGAGAATCTGAAAACAAAATTGGATTCATTAGAGAAGAGTATATCTAAAACTGCAGGTTTTGAAAAGACTCTGAATGTGTGCTTGAACTGCCGTATAATTTTAAGAAGGAATTTACATGTTGAAAGAGGTCTGGTAAATGGATCAATGGGTAATGTTGTTGATTTTGTGAAATACAGAAATAGAGATGGAATTGAATTTTTAAAAATTAAATTTGATGGCATTGAGGAAGTACAGCTAATTGGTCGTTGTTCTGCTAGATTTTTGCTTGTAAAAGACTTATATGTTCGCCGTAAGCAGTTTCCTGTTTGCTTGGCATATGCGGTGACAATCCATAAATCGCAAGGTTTAAGTGTAGACAGTGCATTGGTGAATATTGGCAGTTCTGTGTTCAAGGAGGGTATGGCATATGTGGCATTGTCACGAGTTAGAACTTTATCGGGATCGTACTTGATTGAGTGTGATGTCACAAACATTTGTGCGGATCTAGATTGTGTTAAGGAATACAATAGGTTAAGAAGAGAGTATGCGCCACATTTGCCTCAGTATCCTTTGTTTGAGAAACGTGTGGTAGGCCGGAAATGAAGAAATGTGACCAATACTGGGGAGGTTGTAGCAAAAAGACAAAAAGTCGATGAACCTAAAATTACAAGCAGAAAGAAAAAGGATTCTGTTGAAGATGTTGTTGGTTTTCAGTTTGAAAACAGTTCTGGTGTCAACTGCTATGCTAATGTAGTGGTTAATGTTTTGTTACCTCTAGAAAATGTAAAAGAAGAGATTGTGGTAAATTCTGATCAAAGATTTTGCAGTTTGTTAAATTCTGTGTTAGAGAAATGTAGCACTGATAGAAGAAACATAGAAAGTGTGTCTGAAATTCGAAATCTGTTAGACAGATGTTCAGGCCAAACACAATTCTCTCAAAATATTCAGCAAGATTGTCAGGAGTTTTTAATGTATATGCTTGATGTATTACATGCTGAAGGTGTAGATGCAGATCAGCTGTTTGGGCTTTCTTATCAATGGCAGCATGACTGCGAGAACTGTATGGTATCAAGTACTACTAGTGTAGACTCAGAAAGATTTATATATTTAACTTTGCCAGACAGTAAATCAGTCTCCTTTAATAAGCTAGTAAAAGCAGCTGATCACAACATGGAGTGTAGCCAATGTAAATCTGAAATGATGTCCACATTATTTATACGAACATATGGCCAGGTTGTCATTTTAATGTTCCAACGATGTAGGCCTGATGGAACAAAATTGACAACTTTAATTAAAAATTTTGTAGCTTCGCAGTTGTCAATATCAGGAAGGACTTTTGTAACTGCAGCAATTATATATCATGACGGCCCTTCAATAACATCAGGACATTACACAGCTTATTTAAAGTCTAGAAATGGCTGGTCATTCTGCAATGATTCTATTTTAATTTTCAAAAAAAAATTGCCGTATGACCTTAAAAACTCTTACCTGGTGTTTTTAAAACCAAAATTTTAGGGAAATAATCTCGGGATGTGCTCTGTGGAATTTCAAGAAGTTCTAATGGCTCCTACACAATTTGGCCTTGAGGATAAGTGTAGTTCAGAGACATAACTTCTAACCATAAGACTGGACGTCATGGAGAAATACGTGCACTTTGAATGAGTTCAGAAAAACTGTTTCTTTTTATTAGCTAATTGAAGCAGCCAATCAAAACATGGAGTAGAGGGAATGTAAGTCTGCAATGCTGTCTACTGTTTTACATTGCTTTGTGATTAAAAGTGATGTAGAGAATTAAATAATTGTAGTAGTCATAGAGGTAGTGTAAGTCTGCTTCATAGTAAGCAGTATCAGTGTCATAGGAAATGTAGAACATGACTGAGCAAGAAGGGGAAGATATTACTATTCCAGGATTGTGAAAATGATCTTCAACATTTTAATTCTGAAAGTTGCGGAAATGCCAAATGACGGGATTGGCTTACAAGAAATCCAAGAGTTATAAATGGGTCTGACAAGATTTGGCCTTGTGGAAACTTGTGGTAGAGAGCAAGAAGTCATTTATTGCATGTAACATGTTTTTAAAAACGATGGAGATTTTCTTTCAGAAAGTGGCGGGCTGAAAGTAATAACAGCACAAAAGAGTGTAAGCTGTTCATAGGACATCCTTTGACGTCATGGAAAGTAAGTTAACTTTAAGGAGTTCTGAATTCTGATTTCTTATGTTGTATGGGTTTTTTTTTCCCCGCTGTTATATGATGAATACCTTCAAGTCACTGTTTTTAGTGAATTTTGATACATTCTGAGAACAGCAAAAATAAACCATTTAACATGTATAATTAATTCTGTACTGTTTGCATTTATGATGTATATGTAGAACTGTGTAGGAGGCATGGAGAAGGTGAGGCTTCTGTAAGTGTCAAAGTTGTTGCATGCAGTGCTGCACTTCTGCGTATTCTTTCATATGCTAGACTACATCTGCACAATGAGATACCTAAGCAAAGGAAACACAAGTGATGTGATTGTGAAATGAGCAAAATAAATTGCACGTATTTCAATTACATCACCTGTGTTTCCTATCATTACGAATCACATTGTGCAGATCAAGTTTAGGTCTGTCCAGGGAAACATAGGAGGTTTGGACTTTGTTCAAGAGTGCAGTGGACATGACTCACTTCATTGGTAGACCTTCACATATATTATCTCCTCTGTACTGTTCAACAAGTGTAAATCTCATCTGCAACCCTGAGTAGGCCTCACCTCAAACAAACCTCTGGATAGGAGACATCTTATTGGCATCCTGAAGCAATTATTTAAAATTTTAGTGTCTTGCGACACTTTTCTGAAACAACAGCAATGCAAAAGATGCACCATGTTTTAAGATAGGCCTCACTTCATCTGCATCAAGATACTGTTAGTTTAAAATGTATATCTTTAGGACTGTGTAGGGGGCCTGGAGAAGCAGAAGCTTCTGTAAGTGTCAAAGTTGTTGAAAAACTGTTTGTCCTTCAATCTTTTCCCTTGTCTTTTGTAATTTTTAAATACATGTTTTAATATTTTACAAATGTTTGTTCTCTCTTTCACAGATTGAAAGTATAAAAACAAAAAGTGAGTAATTTAACGACAATTATAAGGTAAATATTTTGTACTCTTTTCGTTACATTTCTATCACATTTAACTACTATTAGTTCCACTGCTTCATTTCTTTAACCCTCAGTTTCCTGCCTTTGCTACTTCCCTCATTCCTTTCTCTATTACCTACTTACTCAACTCCTTCCACTCTTTTTCTCAGTCCCTCTCTTCTCATAGTTCCTCACTCTTGTTCACTCACTCCGTCTCTATTACTCTTAGTGTCTTTGACTGATCACTCTATCACTACTTGTTCATAATGCTTTCTCTGTGTAGTTGAAGCACACTAAGGGGAATATTATGAACACAGCCAATAAAATTATTGCTCTTTTTATTGGCAGAAAACTGGTGCAAAAGTGGTTTTAGCTGCAGTTTTCTGCCGCAAAAGCAGCTTTAGCGACACATTTCTGCCAATAAAAGCTGCAAAACTTTTATTGCCTATGTTGATGATATGGCTCTATGTTACTTACATTTCTTTGCTGTTTCAATTAATCTTTTTCTGTTATTTTTTGTTTTCTGTTTTCTATTTTTTCTCTCTGTTATTCCTCATGTTTTAATCTTATTTTGAACATTCACTCACATTCTCCAAGAAACTCTTCTTTGTTAATGTTATACTCTCTTTTTTTTTCTTTCACTTCGTTATCTATTTTGTTTTTCACAATTATACCCTCTTCCGTCTTTTCTTCGGTAAATAGATCTATTAAAGAGTATCTCTTCTTTACTCCCTATAGCTGTCTTTCTTTTAACATCACTCTCTGTTTACTTTCCTTATACTTACACTTTTTTTTTTTTTTAATTTTTTGGTTAGCTCCCGGTCCGCGTACCGGGAAGCTAACCGGGAACCGAACCAAAAGAAATAGAGCTTGCCAGAGTGCTAAACATTCTAGCAATTTTTTTTGAAAGGGAAGGTAGTTCTGAAAAGAACTTTTTTTTTATATTTTTGTTGTTTTATATTTTTTTTTTATTTTTTGAACATTTTTTGTTTTTTTTTGTATTTTTGGAACGATTTTATATTTTTTTTGGCTTTTTTTTGGGGGGGGGAAACAACAAAAAACAGGCATTGAAAAGGGCTCAACAGGAGCAAAAAAAAAATTACTGGGGGCGGTTAGGGCAATTATGGTGTTCATATGCCAGGTTTATAGCATTTATGCTCATGTTGCCACAAGCTAACAATGCACGACAGTGCATACAAGAGTGAATCATGTGCCCAAAATTTTCTTGAATATTTGGCACAGTTTCCCGTGCCTCTTCTGGTGTTAATGAAATTGGTATTCTTGGTCTGGCCACAGGAGTTGATCTTGGATTGTCCTGCAAATCCCTTATTTCCGCCCGGCTGTAATTTAGTGGATGCTTCCTGTGCATTGTGTGATTTCCGTAACTATATTTCTTGTCCGTCCCTCTGGACAATTGTTCTTTGCATATGAGGCAGGTGACATACCTCGCATTGACTTTTTTTTGGCCACGAGGGATCGAATAAAACTGCCAGATGAAACTGGCTTTCTTTCGGGAAACCCGGGGCACCTCTTCTAAGAACTGTGGTTCTTCTCCCTCCTCTTCATCCATTTCTTCCTCTTCCTCCTCAGTGTTGGTCAGGACCTGGGGAGGTGGTCCTCTCTTCCCATGAGGAGGTGGTGGTGGTGGTGGTGGGGGTCCACCAGCTGAAGCTACCAATGAAGCCATTTTCCAACAAGCAAAATAGGTCTTCCTCTCACAATGATGAAAGTCAGAGTGAGGAAAGAAGGAGGGGTTTTCATCATTTGGGAAAAACAATACTTCTCAACCAATGAAAAGTGTTATTTTTAGGTCACCTGACCTAGCCTTACATCATTTTGAAACCAAAAGTGAAATGAACCAATGAAAAGTTTTATTAACAAGTCACATGACCTCTCACGCTCATGTTACGCGCTGCGGAACGCGCCCCGGTTAGCTTCCGGGTCGCTAAGCTTCGCGCCTCGGTCCGCGCCCCGGGACACTTCCGGGTGCGCTAACGCGGTACGTCACAAGACGCATTACGCGGCAACGCGATACGTCGCACTTTCGCGACGCGCCGCGGATCGCTTCCGGGGAGCTGCGTTTCGTGCCTCGGTCCGCGCCCCAGGGCACTTCCGGGTGCGCTAACGCAGTACGTCACAAGACGCATTACGCGGCAACGCGATACCGTCACTATGTTGATTTCTTACCGGTTCGCGGACCGGGTCGCGGCTTCAATTTGAGCTAACGGAAAGCTTCCCGGTTCGCGGACCGGGAGCGAAACAAAAAAAATATAAAAAAAAAATTATTAATAAACATATAAAATATATTTTTGTATTTAAAGAAGAATACATTTTACAGCTATAGATATTAGCTTTTAAAAAACCAATGAAATTCACTGAAAAAACCATAGGTTATAGACCATATATAGTTAGGAATTAGCATTTAAAAAACCTTATTTTACTCACACAAAACCAATGAAATTCCATATATAGTTAGTTGTACTAACTATATATCGCGCACCCGCAATCCACTGCTGATGATGTCACATATTACATCATTCATGACATGGTCAGTGACATCACTGATGACATCACTGATGACATCTCAAATGACATCACTGATGACATCACTGATGACATCTCAAATGACATCACTGATGCCATCACTGATGACATCTCAAATGACATCACTGATGACATCACTGATGACATCTCATTTGACATTACTGATCACATCACTGATGACATCATTCATGTGATAATACGATGAACCTCTTCAGACTCTAATATAACCTTAGATACACTCAGTGTAAACAGACACTCACAGACTGTCACTCATCCATGGAGTTACTTACACACCTAGTCAGTCATGCAAAGAATCAATCACAGCTCCATTTTCACAACTATACAGTTATACACACCTTACTTATTCAAACATATACTAAAACATATTTACTCACTTATACAATCCTGGATACAAGAGCACAATGATCCATACAGCCACTCACACATTCACTGGCTCTTATGCACAGTTATTTATATATGTCAACTCTCACATGTACTGTATTTTACATATGTACTTACTTTGACATGTAGCACTGAGATATCTATTCACTCACCAATACAGTCATGCACACAGTCAACCGCCCATACAGCTGTTTCCACATGCACTTTTGAACCCATACATCTATGCCCAGAGTCATACACCTCCCAGCCACCCACACACACACTCAGTCTCCCATACAAATGCTTGGGCAACCAATCAATAACCCATATAGTTACTCATATAGCTACTGATCAACACATGCAGCAGTTTACAGAACAACAGACATAATGATGCACAAATTAAGACAGTTTAGTCACTAACCCATGCACTCAGTGAGACACATTTAACCACTCACTCATACAGTCAGTCATGCACCTACTAAATCCTTCATCCAGACACTTATACATCCACTCATTCTTAAATATGTAAGACATATTTTAACTTTACAGAAAAATACAGTCACTGGATGTTGTCATCAGTGATGTCATCAGTGATGTCATTTGAGATGTCATCAGTGATGTCATCAGTGATGTCACTGACCATGTCATGAATGATGTAATATGTGACATCATCAGCAGTGGATTGCGGGTGCGCGATATATAGTTAGTACAACTAACTATATATGGAATTTCATTGGTTTTGTGTGAATAAAATAAGGTTTTTTAAATGCTAATTCCTAACTATATATGGTCTATAACCTATGGTTTTTTCAGTGAATTTTCAAGGTTTTGTAAATGCTAATTCCTAACTATATATGGTCTATAACCTATGGTTTTTTCAGTGAATATATATATATATATATATATTTATATATATATATATATATATATATATAAATCCAAAGATGCCCCAGAGCAATGAGAGCGCACACGGCCTCAGAGGAAAACCTTCCGGTTTATTTGCACAGAAGAACAGGCATCAGCTTACACAAGTTAATTAAATTGTCCCAACGCGTTTCGAGGCTCCTGCCTCTTAATCATGGGATGATTTAGCAAGTGCAGCAGAAATGGCTCTGAAACATTTTCCCTCCCAGCATGCCTGATTCAAATACCCCCAGTGGGCTTTGCGTCGTGAGTGACATGCTGGAACTTGTAGTTCTTAAAACAGAGTCATGTACAAATTACTACCTTCAGTGGGCTCCGCTGCATCAATGCTTCATTTAAATCCATTTGAAATTCATTGTTGCCCCCAGTGGGCCTCGAAGCTGACGTCTATTCATATAAATCTCCTCTGAAGTGCTCCTACGTTCAGCACAGTTCCGATGTCAGCCTCCCATTAGTGAAGGGATGGTGCAGCTCTCCACGGCAGGGCTGCCGTGTAAGTTAATAAATCCAAAGATGCCCCAGAGCAATGAGAGCGCACACGACCTCAGAGGAACACCTTCCGGTTTATTTGCACAGAAGAACAGGCATCAGCTTACACAAGTTATGTATATACATATTTATATAATATATATATATATTCACTGAAAAAAACATAGGTTTTACACACGTTATAGTTAGGAATTAGCATTTAAAAAACCTAGCAAATTCATTGAAAAAACCATAGCTTTTATAACAGTTGTAGTTAGCTGGACAATTTACTCATACAAATCCATTGAAATTCCCACGTTATAGTTAGTTGTACTCACTATAACTGGCACGCCCGCAAAGGACTGCTAATGACATCACATATTACATCACTCATGACAAAGTCAGTGACATCACTCATGACAACACTGATGACATCTCAAATGACATCACTGATGACATCATCCAGTGAATGTGTATCTTTCTTATAATTTCTTTTTTTTCCATATATGTGTACCTAAAAATCGATGGAAGAACAAATGATTAAATTAAAGTTTAAATGGATGGGATTTTTTTAATTGATTGTATAACTAATTTATTAAGTGTCTGTTAATAAATATATGTATTACCATTTATTGTTTAAAGTTGTAAATATCTGTATCACTGTCTCCCTTTATCTATAGATGGATGCTTAGGTTGGTGAGTAGCTACATGATTGTCTATATGGGTTATTAGTTAGTTTTTTTAGTATTAGTATGAGTGTCTGTTAAGTTTGTGCGAGGTATTACTTTGTGCATATATGAATGAATTAGTGCCTTACTGTTTGCATATGTTTTGAAGACAGTATGTGTTCACGACTTTATGGTTGGATGAGTGTGTGTATAGGTGTGTTACTGAGTGAATGACTGTCAGAATCATTTCTTTATAGGTAACTACATATGTTTTAAATTACTATAAGTAAGAATTGATGCATATAGGTAAGTATGTGTGAGAGTGAGATATTTTAAGAGTTTCTGTATAAATACTTTTTTGTTCCTATAAGAGATAGTTTTAGTTAAAAAGTATGTGTACGTTTCTGTAGAAGTAAGAGCAGTGGTGTATGTATAGCTGTATAAGCAAGTGTATGGTTGTTTTATAATTTATTTGCTTGTGTGAGTATGTGTGTGAGTAACTCTAAGGATGAGTGTCGTTTTGTAACAAAATGTATAGTTGAATGAGTATTTATGATGATTGAGTATGTGTATGAGTAACTATATAGATATGTTGGTAAATGTGCGAATGTGTATGTAGATTTTGGAATTTCTGAATAGATTGTTGTAAGTGGAATTAGTTTCTACATTGTTTTGTAATTATTTGATTCTATTTGTCAATGTGTGTATCAAAACTTATATTACACTGAGAGAGAGTCTGCCATTTTGTCACAGGGATGATGTCATCAGTGATGTAATTTGAGATGTCATCAGTGATGTCATGAGTGATGTCACTGACTATGTCATGAGTGATGTAATATGTGACGTCATTAGCAGTGCTTTGTGGGCGCGCCAGTTATAGTGAGTACAACTAACTATAATGTGGGAATTTCAATGGTTTTGTATGAGTAAATTGTCCTGCTAACTATAACTGTTATAAAACCTATGTTTTTTTCAGTGAATTTGCAAGGTTTTTTAAATGCTAATTCCTAACTATAACGTGTGTAAAACCTTTGTTTTTGTTAGTGAATTTGCAAGGTTTTTAAATGCTAACCCCTAAATAAAATGTATGTAAAATTCTTTTTTTTTATAATGAATTTAAATACAACATCAAAACACTGAAAGTAGTTCTTTTTCTCCTTTCTTTATTGCCCTTCCTTTAGTTTTTCAGTCCCTTTAACTCACTCCCCTACCCTTACTCCCCTTCTTTCAGTTTCTCTTCAACTCCTCTTTTGTCACTCACCATACTCTCCTTTTCTCACTCTTTCACTCAGTCCCTTCCTTCCCTCAGTCATTTCAATCACTCATTTATGCACTACACTTTCATTCAAAAAAATGAACGACACAGTGTTTAAGAATATAACTCTTTTTAGAGAATTGAATGAGTTCTGAAAAAACTTTTTTTTTTTCTTTTGTTGTTTTATATTTTTTTTCCTTTTTTTGAAATTTTGAGAAATGTTTTTAAAAAAAAAAAAAATCAGGAACTGCAACAAGGAAACTGTTCAACCGGAACAAAATAAATGAAAAATAGAAAAAAATTTATCTCCTTTCAGAGCATTTATGAGTCTGAATCCTGCGTTCAATTACAGGCTCTGTTCTCCATAAACATTGTTGCACCGCATATGCACATGTGCCATACATGGCCTAACGTCCATTTATGCTGTTGCTGGCGATGGAGGTGGAGCTGTAAATGTGCAGGCCACAGCTGGTGGAATCTGCTGGGCCAGAGCTCTTGTGGCTGCTTGGGCATATTGCAAAGGGTGCACATTTTTCACATGTCTTAACATGGTATGGATAGAAAAAGAGAATTTTTTAAGAGGGTTTCCCCTTGAAAGAACAGTACCACAAAGGGGACACGTTACTTTAGGGGCATTTAACTTTTTTTGATGCTTAGGAAAAGTAAAAAACTTCCAAATAAAAGAAGATTTCCCTTTCTTAGGTGGCTGACGATATTCCATGTGGGAGTCAGAAGAAGAAGATGATGTTTCTTGTCTTTCTGCCATCCTGTTCTTTTTTTTGCCTCCAGCTCCAAAAAGGGTCCTGCTTCCTGTAGAATAAAGCAAATAGTGAGGGAAATGGGTGGGGTTTTGAAGATTCTAGATCTGTAACTAATATTAACCAATGAAAAATGTTGTTTTTGAGTCACATGACTTGATTTTTTTTTTTTATTCAATTGTGAGGTGCGCGACCGGGTGTGCGCACCCCGCAATTAAAAAAAAAAAAAAAGGTGTTTTGGCCCATCAGAGTTGTTTAGGGACCTCCTGAGAAACTCTAAGGGGTCAGGGACTGTCTATGTTTCCTCCTTTTCACGTTTTGAAACTTTTATGTAAATCGAGTAAAACGCCATTTTAACTCGACGTGCGCGACCGGGTGCGCGCACCCCGCAACTTTATTAAAAAAAAATAAAGGATTTTTGGGGGCTTGGGGGTCCTTAATGGACCTCCTAAGAATACCTAGAGGGTCAGGGAGTGTTTAACAAGCCTCCTTCTCACGTTTTGAAACTTTTATGTAAATCGAGTTGAACGCCATTTTGAGACGGGGTGCGGGACCCGTCGACATTCTTCTGGGACCCCTTGAGAAGGTCTAGGAGGTCAGGGTGTCTCTACCTTGCCTCCTTTTTATGTTTTGAAACTTTTATGAAAATTGGGCAAAACGCCATTTTAAAGCTACGTGCGCGACCCCCTTGCGCGCACCCGAGCGCGCAAGTTAAGTCATGTGACACGAAAACAACACTTTTCATTGGTTCATAGTAGTTTCAGCTCTAGAATCTTCAGGAACCCCACCCACTTCTCTCACCTTCTGTCTTACTCTCATTGGAGAATGAGATTTTTTGAGGTTTCCAGAGAATTTTCTGAAATGGCTGCAAGACAAGATTCTTCTTCTGAATCTGGGGAAGATTATCAGCTTCCACAAAGAAAAGGCCAGGAATCTTTTATATGGAAATGTTTTACGTTTCCTGAAGAATTTAAAAAAGTGAATGCCCCGAAAGTCACTTGTACTATATGTGGCACTGTTTTATCCATCCAAAAAGTACTCATTTTCAATTCACACTATGATAAGGCATGTCAGACAAGTGCACCCTGTGCAATTTGCACAGGCATCAACCAGAGCTCTGGCCACCCAAACACTACCAGCTGTGGCCAGTACATCATCTGGAGGACGACCTGCATCTCCATCAACTGCACAGATGGACCTAAGACCATTCTTATCCAAAGTCCACATGAGATGCAACAAATGTTTTTAAATTCTTGTGTATGGGGAGCAGAGCCTTACACTGGTTGAGCGCAGAATTAATGAACATCAATGCTCCCAGAGAAGGTACATTTTTTCAAACTTTGGATTTCTTTTGTTCCTGTTGAAAAGTGTTTCAGTTGAAGATTTCTGTTCCTGTTAGAAAAATCAAAAAAATAAAACTTTCCCAAAAAAAAATATATAAAACAACAAAACGAAAAAAAAAGTTCTTTTCAGAACTAACATATTTTTCCAAAAAGAGCTCTATCTGTTACGCACTGTGTCATCTATCTTTTGTATGAATGTGTAGTGTATAAATGACTAAATGAAATTAATGACAAAAACGGAGTAAGGGACTGAGCAAATGAGTGAGGTAAAGGAAGTATAGTGACTGAACATAGTGAAGTAAAAGAGTGACTGAAGAATTTTAAAAAGTGAATGCCCCGAAAGTCACTTGTACTATATGTGGCACTGTTTTATCCAGAGGAAATCCATCCAAAAAGTACTCATTTTCAATTCACACTATGATAAGGCATGTCAGACAAGTGCACCCTGTGCAATTTGCACAGGCATCAACCAGAGCTCTGGCCACCCAAACACTACCAGCTGTGGCCAGTACATCATCTGGAGGACGACCTGCATCTCCATCAACTGCACAGATGGACCTAAGACCATTCTTATCCAAAGTCCACATGAGATGCAACAAATGTTTTTAAATTCTTGTGTATGGGGAGCAGAGCCTTACTCTGGTTGAGCGCAGAATTAATGAACATCAATGCTCCCAGAGAAGATACATTTTTTCAAACTTTGGATTTCTTTTGTTCCTGTTGAAAAGTGTTTCAGTTGAAGATTTCTGTTCCTGTTAGAAAAATAAAAAAAAATAAACTTTCCAAAAAAAAGATATAAAACAACAAAACAAAAAAAAGTTCTTTTCAGAACTAACATATTTTTCAAAAAAGAGCTCTATCTGTTACGCACTGTGTCATCTTTCTTTTGTATAAATGTGTAGTGTATAAATGACTAAATGAAATGAATGACAAGGGACTGAGCAAATGAGTGAGGTAAAGGAAGTATAGTGACTGAACATAGTGAAGTAAAAGAGTGACTGAAACGACTGCATAGATGTACGTTACATGGTATATCTCTGCAAATTAGCAGGGATGCGCCACATAACCTATGACAAGCAAAATCACCTGTGTGCCACCACTGATGTGCCATATTTACAATGTGGCGCACCATGGGGCAAAAACGGCACATATGCGTGACGCATCTGTGTCGTAAAGGTGTCACATTGCTGGAGTTGTGTCATATGCGCGATGCAGCTCCAGCAATGCTCCTTGGGGGGTCATTCAACTAATGCTGCTTCAAGCCTTATGCCTGCTTCAAATAGGCGCAAGGTTTTGACATGGCCTAAAAGTGATTGAGTCAAATCTTGTTGATTTTACTTAGCCAATTTTAGCAGGCGTTCCTGCGCAGGAATGCCCCCCCCTGCACCATAACGCTTCCTTAAGGCACAGGGCTTTACAACGTGACGCATCTCCCAGATGCGTCACATTGTAAATAACATGCACCATGGTGCATCTTTTGCACCGCCGCTGTGTCACAAAAGTGACGTAACAACGGCGCAAAAGATGCGTAAAGGGCTTATAAATTTGCCCGAAGATGTTTAAAAGTAGGGTAGTGAGTTAAAGGAAATTAAAAATTATGGAAGAACAGTATGGAAAAGAAAGTAAAGGTGCAGGACTCACAGAAGGGGAGTGAGGATGAATATATGGACGGACAGTAAGGGACAAAGAGAGATACATAGAGTAGGGTTAGGGGAGTGAAGGTAAAGGAAATGGAAAGATAATGAAGGAAGGGGATTTGAGGATGATAAAAGAGAAGTAAGTTAAAGTGAGAATTGGTAAATTAGTGATTAAAACATTGAATAAGAGAATGAAGGGACTTAGGAAAGCATAGAAAGGGAATGGAACAGAGGGACAGATTCATGTTACCCAATACATCTCTGCAAAATAGTAAAGATGCACCAGGAAAGATGCAATACACAAATTAATCCTTGCACCACTCATGATGTACATCACATCTAGGGCTGAAAGTTTGCACAGTATTGAAATTCTGTTGCATGCAGGACGCAACTCCAGCACTTTTCCAACTTCCTCCATCTGTAACGTGCTATGTCAACCTTTACACCTGCTTCAACAGATGCAATGTTTTGACACATTAGTGTTGGTGAAGTGACTCAGTGAAATCTTGGAGATTTCACTGAATCACTTTTCAAAGGAGTTCTTGTGACGGAACGCCCACCCCTGCATGGAAATGCCCATATGAAACCTGAGACTGGTTTCATGTGGTGCAGGGTTTTAGAACGTGATGCATCTCTCTGCACTATGGCACTTCTTTTGCACTGCCATTGCATAAGAAAAGTGATGCACAGGCGGTATAAAAGAGGCACAATGGGTTTTTTAAATTTGCCCCTGACGAATTAAATGAGTGAAAGAGTGTGAGGGAGAGTAATGGAAAGAGAGAGGAAAAGAGAAAAGGGGTGAGATACAGACAGGAAGAGAAGTTAGACTGAGTTACACACAATAAAAGAAGGAGAAAAAAATATTCAAAATATGAGTGAGAGAGTAAATGAAAAGGAGGTAGCACAAGGGAATGAGAAAAATAAATTAGGGAGCAAGATTGACAGATGAAGTGATGAAAAGAAAAAGAGGGGTAGTGAAGAAATTGGAGAAGAAGAAAAGGAATGGGAGTGATGCACAGAGAAGAGAACATGTAGTGGGATTTGACGAGTGAGATTCAGTAAAGGGCAGTGATAGTGAGGGAAGGAATATAAGAGTGAGGGGAAAAGAATAATGGAAAAAAAAGCAAGACACATGTAGTGATAGTAGAAGATAGGAAAGACAAATAAAGGACAGAGAGAGAAAAAGGTAGTTAGACAAGGTGAGTGAGGCTGAAAAAACAGTATTAATAATGAAAGAAAGACTGTAAAGAAGAAAGAAGGGAAATAATGGGAATAAGTAAAGGAAACTAAAGGAAAGTAAAAAGAGTTAAGGAAGGCAAATAAGAGATAGCTTTAACAATAACCAAGACACAAAGAGAAGTAAGAGAGTGATTAAAAAGTATTTTTGTTTGTCATACTTACCTTAGAAATAGTAACAAACTAATAGTAAATGTCTTTTAAAAATATACTATGTGTGGAAGAAAAGAAAAAATTGAGTTATAATATACATTTCATAAAACAAAAAAAAGTAGGACTGCAGGAAACAAAAAGTGAAACAAAGTAAGAGAAGGGGGGAGAGAGAGAGAGAGAGATACAATGTGTAGTGTATAAATCAATGACTAAGATGACTGAGTGAAAGAGAGGAAGGGACTGAGGGAATGACTATGGAAAGGAAAGTATGGTGAGGGAGGAAAGGAGAGTGTGATGAGAAAATGGAAGATGAAAGAAACAATGTGTAAAACCAAAGGACTAAGGGTAGAGGAGTGAGTTAAGAAGAGTGTTAAGGCACTAAGAGAAATAGAGTTAAGAAGAGTGAGTGAGAGAAGGTGAATGGGGCAGAGACAGAGAAGGAGCGTATGGGATGGACAAACAGAAATAGAGAAGGCTAAGGGAACTGAAGTATGGATTGAAGTATAGAGAATGAGGAGAAGTGAAGGAAGCAGAGTAAGGGAACAGGGGTGAGGTTGGGTAACAGAAGGGCATTGTGATTGAGGAAACAGGGGTGATAGAGGGTGGATAAAGGCAAGTGAGCATGAGACAAGGGGAGTGAGAAAGGAATGAGACAGAGGGAGTGAAGGAAACAGTGACAGAAGGAGACTCAGGGAAGGAGCAAAGAAAGGTAAATGACGAAATGTAGATGAGTTGAAGGGAGTGACCGTGAGAGAAGGGGACTGACAAAGTGAGGAGATGAAGGGAGTTAGGGTAACAGAGAGGGAGTGAGGGAAGTATAGGGAGAAACAGAAATAAAAAACGAATGAAAAAGTATTTTTTATTAGTCGTACTTACCTTATAAATGTAATATCTGTGGAAGAGAATAAACGAAACAGTTATAATAAATATTTGTGAATACAAAATACAAAATAACTTGTACAATATGTTATATGATTTGTTTTTGCTGTTCTCAGAATATATTGATTTTCACTCTAAATAGTGAGCTCAATACTACTCATCATATAACAGCGGGGAAAAAAACACAATCAAAATGATTGTGTTTAAAAAACCCAGACAAGATTTGATTACATAGTGTAAATATAAGAAAAAAACATGTCTTAAATGTTTTTCTCTAAATCGCAATTTCTTGTGCAAGTTTGCTATATCTTCAACAATCACAAAGTAATAAAATAATGACTTATTTTTAAATACCTCTCAATAAACTTCTGTACAAGCATGTTTTACCAACATTTATCTGAAGTAGTCATTTTGTCCTCAGATACTATTCCTCACGGCCAAATAGTATGAGTAAAGTCCTTTTTTTGCAAATTACTTAATTGTACTCTTAACCATTCTTTTCCCGACCTTTAGAATAAAACGTTCCAACGTGTTCTGTTCCATGAAACATTACTTAACATTACTTAAACCTGTACCTGATACTCTCACTATGCCAAATACAAATTTCAGTTTTTAAATTCCATCACCCTTACTCGCATGATATTTCTGACCAACAGAGTATCTTTTCTTAACAGCAGTAATCTTCCAAGGCAAGTAATTTTACTGAAATTTGGGTTGCAAAAACACCAGATAAGAATTTGGTAAGTCAAAAGGCAAACGTTTTTTAAAAGTCAATGGACTATCATTACAGTGAGCCCAGCCTGTTGGAGATTTCAAAATAAGCTGTGTAATGTCCTGATGTTGTTGAAGGACCATCATGGAAGATAATTGCTACAGTTACAAAAGTTCTTCCAGAAATTGATAGTTGAGAAGCCACAACATTTTTAATTGAAGTTGTTAATTTTGTTCCATCAGGTCTGCACCGTTGCAACATTAAAATTACATACTGTCCATATCTTCTGATAAATAATGTTGATAACATTTCTGAGTTACATTGAGAACAGACCATGTTTTGATGCGCATCTCTAACTAGATTAATGAAAGACACTGCTTTACAGTCTGGTAATGTTAAATATATAAATCTTTCAGTGTGTATATCAGTAAAACTTGAAAATGAACAATTGTCGCAATTATGTTGCCATTTATAAGAAAGGCCAAAAAGACTATCAATATCTACACCTTCATCTTGTAAAACTGTAAGCATATACATAATAAATTCTTGACAATCTTGCTGAATATTCTGAGAAAATTGATTTAGTCCAGTACATATGTCTAAAACATTTCGTAGTTCAGAAACATTTCCTATTTGACTATTATCACTGTTACTTTTCTGAAACACAGAATTTAGTGAACAACAAAATGTTTGGTCCCGATTTTCAACAATCTGTTGCTGTAAACTTTTAAGAAAAAAAACAACATTAACCACTACATTTGCATAGCAGTTGACACTAGAACTGTTTTCAAATTTAAATCCAACAATCTCTTCAGTACTAACTTTTTGCTTTTTGCTACCAATCACAGGTTCATTTATTTTTTTTTGTTTCTCAACTACTTCAGTAAATTTTTCCTCATATATCCTTTTTCGACCTACCACACACTTTTCAATTAAAGGATATTGAGGTAAACTAGGAGCATATTCTCTTCTTAACCTGTTATACTCTTTCACACAATTTACATCTGCACTAATCTTTGTCTCATCAAAATCAATCAGATACAATCCAGATAAAGTTCTAACACGAGATAAAGAAACATAGACCATACCCTCTTTGAACACAGTACTTCCAATATTTATCAAACCACTATCTACACTTAAACCTTGAGATTTATGAATAGTCACCACATATGCCAAGCAAACAGGAAACTGTTTTCGTCGGACATATAAATCTTTTACAAGCAAAAATCGATTTGAACAACGACTGACTTGTTTTACCTCTTCAAATCCATCAAATTTGATTTTTAAAAATTCAATCTCATCTCTATTTGGGTAATTCACAAAACCAACAACATTACCCATTGCTCCATTCACCAAACCTCTTTCCACATGTAAATTTCTTCATAAAATAATACGACATTTTAAACATACATACAGATTCTTTTCTAAACCAGCAGTTTTAGATATTGATTTCTCTAAAGAATCCAATTTTAACTTCAACCTTTCTGACAAAATATCCTTCATGCTCTATTCTATCTTTAGCTTTCAGTTTCTTAATTTCTT
This sequence comes from Lissotriton helveticus, assembly GCF_964261635.1. Classification (NCBI taxonomy): domain Eukaryota; kingdom Metazoa; phylum Chordata; class Amphibia; order Caudata; family Salamandridae; genus Lissotriton; species Lissotriton helveticus. The sequence continues at coordinate 1,512,866,553 of NC_136068.1, read as the reverse complement.
GATTTTCTAACTTCAACATTTTTCCATTGAACATAGGACATTCGTGTAGAGTTGGCATCAGGCACATAACTGATTTATCTTCTGCCTCTTTACTATATATTTTCTCTGCCACATTATTTTGATTTGGAAACAAATTGGAAAGTAATCGTGTTTGTAAAGTTTCTTTGGCATGTTCACTTAGTTTTCCAATTTTTATATCTTGGAGAATATTTCCATATTTAGTATCCTTTGCCTGTCGCATATTTTGAATAAGTTCAGTATATTTGAAATGTGACCATATAATAACATTTCCAATACTTCCAAGGCACTTTCTGGTGTCTTCATGTGTCACAGTTTTAAATACAGGTTGTCCTTTTACAGGAGTTAGCTGCAGTAGATCTCCAAAAACGATGATGTGTTTGCCTCCAAATAACACATCATACTCTGTTTTAAGAATCTGTTGCATTCTTAAATGCACAAAGGCAAGCATTAGATTTGAAACCATGCTTACCTCATCAATAATGAGAAGTTTCATTTTTTTAAGGACTCTAGAAACTTCACAACAAGCTTCTCCAGATAGCTTGTGGTATTGTAATTTATTTTCATGTTCAACTGGCAGCATCAATAAACGATGTAAAGTAATCCCTTTAATGTTGTGTGCTGCCAACCCAGTTGGAGCAGTAACAACACAAGAGAGTGATGAGTCCGTTCTTTGCTGTAGATATGTAGCAATTCCTTTAATTAGAAAACTTTTGCCAGTTCCAGCTTCTCCACTCACATATAGTCGGACAGGTTGAAATGACATACATGAGCATTCTTTTTTCTCATGACGAAAACCATGCTCAATCTGCTCTGTCACTTCATCATATATTTCTTTTTGCTCAAGATTAAGTTGCTTTTCCAATTCTTCTAAGTTTATTACATCCTCTTGAACTTGTTCCATTGCTCTTTCCACCTCATCCATGGCAGTGGCTGCTTCATTTTAGATAATTGGTTGTCCAAGTGGATCTTGACTTAACGATGCAGAACTTTGACTATCTTGAGAACTGTCTCTAGCAATCTCCGCTGCTATTGTTGCTTTTTGCTCTATTTCGTCCTTCAACATTTGCAGATAATTACTAAAAACAGGACATTCTATACTATTTTGAGATGCGTTGAATGAATCTTCATAACTGTCAAAGTCACCAAGTAGTTCCTCTTCTTTACGCCATGGTTTAAAGAGTTGCAAAAGAGCTAAATAGTAAAAGTCTCTTTTGTCAGGAGTTTCACCACTCAGCTTTCGGTGACTAATCAAATATCCTTTTCTTTGTTTCACCAGACATCCTTCACATCCAATCACAGCATATACACCTTTATCAATATCCTCTGTAATATTCATTTTAAAAGTGGAGTTTTGTAGTATTTCATACAGACAAATGTTTTTAAGCAGATTACTTCTATTTGGATAGTATGTATCCAACATGTTTGTCTTCAGAATGTCTGTACTGTTTGGTTCTTTCTCTGCTAAATATTCAATTTCTTGAACAGTTTTCAAAACTCGGTTTCATGATCTTGCCAGTCCTAAACTTACCCAAATGATTGTTCAAAATTTTGCGTAAAGACTTGCTGATGATAATCGATCACAACATTCATATGCTCCAATTTCTCGATTAGATAACATCTTTAAACTGTAGGTATACAATTTCTTACTTAGGCTCTTATCATGAGAAATGTCTTCCCACATATCCTTTAGTTCCGTCTTTTCAGATCTGGTGATGTAAGACGTTACATATCGAGCCACAGCAATAGAGTTGTCTGAAACAGATTGAATATCCATGTTAGCATTCGACATGGATAAAATGACTGGGTTATAGTCATTTATGTATTTTGATTCTTCGTTTCTTCCTAAATTGTATGTATTTTTGGGTGATTTTCTTGTTACAGTATGTCGCAAAGACGACATAAAATTGTTCACTCTTCCTTTTGGAATTACTGCTCATGGAAATCCAAAACGACATTTGGTATAGAATTTATCCTTTGATTTGAATTTCCGTCGACAATATTTGCCACAATGATGGCTTTGAAATCGTAACACTTTCCCTCTTAAGTCCTTATCAATTGTACTTTTGGGTATATCACATGTTGCATATTCTTCAATGAAAGACAGTACAGTGTCATCTGAGTCTTTTCCAAATTTGGGAGCATCTTTGATCCACAATAGCATATGAATATGAGGAGCAGCTCTTGCTTGATACTCTTTACTCCGAAAGAAATCCAGAACTTCGCCAAGAGGAGGATTTTTTTTGTAATAAAAGACATCATAGCTTCAAATCTATGATTAAAATATCTGCAAACATTAACTGGATCCAAAGAGCACAGTTCTCCAGGTGTCTTGTACTCTATATTTTCGATGTTTGCATTTGCCTCTCGAAGAAATTCAAGTAAATCTTCCCAAGCATACTCAGCACAGCTTAGAGTTAGAAACCATGTAGGTGGTCCTAAGTTTCTTAGCATACATTTCAAATCTCCATGACGACGGTACCAATACTCATTAGTACCACGTTGACATGCCATTAGATTAATTAGGTGAGAATCCAAAACAGTGTCTTTCTGTTGGACTTTATCCATAAACTCCCTTGCTGAAACAATTTGCAGATGTACTCCACTTTTTAGTATATGGTTTACTGCATAAGAAAGTCCAGATAAGTCACTTTCAAATAGAAGATGAAACAAATATGGAATACATTGACGAAATCGCGGGTCTTCTGCATATAATCTTGTTGTCCGGTATTCAGATGCAGGAATTTGCATAGGTCGGTCATCGTATCGTGTACCTTGATCTGTTGGAAATAACTGAGGAAAACAACGAGCTTCCAAGCTCTCTTCCCATACACTAATGGGAGTTCCTTCTGCTTTTTTCTTCTTAAATAATTCAATAGCATTCCCCATTGCTTCTTTGGAATGCAGTGGATGAACATTGTAATGTTCATGAATTTCTTCACTTCTGGACACATCTACTTTTTCAATTTGTCCAGCAGGCAAATCATTTTCCTCATCTTCATTTATTTCTTCTTCTCCTACGTATACATTTTAATAGTATTTATTGTTTTTGACCAAATACAACGTTGCCTTTTTGACTTTTCTAACATCCACTAAACCTTGCCAGATTTTCTTACTCTTTGTAGGCACACCATTAACTAGAATAACTAAAGGTTTCTCTTGTACATTTTCAACACCAATTGTCTCAATGTTTTTCTTTAAATCAATAGGCAAATATACAACTCTTCCCTTTAATCCTCTTTGTAAATCTGAAGGATTTAATTTCCCTGTCTTAGGCTCCATACGAACAATAGCCTGAAATGGATGCACACACTGAATCAGAATAGTCTCATAGGTATTTAAATCCTTCAGTTCAGATGGAATACTCACCAACTCAAGATTATTATGTACAGCTCTAGCAGGCATTCTATTATCACTTAATTTATTATAACAATATTTACAAATACGTTGATCAGAACCCAAATCAAAACAATTTTCTACCAACAAATAGGTTGCAAAATTTTTCTACTCACTATTATTTCCTCTTCACTTTTTAAATATAAATCAACTAACCTGGTTTGATTTTTGTAATGAGTGCGTCGACAACACACACAAGGTAAATTTGGTTTTTCACCTGCAATAACCTTACATTTTGTTATTCCCTGTTCAAAATTTTCAGTATTAAAATTACGGACATTTTCTACCACATTTCTATCTATTACTGTATCAGTTTCTCCACTGACTTCTTCTGGACCAAAGTAACTAACCTCAATTTCTTCACATATCTTCTTTACATCTAATTCAGATCCATGCACAAGAGCACTATTTAACTGTTTGAGGTTAAGTGCTGGACTTTTTGCATAATACAACCTTCTCACTAATTTCCTTACTTCGGTATGATGCACTGCTAACATCCTGAAATGGTGAAAAACACTCTGGCATACTTTTTTAGAAAGACAAGCCTGAGAATGCTCTTGCAGACCTGTTTTTTCTCTCACTCTGCAAGGGTCTAATTCTTGCAAAATTTTAACTTTTTGTTTAGGACTTTTCTTAGCATACTTACATAAGAAACTGCGAAAGAAATCAATTGAATCCTGTCGCACACTGCAAATACTACTACAATTCCAACTGTACACAGGAGCCTTAGGACGTCTCCCTAAAACTTCATCTGCTATCACCTCTTCTGTATTTCTAGGCACAATTTTCTCTTTTACAATAGGACAACCGTCCTTCACCTCATATGCTCGACCACTGGTGTCAACTGCATGCAACAAATCATTAGTTTGAAAGTAACTCTCTTCATTAAAAAATGGCTCACAACTTGAACTATGCATCCATTTTCCAGAAAAAACATCACAGAAAATAGTCCGATTAATTACTCTTTTCCATTTACACTTAGCTTTTAAAACTTTGATTCCCTTATTCAGTGTATTTATTCTATTAATTACTAAAACAAATAACTTTTTTTTGTCTGAAATGCGCATTCAACAACATTCTCAATATACTTTTTTTTCTTATAAAAAGCAGATTTCCTTTTTGGAATTTTTTCATTTTTTAACAAATTCGAAACTACTCTATTATAAAACATACGTTTCCTGATTTCCGCAAACTGATTAGTATTCCAATTAACTTGTTCACTGCACAGTTGGGAAACATTTTTCTTTTTTCTCTGATTTGTCCTTGTAGATACTGCCAAATGTTTTTCCTTTCCCACATTATCCTTTTTTTTTTACTTTGACATATTTTTTTAGAAAATCCTTGGTTGTCTTACCAGGAGCACTCTTTTTTTGGTCCGTCTTTTGTTGATTACGTAATTCTTCTAATTGTTTTCTCTTTGAATAGTATGTTTGTTTTTGTTTTTTCCTTTTTTCATTTTTGTTCGGCATGTTGAATTTTCTTTCTGTTCAAAATTATAATCTGTTATGAATAAAGAAAAAAAATAATATAGACCTCTACTAACATAGAACATAGAAATTATAACCATTAAATAATGTAAACACTGGTTCAGTTTATAAGTAAAATTAAGGCATAGCAACAGTCTCTGAACAGAGTAGAAAATCATGTAGTGAGTGCTGTTTCTGACTTGATGGCAGAGCATTGATATGTGAAAATTATAGACGTATTTGCTGAGAATAATATTTCAGGGTTAAAAATAGTTCAGTAGTTTTCAGGCGGTATAGGGGTTCATAGTGGAATTAATATTTGTGACCCAAATCTCTAAGACACTTTATTAAAACATTTATTCTCATATTAATTAAAAACATGAACGATCAATACTACAAGAAGACTGACTCAAAAAATGTTTTATTATAAATTAAAAATTTATTCGTCAAACATTTCATAGTCCAATAAAACTTCCAACATCATCCGGTATTTCATTTTGATCATAAACAAAATTTTGATTTTCCAATTCAAATGCTTCTACCACTTCAACAAAAGAACTGTCCAAACTCTCATCCATAAAATCTTCATTTACAGTATCATTTTCCTTTCAGTTCCTCTAATAAATCACTTGAGATTTCAAAATTCAAAGCAACGTTTTCTTGATGCTCTTCCATTGTATATTGTAATATTATGGTGCTGGTCCTTCCAAAAAAATATAAAGACTTAATTATATCTTTTTCACAAATAGATAATTAAAAACTACCTTTACCAATTTTATAAGTACATACATTACCATAGTTTTAAATACATTAACTACACACATTAATCTGCCACCTTCCTCTTTTTTGAAAACAGACTCACACTGTGATCCTAGTCACATAACACTATCCTTTGCAATTACTGCAGTCAAAGGAGGTCTTACTGTGAGTTTTGGTTAAGGGTTTTCTGGACTATAGAACTGATGAAAGACTTTATAATTTATTTCTAGGAATGGGTTTTCTAAGTTTAGCACAATAAACTGGTGTTTAAACTGTATACAGACTGAAGGTGGAACTCACAGTGCAGAAATGTAAATTCACTAAAAAGATTACTACTTGCCACAGAGACAGTTGCTTTTACCTTTGAACAGCACACTCAGAATCTAAATTGCACAGCATGTACATAATTTCATGTTAAACATGAGCAATCATATCATAATAGACCTCTGCAAATGCATAGAAAAGGGTCTAGAGAGATGGTATAGGCACATATATAAAGAGATGGTGCTGATAAAAAATAAAATAACGCAGGCAGACAGTAAACTGTTACAGTCAGAGAATAGATGGTGCAGTGCTGTAAGTAAAAGAAAAGATGCAGCAGTTACAAAAAAAGAAGGTGTAGAGACACAGTGAGATAGTATGAGCAGAGAGACACATAGTACAGGCAGAGACAGACATAGTAGATTGCATGTAACATGCTGGTCATGTGTTTAAAATCACACTTTGAGTCAAATTTGATTTTAAATTAATCTGGGTGATTAATTTGCTTAGTTGATGTGTTTTAAAATCATGTTTAGAAGACAATTATGCTTCAGGATATGTACTATTAGAGAATCTTAAGCAACGCATCTGTTAGGCCTCTTATTTGCTAAAAAAGGCTCTATGTTGTGCATGTATATGGTCTGATTTTTGCCAGTAGAGACGGTGAAATGGTATGAAAACAGACACAGATAATAAAATAGTATAATACAGAAAAATTACTAGAAACAGACACTGAAATGTTACATCCAGAGGCTACAAGAAGCACACAGAGGCGCAGATAGAGAACACAGACAGAAAACAGTACAACCAGAGAGTGCGAAACTACAGATAGAGAGGAAAAATATTTATCATGGTAGGACTGCATAACACACACCAACAGTCAAATCATAATAGGCCTCTGCAATTACACAAGATCGGATGCAGACAGATAGTACAGCCAGAGTTAGAGAGATAATGCAGATTTAGAAGAAATAATGCATGCAGACAGTAAACTGTTACAAGCAGAGGATAGATAAAGTAGGACTGCACAGAATACAACACATGGAGCAGTGCCATATAAAGATAGTGCCGAGAGACAGTAAAATAGTATGAGAACATACATAAATAATGCAAGCAGACACAGACAAGGTACACATAAAAGATAAAATGGTACAACACAGAACAAATGGTGGAAACATTGAGAGAATCTTTTTCTTAATATTTTAAACTACAGAAAAATAGATCCCCTTTACAAATTAGAAACTCGCCTTTAAAAATGGTTTTGAAGGTTCAGAACACTCTCAATTACACTCTAGATTCTTGGATTTGAGCAGCAAACACTAAAAAAAAGAAAACAAACACAAATTTTATTACCATGTTACACACATCTTTATTACACAGCAAAGAGGCTTTTCGGGCAGTAAGAGGCCTAACAGACATTCTACCTATGATTCTCTACAAGTACATATCATAAAGCCTAACTGACTTCAAGAAATTATTTTTAAACACATCAAATAAGTAAATTATACACTCATATTCATTTAAAATCACGCTTCACTCACAGTGTCATCTTAAACACATGACCAGCATGTTACATGTAATTTACCATCTCTGTCTCTGCAAGCAGTATGTGTGTCTCTGCTCATAATATTTCACTGTTTCTACTAGCCAAAAACAGGCCACCTATATATAAGCATATATATATACCAGACTTTATACCAGAAAACATTTACCATACTAAATCGTGTTTGAGTCATCTTAAACACATAAGCAGCATGTTGCATGTAATTTAACATCTCTGTCTCTGCAAGCAGTATGTCTGTCTCTGCTCATAAATCGTTTTTAAGTCATCTTAAACACATGAGCAGCATGTTGCATGTAATTTAACATCTCTGTCTCTGCAAGCAGTATCTGTGTCTCTGCTCATAAATCGTTTTTAAGTCATCTTAAACACATGAGCAGCATGTTGCATGTAATTTACCATCTCTGTCTCTGCAAGCAGTATGTGTGTCTCTGCTCATAAATCGTTTTTAAGTCATCTTAAACACATGAGCAGCATGTTGCATGTAATTTACCATCTCTGTCTCTGCAAGCAGTATGTGTGTCTCTGCTCATAAATCGTTTTTAAGTCATCTTAAACACATAAGCAGCATGTTGCATGTAATTTACCATCTCTGTCTCTGCAAGCATTATGTGTAATTTACCATCTCTGTCTCTGCAAGCAGTATGTGTGTCTCTGCTCATAAATCCTTTTTAAGTCAACTTAAACACATGAGCAGCATGTTGCATGTAATTTACCATCTCTGTCTCTGCAAGCAGTATGTGTGTCTCTGCTCATAAACCATTTTTAAGTCATCTTAAACACATGAGCAGCATGTTGCATGTAATTTACCATCTCTATCTCTGCAAGCAGTATGTGTGTCTCTGCTCATAAATCGTTTTTAAGTCATCTTAAACACATGAGCAGCATGTTGCATGTAATTTACCATCTCTGTCTCTGCAAGCAGTATGTGTAATTTACCATCTCTGTATCTGCAAGCAGTATGTGTGTCTGCTCATAATATTTCACCGTCTCTACTGGCCAAAAACAGGCCACTTATATATAAGCATATATATATATATACCAGACTTTTTAGCAGAAAACATTTTCTATACTAAATAATGTTTAAGTTATCTAAAACACATAAGCAGCATGTTGCATGTAATTTACCATCTCTGTCCCTACAAGCAGTATGTGTGTCTCTGCTCATAAATCCTTTTTAAGTCAGCTTAAACACATGAGAAGCATGTTGCATGTAATTTACCATCTCTGTCTCTGCAAGCAGTATGTGTGTCTCCGCTCATAAATCGTGTTTAAGTCATCTTAAACACATGAGCAGCATGTTGCATGTAATTTACCATCTCTGTCTCTGCAAGCAGTATGTGTAATTTACCATCTCTGTATCTGCAAGCAGTATGTGTGTCTGCTCATAATATTTCACCGTCTCTACTGGCCAAAAACAGGCCACTTATATATAAGCATATATATATATCAGACTTTTAAGCAGAAAACATTTTCTATACTAAATCGTTTTTAAATCATCTTAAACACATAAGCAGCATGTTGCATGTAATTTACCGTCTCTGTCTCTGCAAACAGTATGTGTAATTTACCATATCTGTCTCTGCAAGCAGTATGTGTGTCTCTGCTCATAAATCCCTTTTAAGTCATCTTAAACACATGAGCAGCATGTAGCAAGTAATTTACCATCTCTGTCTCTGCAAGCAGTATGTGTGTCTCTGCTCATAAATTGTTTTTAACTCATCTTAAACACATGAGCAGCATGTTGCATGTAATTTACCATCTCTGTCTCTGCAAGCAGTATGTGTATTTTACCATCTCTGTATCTGCAAGCAGTATGTGTGTCTGCTCATAATATTTCACCGTCTCTACTGGCCAAAAACAGGCCACTTATATATAAGCATATATATATACCAGACTTTTTAGCAGAAAACATTTTCTATACTAAATCGTTTTTAAGTCATCTTAAACACATAAGCAGCATGTTGCATGTAATTTACCATCTTTGTCTCTGCAAGCAGTATGTGTAATTTACCATCTCTGTCTCTGCAAGCAGTATGTGTGTCTCTGCTCATAAATCCTTTTTAAGTCATCTTAAACACATGAGCAGCATGTTGCATGTAATTTACCATGTCTGTCTCTGCAAGCAGTATGTGTCTCTGCTCATAAATCATTTTTAACTCATCTTAAACACATGAGCAGTATGTTGCATGTAATTTACCATCTCTGTCTCTGCATGCAGTATGTGTGTCTCTGCTTATAAATTGTTTTTAAGTCCTCTTAAACACATGAGCAGCATGTTGCATGTAATTTACCATCTCTGTCTCTGCAAACAGTATGTGTAATTTCCCATCTCTGTATCTGCAAGCAGTATGTGTCTCTGCTCATAATATTTCACTGTCTCTACTGACCAAAAAAAGGCCATTTTCCATACTAAATCGTTTTTAAGTCATCTTAAACACATGAGCAGCATGTTGCATGTAATTTACCATCTCTGTCTCTGCAAGCAGTATGTGTGTCTCTGCTCATAAATCGTTTTTAAGTCATCTTAAACACATGAGCAGCATGTTGCATGTAATTTATCATCTCTGTCTTCTCAAGCAGTATGTGTGTCTCTGCTTATAAATCGTTTTTAATTCATCTTAAACATATGAGCAGCATGTTGCATGTAATTTAAGTCATCTTAAACACATGAGCAGCATGTTGCATGTAACTTACCATCTCTGTCTCTGCAAGCAGTATGTCTATCTCTGCTCATAAATCGTTTTTAATTCATCTTAAACACATGAGCAGCATGTTGCATGTAATTTACCATCTCTGTCTCTGCAAGCAGTATGTGTGTCTCTGCTCATAAATCGTTTTTAAGTCATCTTAAACACATGAGCAACACGTTGCATGTAATTTACCATCTCTGTATCTGCAAGCAGTATGTGTGTCTGCTCATAATATTTCACCGTCTCTACTGGCCATAAACAGGCCACCTATATATAAGCATATATATATATACCAGACTTTTTAGCAGAAAACATTTTTATACTAAATCGTTTTTAAGTCATCTTAAACACATAAGCACCATGTTGCATGTAATTTACCAGCTCTGTCTCTGCAAACAGTATGTGTAATTTAGCATCTCTGTCTCTGCAAGCAGTATGTGTGCCTCTGCTTATAAATTGTTTTTAAGTCATCCTATACACATGAGCAGCATGTTGCTTGTAATTTACCATATCTGTCTCTGCAAGCAGTATGTGTAATTTACCATCTCTGTATCTGCAAGTAGTATGTGTGTCTAATCATAATATTTCACTATCTCTACTGGCCAAAAACAGGCCACTTATATATAAGCATATATATATATATATATATATACACCAGACTTTTTAGCAGAAAACATTTACTATACTAAATCATTTTTAAGTCATCTTAAACACATAAGCAGCATGTTGCATGTAATTTACCATCTCTGTCTCTGTAAGCTGTATGTGTAATTTACCATCTCTGTCTCTGCAAACAGTATGTGTGTCTCTGCTCATAAATCCTTTTTAAGTCATCTTAAACACATGAGCAGCATGTTGCATGTAATTTACCATCTCTGTCTCTGCAAGCAGTATGTGAGTCTCTGCTCATAAATCGTTTTTATCTCATCTTAAACACATGAGCAGCATGTTGCATGTAATTTACCATCTCTGTCTCTGCAAGCAGTATGTGTAATTTACCATTTCTGTCTCTGCAAACAGTATGTGTGTCTCTGCTCATAATATTTCACTGTCTCTACTGGCCAAAAACAGGCCACCTATATATAAGCATATATATATACCAGACTTTTTACCAGAAAACACAGAGCACAACCCATTTAAATGACCACTACAAAGCAAAGCAGAAACCTAACTCATTTCAATTTTTTTTTTCCAATATACACCATACAAAAACACAATATGCTTCTTAATCTTCCCCATACTGAATACAGCAGTGTATCTTCATTACATAAATCATATTTCAGATACCACACAGGCACAGAGTAACATGAGACACAGGCACAGAAAACCCTTTAAGCTAAAAGACGCAAACTGTTACAAAGCACATGTGACATTATTGAAAATTATATGAATATCATTTCTGACTTTAAACAGACACTCAGAGTAATTCTTGACCAAAATTTAAACACCACACTTTTTACCAGAAAACATTTTCCACAGTAAATCGTTTTTGACACAGAGCACAGCTCATTTAAATTACCACTACAGAAATAAAGCAGAAACCTAACTCATTTTGAAAATACATTTCCAATATGCACCATTCTATTTTTAAACAGCATTACAAAAAACCATGACACAAAATACAAGAATAAAGAAGCACAATAAGCTTCTAATCTTCCCCATAGTGCATACAGCACTCTATCTTTATTAAAATAATAATTACTCACCTTTGAAAATGCTTTGGAAGATGTAGACAGTGTCAATCACAGTCAACAGATTTTCTGAAGCAGAATCTCTGAATTATGCTTCTGACACTGGAGCATGATAATAATGGCACAAATTCTTTTTCATTTCAGACCCATATTCTTGTGCATAGCCAATAAAAATTCTTCCCACACAAATTCAAAACCAAACTGCACATTTTAATTGGTTGTACATTTGAACACTTTGAAAATCACATAACATTCACCCATCCCCCTAGTGCTCAATCCCCTGTAACCATGGTAACTCCCTCCTAACCCAGTCACCGTGCAGAAGTTCATGATACAATGTTGCAAAATATTCCATCAAGGGTGTTTGACCTCTCACTGTACTAGCTAATCATGTGACTTTTTCTCAACCATTGAAATGACTTCTTTAAAAAAAAAAGCATGCACCCTAATTTTCAGTGCTGAATTTTAAAAAAACACCAATCATTTCTTGTTTTTCCAATTGCACTGAATCTTAACCAGTTTTTCCGTAACTCCCACTTTCAAACTGCCATTTCATTTCCACAACTCATCTGAATACAAGCCCACCTACCTTGAAGATGCAAAAAGTCTGGTTTGTGGGTCATAGCTTTGTCCACTGGGCTCAAAAATGCAGAGCTATCAGAGGTAATTACATCCTTGGTTTACCAAATGTGGAAATTGTATGGATTGGACAGAGAGGATTGAAATGTCACCAATTGATACCACTGGTAAAATCCTTTATGCATCTTCCACACCCTGACCTTATAATTGTGCACTGTGGTGGAAATGATTTAGGCACATTGACTGGTGTAGGTCTGGAAATGCTTTTAAAGGACATCTTTGGGCAATTGATGACACTTTTTCCAAAAACTGCCTTGGTATATTCTAATATATGTCAAAGGCAAAAATGGAACCGGTCCAACCAATTTTGTCCACAGATTGAGAAAGCAAGGAAACATGAAAATAAATCTGTTTCTGCGTACATGAGAGACTATGGAATGGGTAGTATATACTACAAAAACTTGCGTTACAACATGCAAGGCATCTATAGGAGAGATGGTGTACATTTCACCGATGAGGGGAATAGAGTCTTCCTCTGTAGCATAAGACTCTGCATCGGTACTTACTTGTAAGTACCAAAAACTCCCAATAAACACAACGGCTCATTTTAAGGCCAACTAACATCTAAACACTCAAACTTATAATTTAACTCCATTTTTGTAATCTTTTTTTGTCGCCGTGCGCGCACCGTGCGGCGCACCCGTAACTTTTTGGCGAGAAGAAAACAAAAAAAAAATTCTTTTTGGCTTTGGGGGTCCTTAATGAACCCCCTGAAAAACCTAGGGGGTCAGGGAGTCTCCACGCTGCCCCCTTTCCACGATCTCCGCTATAGTTTTTAATAGTCTTGTAAATTGAGGTGCGCGACCGGGTGCGCGCACCTCGCAACTTTTTAGAAAAAAAAAAGATTTTTTTGGGCCTTGGGGATCCTTAATGGACCCCCTAACAATACCTAGGGGGTCAGGGAGTCTCCTCCCTGCCCCTTTTCCATGTTGTGCCCCTTTGTTATCTCCTCCTTCTCACGTTTTGAAACTTTTATTTGAATCGAGTGAAACGCCATTTTGAGACGAGGTGCGCGATCGGGTGCGCGCACTTCGCACCTTTTTAGAAAAAATTTAATTTTTTGGGCCTTGGGGTCCCTAATGGACCCCCTGACAATACCTAGGGGGTCAGGGAGTCTCCTCCCTGCCCCTTTTCCATGTTGTGCCCCTTTGTTATCTACAATATGTGGACTCGCACTGACAAAATGGCGGTCAATACTTCCTGATTTCCTCCAAATGGAATGTTGACAAACGTCAAACAACAAATCAGGATTCCGCTCGCGCACGGGAAGGTGCGCGCACGGGTGCACGCACCCGTGCGCGCTTATAGATATATAATTGATTTTAACTTTAAATTTCTCAAGCACTACTGGAGGGATTTACAATATTTAATCAAAAGCGTGATGTGCGTACCAGACTCTACCATTTTGCTAAGTTTGGTGTAATTCCGTTCAACCGTTCGGGCTGTAGCTATGTCTAAAGGTCCTATGGAAAATAACATGGGGAAAACACGTTTTGGGACCCCCTTTTTTCTTGGGCCCCGCTTCATAAATCCCCCCAAAACTTTCAGGGAAGGAGCGGAGCAGAGCTGTCCAAAATTTTGGAAAATTACACACAAATTCTTCCACCGGCGCCAGAGTTATTCCCAATAGAATGTTGCGGATTTCCTATGGAAACTAGGAAACTAGGTCCTGGCGACCGCCAGTAGGTAATATATATATATATATATATATATATATATATATATATATATAAAAGCTCCAGGGTCCCCCTCTCATTCCAGAAAGAGAGTTGAAGCACTCCAGGTTTAGGCAAAGTGTCTTTATTCAGCACACAACACAGATGACAGATGCGTTTCGAACTTTTAGTCCTTCTTCAGTGTCACCGACCTAAGGTCTATGACGCTTATTTGTACCATGTGCTACAGAAACAAAAAGCGGACTTAGCGAAAATTATATGGATGTTAATTCAAACACAGATGTGGGGTGATTGTGGCAGCCATATTTACATAGGAGAAAACAAGATTTACTAGCGACATATATACAAGTAATATACAATAATTCTATCATGATTGTATTCAGATATACAAAATCTTTAGTTATAATTCCCTAGTACTCGTTTTTCTATTTATGTACCCATATTGTTGATGCCACTGCCAGAAAACATAAGATATTGCCGTGTATCGGCATAGGTCTGGCATATCTACCCCGTGACCAAAGATCACAATTCTATTAAATGGCAACACGCTGTGTGGACAACATAGAGACAAGACAAAACAAAATCTAGCCGTGGATCGGCATGGCTCCCATAGCATTCAACTTATACTCAATTGAAAAATACCCAGCAAAGTTAGCAAGGCATAATATTTACAAAATTCACAGGAAATGATCTCAGGTTTGCAAAAACCACAATGAGTTCAACATTATCTCAGGTCATTCAATTAAGTTGACCAGATTATCCTATTCTTTTTTAGATACAGCTTAAATGTCTTACGAACTGGTTCGCAAAAAAGAAGAAAATTTCTCTATATATTTTCTGAGAATAGAATGGTAGGGGAGAAAAAGAATTATCATAAGTAATAGGAGAACAAAGGATGGGAGGGAGGGAAGGACGCAGAAGTGGGAGGAAAAAGCATTGGTGAAGGAAAAGAAAAAGGAAAAAGAAGCTTCAACCCAATAATGTGTGCCTTTCAAAATGTAGATGTTATAATTCATTACAGTTTGATCCTAGTTATAAAAGGCTACGATGGCTATCATGCTTTATCTTCCGAGATGTACTGTCATTTCTTCTCCTATATTCAGTCCCTGAGGCTGTTTGGTTTGCAGATCTATTATGAATCTAGATTCAAGTCTGCGGAGACGGAGTACTCTGTCTCCACCTCTGGGGTTCTGAGGCACATGGTCAATCCCGAAAAAACGGAGCAGTTCCCTATTGCTTCCGTGTTTCTCGGCAAAATGGCGTGCAACAGGGTAGTTTGGATCTTTATTCATGATTGCCCTTTGGTGTTCCAGTATCCGAAGTTTCACGTTATTCATTGTACTCCCAATATACTGGAGACCGCATGGGCAAACTAGACAGTATACCACAAAAGGAGTTGTACATGTGATGAATTTGTTAATGCGTCTAGGTTGACTGAGTCCTGGAACCTTATAGGTTAATGTTCTTCTGCTACTTTCGCAGGCTTTACATTTTCCACATGGAAAAAATCCCTCCATTTCTTTGAGAGTTCCTGTGGATTTAGCTGGTAATGGCAATAGATGACTTTGCACTACCGTATCTTTGATTGACTTAGACCTTCTAAAGGTTATGAGAGGTTTAGTTGGAACATCACTCCCTATGATGGGGTCAGTTTGTAGGATGTGCCAGTTCCTCCTAAGAATATGTCTCAATTGAGGAACCTCATCCGAAAAAGTTGTTATTAGGCGGAATTTTGATCTGGAATCAGTATCTTCCACAGAGGGGGGCTTTGGAGAAAAAAGATTTTTTCTTGGGATCTTTAATACTCTCTTGTAAATACTGTCAAGAAGAGATTGTGCATAGCCCCTATTTCGAAATCTAGCAATGCTATCATGTGCAGCTCTGACGAATTCGGACTCCAGAGAACAATTCCGTCTTAATCTCAGTAGCTCCCCATAGGGGATGCTACGGATCAAACTAGAGGGATGGCCACTCTCGTAGTGCAAAATACTATTGCCTGCTGTTGGCTTGCGATAGAGACTGGTCTCTAATTTACCCTGATGTACGTAGACTCTTAAGTCAAGATAGTGCACTTCATTTGTACTGATTTCTGATGTAAATCTCAGGTTTAGAGTGTTAGTATTGAGTGCTTCAACAAATTCCTCAGCTTGTGTGGAGGAGCCCCTCCACACCAAGAAGAGGTCGTCGATATATCGACGCCAGACAACAATCTGGTTTGCTCACTTAAGGTTTTCACCTACTAGGGCAACCTGCTCCTCCCACCAGCCGACGAAAAGATTCGCGTAGCTGGGGGCGAAGCAGGTTCCCATCGCTGTACCATTAAGTTGTCTAAACAATTCATTCTGAAACAAAAAGATGTTGTTAGTTAGACAAAACCTTAGGCATTCAATCAAACATTGCCCATGCAGGACATATTTGGCTGGTCTCTTATCGAGAAAGTACTTAACAGCCTCTATACCATGATCATGTTGAATACATGTATAGAGGCTGGATATGTCTAAGGTAATTAGTAGGTAAGATGGGTCCCATGCAATCTGGTCAATTTGTTGAATGAAGTCTTTAGTGTCTTTCACGAAGGATGGTAGGGAAACAACCAACGGTGAGAGGAATGAGTCTATATAGATGGATAGATTTTCTGTTAGACTCCCCTTAGAGGAGACGATAGGTCGTCCCGGAGGGTTCTTCGAGTCTTTGTGAACCTTCGGTAATTGATAGAAGGTTGGCAGTATGGGTTCCGGATTTCGTAGGAACAAAAACTCATCTGTATCCAATATAGACTTGTTCCACCATTTGGTCAGTAAAGCATGATATGAACGAATGCTTTCTTTATATTGTTCTATGGATGTTCTTTGATAGTCACCGGGTACCGCAAGTTGTCTTAGGGATTCCCTACAATATTGATTACGCGTTAATAAAACTACATTCCCACCCATATCTGAGGGTTTTACCACTACTTCCTTATTGAGTTTAAATGTAGAAAGAATATTCAATTGTTCTTGCGTTAGGTTGTTCTTTTTGCAAGCTCTATTGGCCCTCGACTGTCTATGTAATATAAGATCACGTGTTACCGCATCCGCAAAGGTGTCAATTGCGTCATATGGCATTTGCGGGTTGAACTGTGAGGGTGCCTTGAAATTAGTGATGGGAGATTGTTGTTCAATGTCCATTGCTATTGAACTGATATTAATATCACTAGTTGCATCATGTTGTTCTGCTTGCAAATCTTCTAGCACCCGTGTCGTTTGCAGATCTTTGATAGATAATATGTCAGTCGGATATATGGTGGTTTTCTTGCGTGTTTTCTTCAGACCCTCCGTATGAGGTTTAAGTTTGTGGAATTTATGTAGTTTCATCTTTCTGGTCATGTTAAACAGGTCAATCCGAGTTTGTGTATATTCTAGTCTCTTGTTGGGACAAAAACTCAGCCCCAATTTTAGGGTTTCTTCTTCAGCTGTTGTTAGGGGATTGTCAGTGAGGTTAATTATGGTCAGACCCGCGTCTACCACTTTTTGCCTCTTCTCTTGTGAACCTGTTGTCCCGCACCTCTGCTCCTTCCTCTTCCTCTGCCAGCCGCCTCGTCTTGTTCTGCGTCCTTTTCGGGTGGTTTCAGCTTCCCTCCTCTTAGCCAAGTGCTGCGGATAAGATCGAACTCCAAATGAAAAGGAGTCTTCTTTCCTACATTGCTCGTAGTTGGTCTCTCATCTTCAGACGGTTCTTCCTCTGTTGCTGAGGATTCTGAGGTGGGAGGTTCCTCCACTGGCCCAGCACTGGAGCTTTTTTTGAGGGCTTTTCTTGGTCCATCGAATTTTTTTGAGAATGTCAAGATTCTTCCCTGGGCATAATCATGCTCGTCCCTTTCAAACTTCTCCTGTTTACGTTGACGTATTTTCATTTCATATCGGACCAGGCGTTTTTTCATCTCATCACGCAGTTGCTTCACGATTACTTCATCAGTTTCCTTTGCAATTTCCACCTCGAGGGAGGATATCTCATTTATTGCCTTAGTTCTGTCACTCCATGCGAACTTAACTAAAAGCTCAAGCATGGCTTTGCAGAATGCAGCTGTCAGTTCTGCCCATTGTTCTAAGAGCAGTGGGTCGGGGCTTTCATAGGCAGGAACCGTGTATACACGAAGCCCTCTCGGTACACGGTTAACATCCATATAGTTTTGCAAGGAGGTGGCCTCCCACCACTTGCGTATCTCCCTCTCGTTCATTCGCTCCAATTTCAAAAAAAGTTGTTTAAGGGTGCTTGGAGGTGCATCCCTCTTGTCTCTAATGTTGGCCTCAGAGCTTGTGCCTGGTGCGCGTTTTTTGAATACATCCAGAGCCGCTTGGCGGCGTTCCTCCTCATCGCACATGTTGTATGCTGAAAAACCACAGGGAAGCCTCCCTGGGTTATAATGCTCAAAAACCTACTCGCCTTGCCGCAGGGATCATATAATGGACCTTTACAGATGCAAATAGAGACGGGAGTCAGCTAGCGCGGGAATGGCGGCTTACCGGTTCTTCTTGATTCTTCACCGTGCGCCCGACCGCTTACTCCAGTCCCTTCCGGTCCGCGATCAGTTTCGGCGGTGCTTCCGATTTCAACAACGTTAACGCTCCGTTCAACCAGATCCTTCGGAGCACTCAGATGGCGGGTGCTTTTCTTCGCGCCGGTTGCACGCGATAAATATAAAAGCTCCAGGGTCCCCCTCTCATTCCAGAAAGAGAGTTGAAGCACTCCAGGTTTAGGCAAAGTGTCTTTATTCAGCACACAACACAGATGACAGACGCATTTCGAACTTTTAGTCCTTCTTCAGTGTCACCGACCTAAGGTCTATGACGCTTATTTGTACCATGTGCTACAGAAACAAAAAGCGGACTTAGCGAAAATTATATGGATGTTAATTCAAACGCAGATGTGGGGTGATTGTGGCAGCCATATTTACATAGGAGAAAACAAGATTTACTAGCGACATATATACAAGTAATATACAATAATTCTATCATGATTGTATTCAGATATACAAAATCTTTAGTTATAATTCCCTAGTACTCGTTTTTCTATTTATGTACCCATATTGTTGATGCCACTGCCAGAAAACATAAGATATTGCCGTGTATCGGCATAGGTCTGGCATATCTACCCCGTGACCAAAGATCACAATTCTATTAAATGGCAACACGCTGTGTGGACAACATAGAGACAAGACAAAACAAAATCTATATATAATATGCAAAAAAGAAGCAGATAACTCTGGGTAGGTCCCAAGTTTAGGTGGAAGGCAGCTCCTGTATAGAACACCCTCAACACCAGCAGCACACCTCAAATGTCTGCTTTTCTATCAAAGTTTTTAAGCATAGGATTAGCACAGTGCTATCCACACCGAGCTGTAAAATGACGAAAGCCATTTACCACTCCAGGCACAATATTACAGCATTTGAAAAACCTTACATATTCACTGAAAAAAACACAGGTTTCAGGAACATTATAGGTCGACATTTGTCATATGTCATTAGTGATGTAATATGAGCCGTCATCGGCAGTGCATTGCAGGGGCTCGAGTTATAGTTAGTTCAGCTAACTATAACAGCTGCATTTCTCTGCTTTTGTATGAATGAATGCCAAAATAACTATAACATCTCTGAAACGTGCTGTTTTTTCAATGAATATATATATATATATATTACATATCCTTCTGGCTCTGAGCTTTGATAAACCTAATCCTGCTATGCTCAAAAAATGGGGGGAGAGCAACTTAATCGCATCAATGAACTTGGTTCATATTTTGATAAAATATGCTGCCATAGACCGTGCTATAATATTGGGTGAAATTGAGAAATTAAATGAGGAAATGGAAAAACATGAAGACTATTGCTTAGACGTACTAAGAAATTACTGGAGGATATGAATGAGCGCTTGTGCAAACATGAAGATAAAATAAAACTTCGCAAGGCTCATAAATATGCACGTGACCAGGCCGATTACAATAATGGACAAATCTTCACCTTTACTAGAAAGTATAATGCTGTGAAGAGTTAAGAATTCAGCAGCAAAGGTAAAACTACAATACCGCAACAAGCTATGGCTAGTAATCCAAAACTAAGTAATAACAATGAATTGGCCAATTCAGATTCTATATCCTTAACAAGCGAGTCTAGCTTTGACTCAGATTCCTCCAGGCAGCCTGTTCTAACTAAATTAAACCTTGAACAGGAAATTGATTTTTTAGTGGAGGAGAGGCTACAGACATTGAGGCCGAGGCAATAAAGGCAGCAACCAGGAAAAGAAGGAACAAACGAAGACGAGAGAGGAGACGCAAGTGCAAACAAAAATTTAAAAAAGAAGAAAAAAAAGCACTTGGCAGAGGAAACGGCAATAACTAGTAATAGCATTGTCAATTTATCAACAGTTATTTTAACCAAGGCAGAAGAATAACTGCTACCATTAGGTCTAAACTACTGCCCTGGTCGGAGTTTCAATTATGCAAACACACGTATTGATGTCTTTTGTTTTATTAGGAAACTCAAACTACAAAAAGTCTTTGCGTTAAAATCAGCTAAAGAAAATATAGACTGTGATAAGGAGACGGAAAGCAATAAATTACTATCATCTGATGCGCCCACTCTTCTAATGATACATGACCTACAAGAAGCCACAAGCTCTCAGCCAGAGGGCCTGCCTCTGATCTCGCAACGCAACAGCGACTTAGCAAAATAAATATTACACAAAAAGGAGCGCGACTCAGTCCATTTAAAGCCAAATCCCTTTAATGCCAAAAGATGCAGTGGATACATTTCATAACAGTGTAATTAATGATATCAAAAAATTATATCAACATACGAAGGGCAAAAACAGCAAAAAAAGAAAGAAAATTGAGTATACTAAATTGAAATATGCAAAGCTTATGAAGAAACTTGGTGACAATAATGAAATTGTTATCAAAAACTCAGACAAAGGGGGTAATTTGGTTATCTGGCCCAAGAAGGATTATATAAAAGAGGCCAACAGGCAATTAAGTGACAGCAAGTGTTATGAAAAAACAACACATAAAAAATACTCTAAAGCAAAAGAGACTCTATACAAGCTACTAGCACTATGGCGTAGGGAAGGACTGATTTCAGGAGATGAATTCACTTTTATGAACAATGAGTTCCCGGTTATCCCTATTTTATATTTGATTCCAAAGATTCATAAAGAAATATCACCAGTACCTGGTGGACCAATTATATCGGCGATTAAAAGTGCAGGAGAACACGTGAGCCAATACATTGACTTCTTTTTGCAGGACTTGGTTAAGAAATTAGCTAGTTGTGTAAAAGATACGGGTGATTTTTTGGAAAAAATCGAAGATCTAGGTTGGAGGGATGATATGTGGCTCATTACATTAGATGTAGAGTCTCTTTACACGAGCATCAATCACGCTCATGGTATAGCTGCTGTTAAACATTTTTTATCGAACAGACCATGTGAATACAATGAACATAATAAGGCTATTATCAAACTTTTTGAGTGGTGTTTAAATAACAATTTTTCCTTTTTGGAAAGGAATTGTATAAACAATTAAGAGGAGGGGCGATGGGTTCCTGTTTCTCCCCCAGCTATGCGTGTTTACATGTAGGCTGGTGGGAGGAACAGGTCCTGACAATACAGCATAGGACATGGGTCAATGAGAAGATAATTTGTTATCTTCGATATATAGATGACATATTTATCTTGTGGCAAGGGGATAGATCAAAGGCCCTTAATTTTGTGGATGAGATCATTCAGAATTCCCTTAACCTCCACTTCACATCACACATTAATAAAACAAGTGAGTAATTTTTTGATGTGAAGGTTTACATCAAAGAGGAAAGAATAGAAACAGCATTATACAGAAAGCCCACTGCTAGAAATGCCAATCTGCACGCCACTAGCTTACATCCAAAACATTTAATAGCCGGTATTCCTTAAGAAAAGATTTTGAGGCTAAAACGTATATGCAGTACTAACAGTGATTTTGATTATTGCCTTAAAGAAATTATTGTAAGATTAAAAGCATATGGCTACTCAGACAGATTGCTGCAACAAGCTGTGGAAAAGGCAAAAGCAAGATCGAGAGAAAGTCTTTTCAAATCTATTGATGCTAATGTTGCGGAAGAGGGATTGGATTTAGCCACAAGGGAGCGGACTGAAGACAGAAACAATCCTAGACTGATAACAACATTTTGCAATGAAGACAAAAAGATTAGAGCCATTGTAAAGAAAAGTTGGCCAATCTTGCTAACAGATACTGTTCTCAGTCCAAGGCTTCCTAGTACCCCTACTATCACCTTTAGAAGAGTGAAAAATATGGGTGTAGTGTTAGACAAAAATAGTCCTGAGACTATTTTGAACACTATGTAGCTCAAACTAGCCCAGGGATTTCGAAAATGTAGTAGCTGCAGAGCTTGTAAATTTGGGGTAAACACTATTCATTATCAGACTCCTTTCCGCACTCGAGATGTGGCAATTTGAGGGAGTTATAATTGTAAAACAGAATATGCTGTGTATGTCCTTACATGCACTTGCAGTTTGAACTACATTGGAAGTACCAAGCTGCAGGTGCATGTAAGGATTTTACAACATCTACGTGCCATTTTACATAGTGACCCCGCATATCCTGTTGCAAAAAAGAACAAGTGATGGACTGAATGTGGATCAATGTCACACACTCCCCCAGTCAAAAGATCTGGGCCCAAATCCATCGTTTTTTTGCACTCCACACCACCCTGGGTCAGATAATGGCTTTATGCAAATCAGCTCTGACCCTGTTGCCCCATGGGAACAGTCCGCATATCCTGTGGCACGTCACTTTAAGAGAAGCCACAATAATGACGTTGCCTGTTTACAATATTTTGTGATAGGGGCAATTTCGAAGTCACGTAGAGGTGGCAACCGTGAGCGCCAGTTTGGTTAACTTGAAACAAAGATGATATTAGAGTTTGACAGTAAATGGCCCAATCGGGTAAATAACACTGAGGAAATGCATAACTTCTTATAGGTCTCTAAAAGTTCCCCTGAACTGTACTTTCTGATAGGACTGGATAAATAGGGCTTCCCATCGAATAGATTAATGTAAATTATTGAGGTGGGATTAATGCATTGTTGCCTGGGTCTTGATATATAGGTTCCCTAATGTCAAGTACTTTGAAAATAAAGAAAAAGAGAGGAAAAGGAAGAAAAAAATGAAAGATATAATTATGAATTTTCAATGGCAACATTTTGTAAATAGCTCTGTAAACGCTTTTTTATGTAAAATATATATATATATATATATATATTTTATCACCTCCTTTGGCACTTGTTTTATCGATTTGATGATGTAGTTTCTTAACTTGCTATTTATATGCTTTTAACAATTTTATCCAAATGTTGGTTTATTATTGTTAACAATATTGATAGATAGAATGAATCTTTCGGTTTTGCACTTTCCAAGCTTATTTGCACAGTTTTGCACAGTGGATCTGTTACTACTTGGTATTTTGCACAAGAATTCGGTATACAACATGCAGTCGCTATTGATCTCATGTGGGAAGGAGTACCTACGTTATATAGGATTTTTCTATATTGAGACAGTAATAATTCCCAGTTGGATTGAGACTTTAGTTCTGAGGATTAATATGCACGTGAAAAAAAAATTATGAAATGGTATTTATACAGATATATAAGTTATTGAGTATTTCACTTATAATTAAATCCTCTTAGTTTTTTGTATTTAAACAGTCAGTTTAATAAGATAATAAGGTGCTGCAATTAAATCTCTGTATATTGAATCTGAAGTATTTTCTCTATATTCATGGTCATGTGAGCTAACCACGTGGTGGTATTAGGAGTGCACCTTAAAACATTTAAAAATGGTACATTTCCTCTGTGACGGATGTGTGATCAAGGGCTGCCTAGCCCGAAACGCGTCACTGATGGAAACTTGGCTAAATAAAGAAAGAACTCATTTTAAGCGGTCCGTCTCCTTCTTCGCCGGTGTGCAAGCTGGAAGTGGTTTGGAGTTTGCTTGAATATATATATATATTACCTACTGGCGGTCGCCAGTAGGTATATATAGTTAGGATTTTTTCTCTATGGGATTTTTGAAAATTCTATGTCTAATAACTTTGGCGTTTGTGGACGGAATTGGCTGAAATTTTCAGAAAAATTGAACATTTTGTTTCTGTGCAGCCACTAAAAATTTGGGGGGGGTTCGTCAAGGGGGGGCCGAGAAAAAAGGGGGGTCCCAAAACGCATTTTTCCCATGTTAATTTCCATAGGGCGGTTGGCCTCACTTTTAGCTCGAACGGCTGAATGGATTTGCACGAAACATGGCAAAATTGTAGGGACTGGTAGCCCGATGTGCCTTTGCTAGGTCTCAATATATGTGCTCCTGTGGATTTTGAGATATTAACGTTCAAAAAAATATATATATCTGTAAGCGCGCTCCGGGCAGCGCCCCGGTTCGCGTACCTGACGCATAACGGAACTTCGCGAAGCGAAGCTGATTGGCTCTCCGGTGTCTGTCAACATTCTAAACAGTCCGGAGCGGCCGCCATCTTGTCTCTTGGTAGGATCGAGAGACAAGAGGAGGCCAAAACAAAGGGGTAAATGACCATAAGGGGGCATAGAAGATCCTCCCTGACCCTCTAGGTTTGATGTGGAGGCTTTAAAAGGGCCCCGCGGGGCAAAAAAAAACATTTTTTATTTAAGTAGTAGTATTTATGATTATTAAATATAATTTTATTTTTCTGATTCTTTTTCAAAATTTAATAGAACGTGTAACATTTGACTGTCCGATATGTCTTCTTTTTGACTGAACATAACTTCCCACATTTGACCGTCCTCATATTGAAGTAAGAAATCCACAGATTCTACACATTGTAGAAGTTCATGGTCTCGTGATTCATCCATGAAATCTGAGTCATCATTGTCCTCAATATCTTTTTCTGTGTTGTTCTCCAGAACAATTTTGAAGGAAATATTCTGCTCTCCTTCCATTTTCTTGCTGTAATTTGCATAAAAAATAAATATATCAGTAGAGATAGGGCACTGTTGGGTTTAAGTTCAGACAGGTACTTGTGAGTTTATAACAGAGAAGTAATCTATGGGCACTGTATGGTTTTAGGCGTGAAGTAGTACTATTAAAAAGTGCCTGTGAAGAAACCTAAGTAAATTCATAATTATACCACAGAAACCTAAATCCATCCATAATTATAATAAACAAGCCTTTCTCAATGTCTAACTCTTACAGAGGGACAGTATATAACTATCTAAAAATGTTTTCCCAAATTAATTTAAAGTGCATGACATAGTTCTCCTTTCAAATTTACAAAATAACATCTTCCCTTTTAAAAACAAGTTTAAGTTGTGAGTGAAAATGATCTTGCAATGTAGTTCAGGAAGTAGTAGTCAAAATGGCTGTGTTTCTCTCTATTTCTTTATATATATTCAGGTACATAACCAATCAAATGTCAGGTAAAAAAAGTAGAAAATGAAAGTAACATTTTAATTGGTAGTCAATTCCAACACTTCAGATGTGTTTTGTGAAGTAATTTACCTCAGGGTATTTAGAGAGGTCTACAGGCTAAATGGCTAAATGGAATTCCAATCAAATTTGTGAAAATGGTAGGGATTGGTATGTAGTATGAGCTAATCTATATTTGGTGAAAGTGTCTCCAGTGGTTTTTCTGTGAATTACTTTCCCACCTTTTTTTGAGTGAGCGCTTCCCGGTGCGCGCCCCGGTACGCGAACCGGCAGCGTTACGGGAGTCCTCCATTTTGTGTTTCGGTAGAATTGAGATACAAGATGGATGGCAAATAATGTTCAGAATGGGTAGAAGGGGGCACGGTAGACGTATCCTGACCCCCTAGGTTTTCTGAGGGTGGCTGAGGAGGACCATATGTGCGAAAAAAAACCATTTTTTTTTCAAATTTTCGCACAGTTAGCGTCCGGTGCGCGTACCGGGTAGCGCTCCGGGGAGCGTACTTTGGTGAAAATTAGTGAAAAAAGTTAGAGTAAAATAATAATTGTGAGTCATAAGATGTAGGGTAGCTCTGAAAAGAGCTTTTGGGTCCTGTGGCTGATGTAGGTACCTACAAGTAGGTACCAATGCACAGTCTTAAATTGAGGATGAAAATTCTGTTCCCCTCATCTGAGAAGTGAACTCCATCTGCTCTGTAGATATCTTGCATGTAGTAACGCAAGTTATTGTTGTAGATGGAGCCCATTCCATGGTCTCTCATGTAAGCTGAAAAAGACTTATTTACATGCTTCCTCGATTTCTCAATTTGTGGACAAAATTGGTTGGACCACTTCCATTTCTGTCTTTGGCATATATTTGAATATACCAAGGCAGTTTGAGGAAATAGTGCCATCAATTGCTCAAAGGTGTCCTTTAAAAGCATTTCCAGACCTACCCCAGTCAAAGTGCCCAAGTCATTTCCTCCTCAGTGCACAATTAACAGGTCAGGTTTTGGCAAATGCAAAAAGGTTTTCACCAATTGTATCAATTGGTGACATTTTAATCCTCTGTGGCCAATCCACTTGATTTCCACATTTTGTAAATTGAGGTTGTGTAAATGTCTGTTATCAGCAAACCTTTGAGCCCAGTGGATATAACTATGTCCAACAATCCAGACAGAAAACATGGTGAGAGAAGGTTCTGCTGCAGTCAGATGAAGTGTGGCAATGAAATGGCAGTTGAAAAAATAAGAGTGTATAATGAAAAAAACTGTGGAGTTTCTGTGGTAATTAATCAGTAGCAGTGATTGGTGGATTTTGATTGCTGAAAACAGAAAGTTAGGGTGCATGGATGAGTTCTTTGAAAGATGTAATTTGAATGGTCAAGAAAAAATCATTTTATGAAAGATTGCACTGGATACGCAGGTGTACTGAGAGTTCAGAGTTCAATTGAAACATTGTTGTGTGAACTTGCAAACATGAGAGGTCTTTCAGGAGGTGGTTGCTATGCAAAAAAGGCAGAAAGGGCAGAGGGGGGAAGGGTGTTGATTTGAAAAAAGTGAGGGAAGAGTTTTGATTGGGTGACATGAGAGATATGTGTGATGAATTACAGCATTTCTGTGCCATTGATGGTTGCAGGCTCTGGAGTGCATACCTTTTTGCTCTGCTGAAGACAAATTGGTGTGTGTCTGAGACTGTTTTGAAACTCAAAAAGTATTTGCTAAGGTGAGAAAAGATTCATTTAATTTAAATTGAGAATAGTATGCTTTAAGGAGAAAATTATGAAGAAAGTTGTGTATTTAAAATGTTGCTTTGTGTCAAGTGTTTTAGAAATAAATTTTGTTTCTTTGAGTTACATAGCCATGTTAAAAGTGACGCAAAAATAGTGCAAGGGTCTTACAAAAATGCTTTCATGTGTCTTAGGGCATTTTAACTCACTTCCCCATGAATGTAGGAATATAATTGCTTTACAAGATGTGTTTAAAAACGTTTTTTGAAATCAATTAGGTTTCTTGATATGTACTGGTAGAGTTTCATAGGTTGATTGGGGCATATTTACAAGGCTTTTGAGTTCATTTGATGTAATTTTTCCCATTTTATTTTAAGACATTTCCGTGTGGTGCAAGGTCCTTGTAAATACGCCCCCATGTGTGCTTGGCAAATTTAGATTTTGATTCTTTGAGTCACATAGCCATGTTAAAAGTGACCCAAAAATGGTGCAAGGGCCTTAAAAAACGCTTTCATGTGTCTTAGGGCATTTTAAGTCATTTCCCCTTGAATGTAGGTATATAATTGATTTAGATGATATGTTTAAAAACGATTTTTGAAATCAATTTGGTTTCTTGATATGTAGTGCTAGAGTTTCATAGGTTGCTTGGGGCATATTTATAAGGCCTTTGAGTCTCTCTGATGTTATTTTTCCCATTTTAATTTAAGACCTTTCCCTGTGGTGCAAGGTCCTTGTAAATACGCCCCCATCTGTGCTTGGCAAATTTAGATTTTGATTCTTTGAGTCACATAGCCATGTTAAAAATGACCCAAAAATGGTGCAAGGGCCTTAAAAAAACGCTTTCATGTGTTTTAGGGCATTTTAAGTCATTTCCCCTTGAATGTAGGTATATAATTGATTTAGATGATGTGTTTAAAAACGATTTTTGAAATCAATTAGGTTTCTTGATATGTAGTGCTAGAGATTCATAGGTTGATTGGGGCATATTTACAAGGCTTTTGAGTTCATTTGATGTAATTTTTCCCATTTTATTTTAAGACATTTCCTTGTGGTGCAAGGTCCTTGTAAATACGCCCCCATGGGTGCTTGGCAAATTTAGATTTTGATTCTTTGAGTCACATAGCCATGTTAAAAGTGACCCAAAAATGGTGCAAGGGCCTTAAAAAAACGCTTTCATGTGTCTTAGGGCATTTTAAGTCATTTCCCCTTGAATGTAGGTATATAATTGATTTAGATGATGTGTTTAAAAACGATTTTTGAAATCAATTAGGTTTCTTGATATGTAGTGCTAGAGTTTCATAGGTTGCTTGGGGCATATTTATAAGGCCTTTGAGTCTCTCTGATGTTATTTTTCCCATTTTAATTTAAGACCTTTCCCTGTGGGGCAAGGTCCTTGTAAATACGCCCCCATCTGTGCTTGGCAAATTTAGATTTTGATTCTTTGAGTCACATAGCCATGTTAAAAATGACCCAAAAATGGTGCAAGGGCCTTAAAAAAACGCTTTCATGTGTCTTAGGGCATTTTAAGTCATTTCCCCTTGAATGTAGGTATATAATTGATTTAGATGATGTGTTTAAAAACGATTTTTGAAATCAATTAGGTTTCTTGATATGTAGTGCTAGAGTTTCATAGGTTGCTTGGGGCATATTTATAAGGCCTTTGAGTCTCTCTGATGTTATTTTTCCCATTTTAATTTAAGACCTTTCCCTGTGGTGCAAGGTCCTTGTAAATATGCCCCCATCTGTGCTTGGCAAATTTAGATTTTGATTCTTTGAGTCACATAGCCATGTTAAAAATGACCCAAAAATGGTGCAAGGGCCTTAAAAAACGCTTTCATGTGTCTTAGGGCATTTTAAGTCATTTCCCCTTGAATGTAGGTGTATAATTGATTTAGATGATGTGTTTAAAAACGATTTTTGAAATCAATTAGGTTTCTTGATATGTAGTGCTAGAGTTTCATAGGTTGCTTGGGGTATATTTAAAAGGCATTTGAGTCCCTTTGATGTTATTTTTCCCATTTTAATTTTAAAGACATTTCCGCATGGTGGAAGGTCCTTGTAAATACACCCCCATGTGTGCTTGGCAAATTTAGATTTTGATTCTTTGAGTTACATAGCCATTTTCTATACAGTGCTCACCTTCTGCGTAGTCTTTGATATGCTAGACTCCATCTGCACAATGAGATACCTAAGCAAAGGAAAGACGGGTGATGTGATTGTGAAATGAGGAAAAGAAATTCCACATTTTTCAATTACATCACCTGTGTTTCCTAACTTTACGAATGACATTGTGCAGATGAGGTTTAGGCCTGTCCACGGACACAGAAGAGGTCTGGCCTTTGTTCAAGAGTGAAGTGGACATGACTCACTTCATTGGTAGGCCTGCACATGTATTATCTCCTCTGTACTCTTCAACAAGCGTAAATTTCATCTGCAACCCTGAGTAGGCCTCACCTCAAACAAACCTCTGGATAGGGCACACCTTATCGTCATCTTGAATCAATCATTTAAAATGTTAGGGACAGATTTATGATAGGTGTATGCCTCTTTTGCGCCACTGTCCGTCACTTTTGTGACGCAGCGGCGGTGCAAAAGATTTGCTATGTGGCGACATATTTACAACTTGATGCATCTAGGCAGATGTGTCATGCTGTAAAGTCCCGTGCCACATGAAACCGATGCAGCAGTGATGCAAAAGATGCACCATGTTGCAAGACAGGCCTCACTTCATCTCCAACAAGATAAGAAGCTGAATCTTCTGTAAATGTCAAAATTGTTGTATACAGTGCTCAACTTCTGTGTACTCTTTGATATGCTAGACTCCATCTGCACTATGAGATACCTAAGCAAAGGAAAGACAGGTGATGTGATTGTGAAATGAGGAAAAGAAATTCCACATTTTTCAATTACATCACCTGTGTTTCCTAACTTTACGAATGACATTGTGCAGATGAGGTTTAGGCGTGTCCACGGACACAGAAGAGGTCTGGCCTTTGTTCAAGAGTGAAGTGGACATGACTCACTTCATTGGTAGGCCTGCACATGTATTATCTCCTCTGTACTCTTCAACAAGCGTAAATTTCATCTGCAACCCTGAGTAGGCCTCACCTCAAACAAACCTCTGGATAGGGCAGACCTTATCGTCATCCTGAATCAATCATTTAAAATGTTAGGGACAGATTTATGATAGGTGTGTGCCTCTTTTGCGCCGTTGTGCGTCACTTTTGTGATGCAGCGGCGGTGCAAAAGATTTGCTATGTTGCGACATATTTACAACTTGATGCATCTAGGCAGATGTGTCATGCTGTAAAGTCCTGTGCCACATGAAACCAATGTAGCAGTGATGCAAAAGATGCACCATGTTGCAAGACAGGCCTCACTTCATCTCCAACAACATACCGTCCGTTTAAACTGTAAACATTTAGGAATGTGTAGGGGGCATGGAGAAGCTGAATCTTCTGTAAATGTCAAAATTGTTGTATACAGTGCTCAACTTCTGTGTACTCTTTGATATGCTAGACTCCATCTGCACAATGAGATACCTAAGCAAAGGAAACACAGGTGATGTGATTGTGAAATGAGGAAAAGAAATTCCACATTTTTCAATTACATCACCTGTGTTTCAAAACTTTACGAATCACATTGTGCAGATGAGGTTTAGGCCTGTTCACGGACACAGAAGAGGTCTGACCTTTGTTCAAGAGTGCAGTGGACATGATTCACTTCATTGGTAGGCCTGCAAATGTATTATCTCCTCTGTATTCTTCAACAAGCTTAAATTTCATCTGCAACCCTGAGTAGGCCTCACCTCAAACAAACCTCTGGATAGGGCACACCTTATCGTCATCCTGAATCAATCATTTAAAATGTTAGGGACAGATTTATGATAGGTGTGTGCTTCTTTTGCGCCGCTGTGCGTCACTTTTGTGACGCAGCGGCGGTGCAAAAGATTTGCTATGTTGCGACATATTTACAACTTGATGCATCTAGGCAGATGTGTCATGCTGTAAAGTCCTGTGCCACATGAAACCTGCGTCAGGTTTCATATAGGCGTTTTGTTGCAGGGTGGGCATTCATTTGCATGAAAGCCCTGTAAAACTAACACAGTGAAATTTAGAAGATTTCACTGAGTCAGCTTTATAGCATTGCTGAATCAAATCCTTACGCCTGTTTGAAACAGGCATAAGGAGTGATGCACCATGCAATGTGTGGCTTGCTCCTGTGCATTGCAGTAGACATGTCGCTCTTACGACGTGATTCCTGCAATGTGCTGCTTTTGCGGCACAGATGCGTGACACATCTGTGCTGTTTTTGCTCAATGGTGCTCCACATTGTAAATGCGGCACACCATGGGTGGCAGAGCAGCGGTGCACATTAACTGGTGCATCTCTGGGGATGCGCCAGTTAACATAAATCTGCCCCTTTACATTTAAGTATGAGCAGGGGACACAGAGTTGGTGAGGCCTATCCAAGGTTAAAAAGAGATGAGTCCTGTTCACTAAAAATTTGGACATAGGCCTCACCTCCTCAGCATCGCTGGACATGGCTAAATAATAGCTGCAAAATGTTACTCTTGTTAAACAATTTTACTATTATAGTCTCTGAGATTTGTCTCTTACTCTGCAACATCTTATTGTTGTTCTCTTTCTTTAAAGATAACGACAACATCAACCATGAGTGATAATGAGCAATCCGTTGATCTCGATCTTATCGTTGAACTTGTCATTGAAACGTCAGTGGAAGTAGATCCCTTAGATGATTTAAATCCTGAGGATGATGAAGAACATGATGAGGATGCCGATTTGTCAGAATTGTATGACATAGGGTGGGAAGCTGACCTGCTTGAGCCTATGGAACTATAAACATTTATTTTTAAAATTTACTGGAAATAAAAAGTACAAATGTAAACCGTTTAATTTAAAATTAAACACAACTTCAAAAACAGGTTATGTGTAGTGTCTTTAATAAAATAGTCAAATATGCTCATAAAATTAGATCAGATTCACATATAAAACAGCACAGGTAAAATGTAGAAGCATTCAATTTCTTTCCTACTATTTGTGAATACTAAATTTGCCAATGCACTAAAAATTATTCTGTGTAAAAATGACAAGTAGTGTGTTAAATTTTTGACGACTATTATTGATTTACTGTTTGGTAATAGTGGTTAATAACATTTTTTATTATATTTTACCACAGATTCAACTGCAGATCATTTCGAAATTAGAGAATGCCGTCTAAGCATAGAATCCGAAAGGCTACAAAACGTCAAAGACAGCAGCTTAAGAAATTGTTGCAGCAGTCCTCTATAAAAAAAACTTGTCAAGTCACCAAGAAAGCTCCGGGTAAGACAACGAAATCATTCATAAGAAACATTTGTAGAAAAAAAAGTAGTACTACAGAAAATGTGTTAGTCCAGAAAAAGAGAAGCAATTTAAACGGAAAGGAAAGGCCAATCAAAAATGTTACTGCTAGAGCAGGAGATAACTCTGTGCATGATAGTAGAAGGAAACAACAGTTTAGGGACATTCGTAGACGAATGTTCCGTAACAGGATAATTGGCAATTTGTTAAAAAATATTAAGAAAGGTCAACAGAAAGTGGTTTTTTATAAGAGAAAAAAAAAGTTGAGAAAGTTATTGATCAGGCATTTGAAATAAAGCGAAAGTTATTTATTTTGATAATTAATAGAATTAGGAAGCTAAACAAGGCAATATATGATTTCAAAAGAAATAGTAGATGGAAGAGAACAGTTAATCGTAGTAATTTTTGTGAAGTTTTTTCAGGAGAATGGATGCATAGTTCAAGTTGTGAGGCATTTTTTAATGAGGAGAGTTATTTCCAGGATAATGATTTGTTGCATGCAGTTGACACCAGTGGTTGAGCTTATGAGGTGAAAGATGGTTGTCCAGTTGAAAAAGAAAAACTTGTGACAACAGAGGCTGAAGAAGTGTTAGGTAATGAGGTTTTAGGACGACGTCCTAAGGGACCTGTGTACACCTGGAAGTGTAGTAGTATTTGCAGTGTGCGACAGGATTCCATCAATTTGCTTTGTGATTTTGTACGGACATTTAATAAGAAAAGTTTAAAACAAAAAATGAGGTTGTTGCAAGAATTAGATCCTTGCAGAGTGAGAGAAGTGACAGGTTTGCATGGTCATTCACTGGCTTGTCTTTCCAGGAAAGTATGCCAGAGTGTTTTTCATCATTTCAGGATGCTAGCAGTGCATCATAATAAAGTGAGGAAATTAGTTAGAATGTTGTATTATGCTAAGAGTCCAGCAATGATGCTTAAACAATTATGCACTGCTCTTTTGCATGGTTCTGAAATAGATGTGAAGAATATTTGTGAAGAAATTGAGTTTTGTTACTTTGGAAGTAAAGAGGAGAATGTTGAAATTGACCCAGAAGAAGAGGGTAATGTGGAAGATAGTGTAAAGGTTTCCAGTACAGATAATTTTCAGAAGGAAATTGCCACGTTTCAGGTGAAATCAAGTGAGAGGCCTAATTTCACTTGTGTGTGTTGTCGACGCACTTATTATAAGAATCAGACTAAGTTAGTGGATTTATATGCAAAAAGTGAAAGGAAAAATAATAGTGAATGGAAGGATTTCGCAACATACTTGATGGTAGAACATTGTTTTGATTTGGGATCGGATCAACGTATGTGTACTTATTGTTGTAACAAATTAAATCAAAACCAGATGCCTGCTAGAGCGGTTTATAATATTCTGGAATTGGTTGAGATTCCTTCTGAATTGAAGGATTTAAATACTTATGAATCTATTTTGATTCAAAGTATCCATCCCTTTCAGGCTATTGTAAGAATGGAGCCAAAGACAGGGAAATTGCCTCCATCAGATTTACAGAGAGGATTAAAGGGAAGAGTTGTTTATTTGCCTCTAGATTTGAAGAAAAACATTAATACAATTGGAGTAGAAAAAGTGGAAGAGGAACCTCTGGTTATCTTAGTTAATGGGGTTCCGACAAAGAGTAAGAAAATATGGCAAGATTTAGTGGATGTTAGGAAAGTCAAAAAGGCAACATTGTATTTGAAAAAAAATAATAAGTACTATAAGAATGTATATGTTGCAGAAGAGGAAGTAAGTGAAGAAGAGGATAGCGATTTGTGTGCTGGTCAAATTGAGAAAGTAGAACCCTCTAAAAGTGAAGAAATATATGAACATTATAGTGTTCATCCTTTGCATTCCAAGGAAGTCATGGGGAATGCTATTGAGTTGTTTCAAATGAAACAAGCCAAAGGGAGTCCCATTAGTGTTTGGGAGGAAAGTTTGGAAGCTCGGTGTTTCCCACAGCTATTTCCAACAGGTCAAGGAGGAAGATATGATGAGCGACCTCATCAAATTCCTGCTTCTGAATACCGGACTTTACGATTGTATGCAGAAGATCCTAGGTTTCGACAATGCATTCCCTATTTGTTTCATCTCCTGTTTGAAACGATCTGTCTGGACTGTCATATGCAGTGAACCACATCTTGAAAAGTGGTATACAGATGCAAAACATCTCGGCAAGTGACTTTATGGATAAAGTCAATGTGCAAGACAGTATTTTGGATTCTCACCTGATTAATCTCATGGCGTGTCAGCGTGGTACTAATGAGTACTGGTACCGTCGTCATGGTGATTTAAAATGTATGCTGAGGAACTTAGGAACTCCCACATGGTTCCTCACTCTCAGCTGTGCCGAGTATGGCTGGGAAGACTTACTTGAATTTCTACGAGAGGCAAATGGAAATATTGAAAATATCGAATTCAAGACACCCGGAGAACTGTGCTCTTTGGATCCAGTGAATGTATGCAGGTACTTCAATCATAGATTTGAAGCTATGATGTCTTTCATCATGAACAAGAAAAATCCACCTCTTGGAGAGGTGTTGGATTTCTTCTGGAGAAAGGAGTACCAAGCAAGAGGTGCTCCTCATATACATATGCTGCTGTGGATCAAGGATGCACCTAAATTTGGAACAGATCCAGAAGACTTAGTGATGAGTTTCATAGAACAGTATTCTACATGTGCTGTTCCAAACGCAAAGGAGGACAAAAGCCTAAGAGAACAAGTTCTACGCTTCCAAAGCCATCGTTGTGGAAAGTACTGTCGTCGTGAATTCAGAAACAAGGACAAGTTCTACACCAAATGTCGTTTCGCCTTTCCACGACTGGTGATTTCTAAAGGAAGAGTAAACAGTTTGATGTCTTCGCTGCGACATAATGTGATGAAGAAATCACCTAAAAACACATACAATTTGAAAAGGAATGAAGAGTCCAAGTTCATCAACGACTACAACCCAGTGATTTTGTCCATGTGGAATGCTAACATGGATATACAGTTTGTGGCTGATAACTGTATGGCTGTGGCTCGGTATGTGACATCTTACATCACCAAAGAAGAAAAGACAGAATTGAAGGATATGTGGGAGGACATTTCCCATGAAAAGAGCCTCAGTAAGAAGTTGTACAGTTTCAGTCTGAAGATGTTGTCACATCGAGAAATCGGAGCTTACGAATGTTCTGACAGGTTGTCTTCAGCAAGTCTCTATGCCAAATCCAGGAGTATCGTTTGGGCGAGTCTTGGTCTTGCTGCAACGCGTAATCGAGTTCTGAAACCTGTGCGGGAAATTGAGTATTTGGCGGAAAAGGAGCCAAACAGTACCGATATTTTGAAGACCAATATGTTGGATACATATTATCCAAATAGAAGCAGTCACCTCGAGAATGTTTGTCTGTATGAGGTTCTACAAAATTACATATTCAAGAGGAACATCAAAGAAGATATTGATAAAGGAGTGTATGCTGTAATTGGAAGTGAGGGATGTCTGGTCAAGCAAAGAAAATGCCACTTGCTAAACCATCGAAAATTGAGTGGCGAATCTCCTGAAAAAAAAGAGTTTTTCTATTTAGCACTTTTGCAACTTTTCAAGCCTTGGCGTGCAGAAGAGGAACTGCTTGGAGATTTCCTCTGTTACGAAGACTCTTTCACTGCCGCCAAGGAGACCATAGAATGTCCTGTTTTTCCCAAATATCTAGAAATGTTGAATGCGGAAATCGAGCAGGAAGCAACGATTGCAGCCGAGATTGCTAGAGACAGTTCTCAGGACAGTCAGAGTTCTGTTTCATTGAGTCAGGATCCACTAGGAGGACCAGTTATCAAAAATGAAGCTGCCACTGCCATGATTGAAGTGGAAAGAGCCATGGCACATGCTCAGGAGGATGCAGTTAACTTAGAAGACTTGGAAAGACAACTCAACGTTGAGCAGAGGAAAATATATGACGAAGTTACCAACCAAATTGATCATTGATTAAGTCATGAGAAGAAAGAGTGCTCATGTACGTCGTTGAAGCCTGTCCGACTGTACGTGAGTGGAGAAGCGGGAACTGGAAAAAGTTTCCTCATTAAAGCAATTTCATGTTATTTGCAGAAAAGGACTGAGTCATCGCTGTCTTGTGTTGTCACCGCTCCAACTGGACTGGCAGCACATAACATTAAAGGGATTACTTTACATCGTTTACTGATGCTGCCAGTGGAGCATGACAACAAATTACAATATCACAAGCTATCTGGAGATGCTTGTTTTGAAGTTTCAAGAATCTTGAGGAAAATGAAACTTCTTATCATTGACGAAGTAAGCATGGTTTCCAATGTCATGCTTGCCTTTGTGCATTTGAGAATGCAAGAAGTTCTCAAAACAGAGTATGATGTGTTATTTGGTGGCAAACACATCATTGTTTTCGGAGATCTTCTGCAGCTGACACCAGTGAAAGGGCAACCTGTGTTCAAAATGCTCACGCATGAAGATACCAGGAAGTGCCTAGGGAGCATTGGCAACGTTAATATATGGTTAAACTTCAATTATGCTGAACTGCGTGAAAATATGCGTCAGGCGAAGGATGAAGATTACAAGAATATTCTACAAGATGTTAGAATCGGAAAAGTGGGTGAGCATGGGAAAGAAGCTTTACATGGCCGATTACTGTCAAATTTGTATCCAGAACAAGACGTTGTGCCTGAGAATATTTTTCAGAAAATTACTGAGAAGAAATCTGGAATATGTTTGATGCCAACTCTTGCAGAATGTGCCATCTTCAACAACAAAATGTTGTATTTAGAAAACCAAGAGATTGTGAAACTGGAAGCTATTGACAGAGTAGAGCATATGGGATCAACAATTATTTTGTCTGAGAATTTGAAATCAAAATTGGATTCATTAGAGAAGACTATATCTAAAACTGCAGGTTTTGAAAAGACTCTGAATGTGTGCTTAAATTGCCGTATAATTTTAAGAAGGAATTTACATGTTGAAAGAGGTCTGGTAAATGGATCAATGGGTAATGTTGTTGATTTTGTGAAATACAGAAATAGAGACGGAATTGAATTTTTAAAAATTAAATTTGATGGCATTGAGGAAGTACAGCTAATTGGTCGTTGCTCTGCTAGGTTTTTGCTTGTGAAAGACTTATATGTTCGCCGTAAGCAGTTTCCTGTTTGCTTGGCATATGCGGTGACAATCCATAAATCGCAAGGTTTAAGTGTAGACAGTGCATTGGTGAATATTGGCAGTTCTGTGTTCAAGGAGGGTATGGCATATGTGGCATTGTCACGAGTTAGAACTTTATCGGGATTGTACTTGATTGAGTGTGATGTCACAAACATTTGTGAGGATCTAGATTGTGTTAAGGAATACAATAGGTTAAGAAGAGAGTATGCGCCACATTTGCCTCAATATCCTTTGTTTGAGAAACGTGTGGTAGGCCGGAAACGAAGAAATGTGACCAATAGTAGGGAGGTTGTAGCAAAAAGACGAAAAGTCGATGAACCAGAAATTATAAGCAGAAAGAAAAAGGATTTTGTTGAAGATGTTGTTGGTTTTCAATTTGAAAACAGTTCTGGTGTCAACTGCTATGCTAATGTAGTGGTTAAAGTTTTGCTTTCTCTAGAAAATGTAAAAGAAGAGATTGTGGTAAATTCGGATCAAAGATTTTGCAGTTTGTTGAATTCTGTGTTAGAGAAATGTAGCACTGATAGAACAAAAATAGAAAGTGTGTCTGAAATTCGAAATCTGTTAGACAGATGTTCAGGTCAAACACAATTCTCTCAAAATATTCAGCAAGATTGTCAGGAGTTTTTAATGTATATGCTTGA
This sequence comes from Lissotriton helveticus, assembly GCF_964261635.1. Taxonomy (NCBI): domain Eukaryota; kingdom Metazoa; phylum Chordata; class Amphibia; order Caudata; family Salamandridae; genus Lissotriton; species Lissotriton helveticus. Next base: position 1,512,828,057 of record NC_136068.1, on the reverse strand, counting down.
TGTATTGCATGATGAAGGTGTAGATGTAGATCACCTGTTTGGGCTTTCTTATCAATGGCAGCATGACTGCGAGAACTGTAGGGTATCAAGTACTACTAGTGTAGACTCAGAAAAATTTATATATTTAACTTTGCCAGACAGTAAATCAGTGTCCTTTAATAAGCTAGTAAAAGCAGCTGATCACACCATGGAGTGTAGCCAATGTAAGTCTGAAATGTTGTCAACATTATTTATACGAACATATGGCCAGTATGTCATTTTAATGTTCCAACGATGTAGGCCTGATGGAACAAAATTGACAACTTTAATTAAAAATGTTGTGGCTTCGCAGTTGTCAATATCAGGAAGGACTTTTGTAACTGCAGCAATTATATATCATGACGGTCCTTCAACAACATCAGGACATTACACAGCTTATTTAAAGTCTAGAAACGGCTGGTCATTCTGCAACGATTCTGTTTTAACTTTAAAAAGAAAATTGCCATTTGACCTTAAAAATTCGTACCTGGTGTTTTTAAAACCAACATTTTAGGGAAGGAATATCGGGATTTGCTCTGAGGAATTTCAAGAGGTTCTAATGGCTCCTACATAATTTGGCCTTGAGGATAAGTGTAGTACAGAGTCAAAAGTTATTTTTGAGTTTTAAATAGTTCCTGGAAAAAAAGAAGGTTTTCTTACAGAAAGTGGTGGGCACGGATTAGTTAAAGGGCAACAGAGTATTTCCCAAAGCAAACGGTGTTCTTACCATAACACTTGACGTCATGGAAAAATAACTGCACTTTGAATGAGTTCAGAAAAACTGTTTCTTTTTATAAGCTAATTCAAGCAGCCAATCAAAACATGGAGTAGAGGTAATGTAAGTCTGCAATGCTGTCTAGAATATTTGTCCAAACTTTTGGTTATAATGTCATTTTAAAATTCCAACTATATAAACCTGATGAAAGTAAGTCTTCAACTTTAATTACAAATGTTGTGGCTACACAGTCGTTGATTTTAGGAAGAACATTTGTAACTGCAGCTATTATATGACATGATGGTCCTTTGACAAGATCCGCTTATTACACAGCTTATTGAAAATGTAAAAAAAGCTGCTGTTTCGGAAATGATTCTCATTTGACTACGATACAATGTTGCCTTTTTACTTAAAAATATTCTTACTTTCTGTTTTCAGAAAAGAGAATTTAGGGTAGGTAACTGGCCTATAATGATTCTAGGGGTTGATATAATTTTATCTATTGTTTTTTAATTGCTTTGTGATTAAAAGTGATGTAGAGAATTAAATAATTGTAGTAGTTATAGAGGTAGTGTAAGTCTGCTTCATAGTAAGCAGTATCAGTGTCATAGGAAATGTAGAACATGAGTCAGCAAGAAGGGTAAGATATTACTAGTCCAGGATTGTGAAAGTGATCTTGAACGTTTTCTTTCTGAAAGTTGCGGAAATACAAAATGACGGGATTTGCTTAGAAGAATTCCAAGAGTTATAACTGGCTCTTACACGATTTGGCCTTGTGGAAACGTGTGGTAGAGAGCGAGAAGTCATTTATTGTATGTAACATATTTTTCAAAACGATGGAGGTTTTCTTTCAGAAAGTGGCGGGCTGAAAATAATAACAGCACAACAGAGTGTAAGCTGTTCATAGGACATGCTACGACGTCATGGAAAGTAAGTTAATTTTAAGGAGTTCTGATTTCTGATTAGTTATGTTATATGGGTTTTTTAAACACAATCATTTTGATTGTGTTTTTTTTCCCCCGCTGTTATATGATGAATACCTTCAAGTCACTGTTTTTAGTGAAATTTGATACATTCTGAGAACAGCAAAAATAAACCATTTAACATGTATAATTAATTCTGTACTTTTTGTACTTATGATATACATTTAGAAATGTGTAGTAGACATGGAGAAGCTGAGGCTTCTGTAAGTGTCAAAGTTGTTGCATACAGTGGTCACATTCTACATAGTCTTTCATATGATAGACTACATTTCCACAATGAGATACCTAAGCAAAGGAAACACAGGTGATGTGATTGTGGAATGAGCAAAAAAAATTGCACGTTTTTCAATTACATTACCTGTGTTTCCTAACATTACACATCACATTGTGTAGATAAGGTTTAGGCCTGTTCCAGGAGACAGAAGAGGTCTGACATTTGTTCAAGAGTGCAGTGCACATGAGTCACTTCGTTGGTAGGCCTGCACATGTATTATCTCCTCTGTACTTTTCAACAAGCCTAAATTTCATCTGCAACACTGAGTAGGACTCACCTGAAAGAAATCTGTGGATAGGCTACACCTTATCAGCATCTAGAAACAATCATTTAAAATGTTAAGGGCAGATTTATGATGGCTGTGTGCCTCTTTTGCGCCGCTGTTCCGTCACTTTTGTGACGCAGCAGCAGTGTAAAAGATGCACCATGTTGCAAGATAGGCATCAGTTCATCTCCAGCAAGATACCGTCAGTTTAAAATGTATATAATTAGGACTGTGTAGGGGGCATGCAGAAGCTGAGGCTTCAGTAAGTGTCAAAGTTGTTGCATGCAGTGCTGCACTTCTGCGTACTCTTTCATATGCTGGACTACATCTGCACAATGAGATACCTAACCAAAGGAAACACAAGTGATGTGATTGTGAAATGAGCAAAAGAAATTGCACGTTTTTGAAATACATTACCTGTGTTTACTAAAATTACGAATCACATTGTGCAGATGAAGTTTAGGCTTGTCCAGGGAAACAGAGGAGGTCTGAACTTTGTTCAAGAGTGAAGTGGACATGACTCACCTCATTGGTAGGCATGGACATGTATTATCTCCTCTGTACTCTTCAACAAGCCTAAATTTCATCTGCAACCCTGAGTAGGCCTCACCTGAAACAAACCTCTGGATAGGACACACCTTATTGGCATCCTGAAACAATCATTTAAAATGTTAGGAACAGTTTTATGATGACTGTGCACCTCTTTTGCGCTGCCATTGCGTCACTTTTGTGAGACAACAGCAGTGCAAAAGATGCACCATGTTCCAAGATAGGCCTCACTTCATCTACATCAAGATACTGTTACTTTAAAATGTATATTTTTAGGACTGTGTAGGGGGTATGGAGAAGGAGAGGCTTCTGTAAGTGTCAAAGTTGTTGAAAAACTGTTTGTCCTTCAATCTTTTCCCTTGTCTTTTCTAATTTTTAAATACATGTTTTAATATTTTTCAAATTTTTGTTCTTTCTTTCACAGATAGAAAGTATAAAAATAACAAGTGACTAAGTTAACGACAATTATAAGGTAAATGTTTTGTACTCTTTTCGTTACATTTCTATCACATTTAACTTCTATTAGTTCCACTGCTTCATTTCTTTAACCCTCAGTTTCCTGCCTTTGCTACTTCCCTCATTTCTTTCTCTATTACTTACTTACTCTACTGCTTCCACTCTTTTTCTCAGTCCCTCTCTTCTCATAGTTCCTCACTCTTGTTCACTCACTCCGTCTCTATTACTCTCACTGTCTCTGACTGATCACTCTTTCACTACTTGTTCATTATGCTTTCTCTGTGTAGTTGAAGCACACTAAGGGGCATATTATCAACACAGCCAATAAAATTATCGCTGCTTTTATCGGCAGAAAACTGCTGCAAAAGCGGCTTTAGCGGCAGTTTTCTGCCGCAAAAGCGGCTTTAGTGGCACATTTCTGCCGATAAAAGCTGCAAAACTTTTATCGCCTATGTTGATAATATGCCCCTATGTTATTTACATTTCTTAGCTGTTTCAATTATTCCTTTTCTGTTACTTCTTCTTTTCTGATTTCTGTTTTTTCTCTGTGTTATGCCACATGTTTTAATCTTATTTTGAACATTCACTCATATTCTCTAAGAAACTCTTCTTTGTTATTTTTCTACTCTCCTTTTTTTTTTCACTTCCTTATCTATTTTGTTTTTCACAATTATACCCTCTTCCATCTTTTCTTCGGTAAATAGATCTATTAAACAGTATCTCTGTGTTACTCCCTATAGCTGTCTTTCTTTTAACATTACTCTCTGTTTCCTTCCCTTATACTTACTCTTCTTTTTTTTTTTTAATTTTTTTTTGGTTTGCTCCCGGTTTGCGTACCGGCGAGCGAACCGGGAAGCGAACCAAAAGAAATAGAGGTTGCCAGAGTGCTAAACATTCTAGCAATTTTTTTATAAAGGGGAGGTAGTTCTGAAAAGAACATTTTTTTTATTATTTTTGTTGTTTTGTATTTTTTTTATTATTTTTCTGAACAATTTTTTACTTTTTTGTATTTTTGAACGGTTTTATATTTTTTTTGTTTTTTTTGAGGGGGAACAATGAAAAACAGGCATTAGAAAGGGCTCAACAGGAGCAAACAAAAAAATTATTTTTGGGGCGTTTTGAGCACTTGTGGTTTTCAAATGCTCTGTTTATCAAATTGATACTCATATTTGCACATGAGAGTAGGCCACCACAATAAAGGCACACTATCTTCATGTGCACAAAATTCTGTTGAATGTTCGGCACTGTTTCCCGCGCCTCTGGCCCCGACAGAGTTACCTGTGCCGATGTACTGGCCACAGGAGTTGGTGGGTTGTCTTGGAGGTGACGCATCTCTGCAACACTGTAATTCAGTGGATGCCACCTCTGCATATGACGGTGCATAGTATAGTTGCCGTAACTATACTTTTTATCTGTGCCTCTAGATAAAACATCTTTACATATGAGGCATGTCACGTGGCGAGCATTCACTTTTTTGTGGCCTTGAGGAAAAGAAAAAAACTGCCAAATAAAACTATCTTTGTGGTGAGATATCCGGGGCTCCTCACGTAAAAACTGTCTTAGCTGTACTTCCTCTTCCTCTTCTTCGTCCTCTTCCTCCTCTGGGTTGGGAAGGAACTGTGGAGGTGGTCCTTCCTTCCTAGGTGGTTGTGGTGGTGGTGGGGGTCCACCAGCTGCAGCTACTACAGATGCCATTATTTTAATAAGCAAAAACAGGTCTTCCTCTCACAAAGATGAAAGTCAGAGTGAGGAAAGAAGGTGGGGGCTTTCATCATTTTGGAAAAAAAATAGTTCTAAACCAATGAAAAGTGTTATTTTTAGGTCACATGACCTAGCCTTACATCATTAGGAAACCAAAAGTGAAATGAACCAATGAAAAGTTTTATTAACAAGTCACATGACCTGTTACGCTTACGTTACGCGCTGCGCGCCGTGCCCCGGATCGCTTCCGGGGAGCTGCGCTTCGTGCCTCGGTTCACGCTCCGGAGCACTTCCGGGTGCGCTAACGCGGCGCGTCATAAGACGCATTACGCGGCAACGCGATACGTCTCGCTTACGCGACGCACCCCGGATCGCTTCCGGGGAGCTGCGCTTCGTGCCTCGGTTCGCGCTCCGGAACACTTCCGGGTGCGCTAACGCGGCGCGTCATAAGACGCATTACGCGGCAACGCGATACGTCGCGCTTACGCGACGCGTCACGATGTTGTTTTCTAACGCGGCAGTTGCGCTAACGGAACGTTTACCGGTTCGCGGACCGGGTCGCGGCACCAATTTGAGCTAACGGGAAGCGACCCGGTTCGCGGACCGGGAGCGAAACAAAAAAAAATAATTAAAAAAAATACATAAAAAATTTGTATTAAAAACATATAAAATATATTTTTCGATTTAAAGAAGAATACGCTTTAAAGCTTTTGATATTTGCTATTAAAAAACCATTGAAATTCACCGAAAAAACCATAGGTTATAGACCATATATAGTTAGGAATTAGCATTTACAAAACCTTGAAAATTCACTGAAAAAACCATAGGTTATAGACCATATATAGTTAGGAATTAGCATTTAAAAAACCTTATTTTACTCACACAAAACCATTGAAATTCCATATATAGTTAGTTGCACTAACTATATATCGCGCACCCGCAATCCACTGCTGATCATGTCACATATTACATCATTCATGACATGGTCAGTGACATCACTGATGACATCACTGATGACATCTCAAATGACATCACTGATGACATCACTGATGACATCTCAAATGACATCACTGATGACATCACTGTTAAGTAACTATCAATCCTATATTAGGGACACAGGAGACATAATAAGCAAAATAGAGGATACGCCGTTCAATCCAGAACATGAGTTTCTGGTTACATTTGACATAGAGGCGCTGTATACAAACATACCTCAACAGCAAGCCATTGAAACTGTAGCAGCCCTCTTGGGTAGAACCACAGGGGACAGACCGGACCAATTTCATTTAGAGTGTCTTGAAATAGTACTCTGGAACAACTACTTTGACTTTAAGGGTAATAATTGCCAACAAATAAAAGGGACCAGCTTGGGGTCCTCATGTGCCCCCAGAATTGCCAACATCTACATGGGGGAGTATGAGCTTAAGCATATATTCAATGAGATTGCACCATACTTTAAAAACATGAAAATATGGCTTTGATTTATTGATGATATATTCTTCGTATGAGAAGGAGATGAGATGACCCTACAAGCATTCATTTCATGGTTGAATGCCAGTAACACAATTCACAGCTCATTACAGCATTGAAGCAGTGGAATATCTAGATATCTTGATTTCAGGCCAAATAGGACTAATACAAGTGAGCTTCTATCGCACAACCACAGCAAAAAACATGATCTTATAGCATGACAGTTACCACCCCAATAGCCAGAAGGACTCCATACCATTTGGACAATTCATAAGGATTAGACGTTACTGTTCCAACATTAAAGAATATGATATCCATAGGGGTGATTTAAAAAAGAGACTCCTACAGAGGGATACCTCAAACATCTAATCAGAACAGCTTTCAATAGAGCAAAATATTATAATCAAGATGCACTCTTATCTGGCACTAATCGCAAGAAAAGCGAGAATCTGGTATGTGTCATCAACCCTTCGACCTTAAACTTCTAGGTTAAGAAAATTTTGGATAAAAATTGGCATATCCTGAATGTCAATGAGTACCACAGTCGATTGCAAAAACCTATTGTGGCATACCGTAGAAATGTCAACCTCAAGGATAAGTTGGTACACACCAGACAGAGACAGGTGAATCATCTAACCCAGAAGTCAATCACAGGTGTCCCGCTTATCAAAAGCAATCACAAATGCAGTACTTGTGCCACTTGTGATTCAGCATGATGACAGAATGATGGGACTATAAAGGTCAAGGTGGCATACTGAAAGACATGACGAATGCAGAAGCCAAAACATAGTGTATCTCATCCTTTGCCCTTGCAAATTGGGATACATAGGCAGAACAGGCAGGGAGTTCAAAATTCAGAAAACAGAATATAAATCAGCAATCAGGACCAATAAACTTTCATCTCCTATGGTCCTACATTACTGTGAATTCAGCCATAATGAAAATGACCTCAGCTGGCTGATATTGGAGAAGGTTAGACCCAAGGTTGATAAGGTCACAGCGGATGTACGTAAACACAGAGAGATCTACTGGATATTCACACTTAATACAGTGAAGGAAGGTCTGAATGTGGAGATTGTGTGGAAGGTAACATGACTTTTCCCATTAGTATCATTTGTTCTAGGACTCTCATATGTGAATAATAACAACTATAGTAGTTTCCTCACTAGTGGGTATACACTTAATACAGCAAATATCCCTTATATTGGTTACTACAAACGGGTTTGTAGAACTATTAATGTGACCTTTCCATCCGAGATATGTACATTGAAATGTCTGCAGACTGAAACCTGTGTCATATTGTGACACAGACTGCAGTCCCACTATAGATTTGTATTCCTGGTCTCTCTTAATACCCAATTTTCCATTAAGGAACACTGTAATAGTATTATACATTACTTTTCCCTTTTCTGGGCATAGCATTTTGACCTGCAGTGAGTTATTGCCAACAGAATACCACATTTGAGAGAACATCGAGTAGTATCGGTAAATATCAGCTACTATTGTTCACCATGGGTCAAACCCAATAAGACTAACAGGGCGTAATTGGCAATCATTAAATTAGAATGCTTTCTTTTATATATTATTGCCTTCTTGGCATTACAGGCTGCCAGCGTTAATTGATATTGTTAATGATATCCCCCTTTGGTTCTCGGCGAAGTTATTTGGTCCCTGAACTTCCTCGATGTAAGTACATAGATATAATTCACAAGTGATACCACACGTGTAAAAGAGAATGCCCTGAATAGTTCATCAGTAGAGTGGGTCTGATCTCTATTGGGATCAACGAGATTAGGCACATTTGTTTGAGTGTCTTTTGTATATCACAAAATGGCGTACCCATTATGCAGATTACTCAAGCGTGCCCCAGATACGTAATATTGCAAGATCATCATGGAGGCATGCATGCACGTACGGACAATTCTCGCTATAAACATTTCCGCGTTATGGGTCTCCCTCTTCCTGGTGGCAGACGGTTCGGGGATACACCGATGCGTTGTGGAAAATTAAGCGACGCCAGGTAAGAGGCACAAGAAGACATGGTCGTAGCACTAATACCCCACGTTTCCCCCACTAGCAGGTTGGGAGGTAGTTGACATGGGCCTCTAGTTAGGAGCAGCACTGAGTGGACCTTTTTATAAGTAATCTATTGTGCAAGACATTTTGTCCTTGCTTGTAAATATTGCCCAACTTAGTATGTTTCTTACATTTGGGATCGATGGCTGCATCTTGAAGCAGTGCCATGATAGTGTTGTTTCATTTTGCAGAATCCGTACTTAGTACCTGTGACATTGCTGGGACCCCCGCTGCCTAGGACACGTGGCCAAGAACATTAAAATTAAAGATATATTGGGACAGGTTGCCTGGGTTTGGGGCCATGAAGGGGCCAATTCCATCTGAAAGAACCCCATGGTAAATATAAATTTGCATCAGAGAAATCCATAAGAAAAAGAACGTCTAGAGCAGGGATATATTATACAATCTCGTCTGAAGACTCGATGTGTCATCTTAAGAAGTTGTGGTACAATATCTCAGGACTCAAAGATACATAGCAGGTCATTTTATTTGGAACCATACTATTTGCCGTAGTTGGTGCTAGCTACTATATAAGCGAGCCTGTGGTAGCACAATACGAGCAAATTATGTGCAGACGTTAACTGGAGCAAATTGTTTGTTCCAGCTAATTATACCTGAGTATTCCATGTTTGCTAGCCTTGTGGCTTTACACTGACCTTGGGGAATCACTCTGTTGGGGGTACAGCTGATGACCGGAGGAGAACTCAGACCCAGACCCAGACCCAGAGCCTCGACATCCATCACGGCTCTCCTCCGCCGCCGCTCCTGACATCGCGGCCGCAGAGCGGGGAGAGCGGGGGCATAGTAAACTACAATACCCAGCATCCCTTGGTGTTCCCGGTGACGCGAATTGTCGCATCAGGATCCTGGGCCCGGAGGCGCTTATCAGACGGCTGCTGCTGCGGCCGAGCAGGGGATTCACTCTGTTGGGGGTACAGCTGATGACCGGAGGAGAACTCAGACCAAGACCCAGACCCAGAGCCTCGACATCCATCACGGCTCTCCTCCGCCACCGCTCCTGACATCGCGGCCGCAGAGCGGGGAGAGCGGGGGCATAGTAAACTACAATACCCAGCGTCCCTTGGTGTTCCCGGTGACGCGAATTGTCGCGTCAGGATCCCGCGCCCGGAGGCGCTTATCAGACGGCTGCTGTTCCCGCCTCGCGGGACGCGTGCGGGCGACGCCGGGCGAAGCCCGGGCAAAGGGCGGGCCCTCTGAGGCCCTCAGAGGACCGAGAAGGACGGGACGGGGCACCCCCTTTGGCTCCACGAAAAGAGGAGGTACTTTTGTTAGAGCCATATATGGACACTTCTTGGACAGTGCATTTCCTTGTGATAGCCATTTCCCCGTGTACATACCACTTTCCTGAACTATGTCATGCAAGGGGGCCAACAAGATAACTCCCTTTTTACGCGATTTAGGACAGGGGGTCCTAAATTTTGCCGTGACCAGTAGAACACCGCCCACTTCCAGCGAAGCGGTGATGGAGCCGCGCCAATCGTTAGTAACTACACTATCTCCCCTAGCGACTTCTGATAGCACGCAGATTATGCCTTTCTAGGAGGAAATAAACGCCTTATGCGGAACTAAGTACGCCCCAGTGGCTTTCCCATTCCCTATAAAAAACATCAGTACTATCACTCCAACTAGCAAACCCAATGACTCAATTTCACCATCTCTAAAAAATAACACCCAAGGTATCGCTTCATCCCAGGGACCAAATAATTACCTTAAAACTCCTAAACTGTGCGTTGGTCCTACTTCGCCTGTCCCTAACCCCAGCCCAATTACGGTGGAGGCACCTTCTCCCTATTTCCCCCTACTGTCTCAGCTAGAGCTACTGTTAAATTCTATCGTACTACCATTGGTAGAAAAAATAAATGCCCTTCGTGATAGATTAACAGGTATTGAGAAAATCATCCTAGCTAACTCTTCTTCACCCACTACAGATTCTTCTAATGGGGGAAGAGCCCCGCCGGCCATTACTACAACAAACGAGGTAATTACTAAAGCCAACTCTCCACCCACTCTGAAGAAGGCAATCTCGAATGGTCTTGATCCACTTACTTCCCCCAATGCTTCTTTGCCTACCAAACATCCCAAAACTTCCTCACAGCCTCCTAACAAAAATGCTACAACTCTCCCTAAAGTTGCCCCTAAACTTGGGTTTACTAAATATGCTGCTGTTAGAGTGTATCCTAAAAGAGTAGCATCCATACACCTACCCCCAGAAGCCGCCCCATTTGTTCTTGTCCTTTCGGGAATACCGGCACCCTCCCACGGGAAACCCGAAAGTCGCCAGGAGCTTTTAAACAAGGTCATATTTTGGCTATCTAAAAATAGACCACTTGAACCCTATCACGACGGCGGAATCCTGTGTGTTAGAAGGGTGGGCTGGCTAGGGTCTTTAACCAAAGACATTAGTGGGGACCTGATACTTGTGAAATTTAGAAATAGGAACATTGTCCCCTATCTACGATCCAATCCGCCCCAAATAGGAGACGGCCCCATATCTGTATGGGACCTACATGATTTCTATCCAAAGTACCCCACATATCCTGTCAACAAAGTTAAAGGCGGACTATATCCATCTGTTGGGAAGGGGTCCCCATGTTTGTTTAAATTTAATCCATGTTTTTAATTGAAAGTTTTGCACTACGCATTGATACTGTATCATTATGAATTGTTTTTTCTCTTTTATATTATTGCTTGATGCTTGTACATTTTATTGTGATTTTATGTAGTTTTCTGGTTATGAAATATAGCAGAATAAAGTCTTTTTGATATTACACTGACCTTTTTCTTTTAAAAACACTCAGTTGCTGAATTAGTAGATCCAGCATGTTCCTCTTTCTCTTTTCAGATACATCGGTGATGGTTATTTTCACAGTCTATTGCATATATCACTGGTGTTTTATAGCTCATGAGTGGAGAAATAGTACTTTAAGCTATACTTTTCTTCTTTTTTTATATCATGACGCATCTGATTTTATCTATATTGGTGATGGTTTCACTCTTATTTTTGTCCCAGTGGATGAAAGACTGGGAACGTATTCACGATATATCTAAAATGTAAATAGAGCAAACAAGAGTCTGGTATGACAAGGGGATTACCTTGCCCAACATACAAAAATACTATTGGGCAGCACAGCTCACTGTGATCAGTCACTGATTTCATCATCCTTCAGAGGTTCCAGCCTACCGTATGTGCAGAGAAGATCTACAATAGGGTGGATACCTCAGAGCCATCTATGGCGGCCCAAGCCTTTCCTGTACCCGACAGAAGTCACACTCACCCATTGGGTCACGGCGCTGAACGCACTGGGCTGGCACTACAGAATACATAAAACTCCCACCTATGGGACACTGAAAAACTGGGCACACTAGGGATACACCCAGGTTTTGACAAATGGCATCTCATTGGCCTTTCTAAGGTGGGAAACCTTTGGCCACAGGAAGGGGTGATCCCTTTCGCTGAACTGCAAAGTGAATATCATCTAGCGGCCACTTAAACCTATTGCTTCTTACAAATACGACATGCATTGCAGAAGGCGTTATTGCAGGGGGAAGAACTCCCTGGAAAAATTGCCACTAGAAGATAGATTATTAACTTAGTACATGCCCTACAGGGCAATCTCCCTCACTTATCAAAGGCTACTTAACTCTCCTGACACTCTAGCATGCCTACTCGAACACGGGGATAGAGACCTCAGAGAATTGCGATTCTCCTATTAACATGACCAGAGAATCTGGATTTCATTAAAGACACGGAGGCTACCATTATGCATACAACTTTTAATGCAGTCCAAGCACAGCCGCATATGTCACAAAGCAAAAGTTCCAACTTAGAATATATATGAATCAACAATAGCATGAATCACTAGGCAATCAGCCTCTTTTAAATGCGGCTCCAAGCAAGATAAGTCAACTCCTTACTTAGCTCTTTATAATATTGTAATTTCATGTTTAAGACTTGTATTTTATTATTAATCTATATTTGTTACTATATACTGATTAACCCCTTAATCCCTACAGGAGTAATATTTATATATATAAATATATATACAATGTACCTGTTTTATATACCATCTTATAAGGTAGAGTAACACCTTTTTACTCCTTATACCCGGACCCCCAACCTCCAATTTACGGAGGTTGGCTTCCGCTTTCCTTTCCTGTAGTTGTCTTTATTTTAAAGTAATAATTCTTTCCTCTCGCGCGCGAATTATTCAAAAGACACACTGACCCGCTTTTATTTTCAGAACAATACTGGAGGATCCGTGGCCAGAAGCACTGGCGTCCCCCCATGCGGTGGTTATAAGATCTAGATTTTGCCTAGTGCAGTTCAAGATTTTACTCAGATCCTACAATGCATGCACAGCCATGGTAAAGATAGGAAGGGCGAAATCTCCATTTTGTCGCAGAAATTGTGGTCACATAAGCATATTTTTCCACTTGCGTCCACAAAATGGTGCCTCTTGAATATTTTGGATACTACCAACCTCACCCTCATGGATCAGTTATGGATGCCTTTGGGGACTGATGATACCTAAGTGCACCATAGCACTTCTATGGAGTGCAGATCAGACACTACAGCTAGAGGATTGGACAGAAAGGCATGGACCGGTGCATGCCGGCAAGGAGGGTGGTTTATGAGAGCAGGGCCTGCCCACATGAATGGACCAAGATAATGGGGAAAGTGGAATACTCTCAGTAGAGATCTATGTGCCTCCATTGGAAATGCCAGTTGTGATGTACTGGGCTCAGCTTGTCCAGGCCTGCTTTGTGAGGCTTAGGAGTGGAGGGGGAAGTGTTATGGAGCCCTATTTTGTCTGGTGGTGTCTTTGTGCTACAGCGCATTTCAACTTACGTTTCCATGCCTGTGCGTGTCGGGAATGCAATAAAAATATTTCTATAAAAAAAGATGACTTTAATGAGATAAAGTGGATGTAGTCAGGGACTATGTTGTTGTGGACAGCATTTTTGCTGCAGTAAAGTTGGAGAGGAGCTTGGAAGCCTGGGGTGATAGATAAGGAGAGGAAAAAATGTAGACATGACATTGCAAGATTTTGTAAGGAAGAAGGGATTTTTGTCATTGAGCATGGTTAGATCAGGTACAGAGAGGGGCTCTATTTCAGGGATGATGGAGTACACTTATCAGTGCTAGGGATGGATTTGTATCTCCTATGAATAAAGACAGTTTTTGTCCGACTTGTTGAGGGAACCAGTTAGTGGTGAGGTGGGACAGAAAAGCACTCAGGAGTGTTTTCTGGTGGCATGTAGTTTGAACAGGTTTCAAGTTATTTCAAGAAAGATTGTCAGTTAAAATACAGTTGGATGATATGGGGAACAAAGTTTTTTATTAGTGTGCTGCCGCTGTCCCGCCCGAGTGCTGTGATCACTCACAGCTGGTTACAGACAGTTATAGTGGGTTGTGGAGGTATTGCTTGCTTGCTTTATGCACTGTATTTACACTTATCTTGGTCACCTTACTTGTACATCTCTCTTCTACCTTCATGGCAACTCCTTTGGTTTCCAGCTCTTTAGATCTAGGCTAGAGACAGCCTTAGTTGTCTCCACCGGATTTTTGTAATTAAGTTAGATATACATTATAAAATACTACATAGAAATGGCTTTGAGCCCACTCCCCTTCATCCATTGCATACATGATTTGTCATTCACATTCTAAAATTCACATTCACCAAATTTACTGTAGTAAATGACCACCATAAGCATTATGGACCATCCACATTTGGGCAGCCAGCTTCAAGCCACCCAAAATGCATTCCCTCTCTTTGGATAGAAGAGCATAGGTGTGAATGCACAGCCATTAACCCTGGACACATTCTATAATATGTCACTGGCCAGTGCTAGAGCCCAGAGTACAAGACCAACTAATCCTACCAGTTCCAAGATCCTCATGTGTCCGGAATACACCTCACGAGGCCACCAAGACATTTTTTAAAGTTTAAAGAGAGATTTATTAAAATCATAAAGGGAATACATTCATTGAAATACATATGAATACAACATTATAGGATGGAAAAATTAAAAGCTCGATCAATTAAACAATAAATAAGAGAGGTGGGGGAGAGAAGGACTGAAACCACACTGCATAATGTCCGATTGTAAGTATCAAGAAAAACATATAACTATGTAATCAACCAGTAACAATAGAAGAAGGAAAAACATTACAGATAGGAAGGGAATCAAGGGGGTTTAAGGACTTCTTGAATTGCATGCAAAAGTGTAGGAAATCCTTTGGCAGAGTTATCTAAAAACTGAGTATTTGGTGACCCCGGTTCTTGCCGTTTCAAAACCAGAGAAAAATGATGCATATATGCAGTATCTAATCTTTGATTATAACAGAGTGCATTCCACCATGCTTTTGACTATAATTTTGTAAGATCTTTCCAATGCTTAGTGATTTGTTGAAAAGCAACTGCCAATAAAAGTTCTATTATGTGCACATTAAATGAAACATTAGCCCACACATCTGACACACTTCCCATGAAAACATTTAAAATAGAGTGGGCTATATTTAAACAAAATATGGAATTAATCTCAACCCAAACTTGATGTCAGAAAGTGGAGACATAGGAACAAATAAAAAGTAAATGTTTAAGGTCAGCTTGTTGTGCAGAGCATGTCCAACATGCATCTGGAGTATCTGAATTAATTCTATGAGGAAGAATAGGCATTGTAAAAAGTTCATTATAAACAAAAAGAATTATTTGCAGAGTATTGGCTGCACGGGAATATTTTCGAATCTTGATCCAAATCTGCTTCCTTGTACAGACAGGTATGGTAACTTGATGGTCAGCTTCCCAAGCAAGTTTGATTGAGAATTTATGACGATCACTAATAGCATGTTGGAGGAGGGAATATATGGAAGAGGCCTTTGGATTTGTAAGCAGAAGATTGGTCAACTTGATGGAAGACAATGAGTTAAAAAGAGCAGCCAACTAAAAGGAATTGTATTCCTGAAATATGACATTGTGAAGGAGCAGACATCTATGATGAAAAGCAGATGATACAGCAAACAACGTAGAAGCCTCTGAGAAAGAAAGAAATTAATATTTTGTATACAATTGTTTGAGCCAAAGTAGCCTTTTAGTTCTCCAAGAGGGCCAATAAATAGACCTATAATTTAGTTGTATCAAATGATTGTACCAGATTGGAGAATCCCCAAAAGTTTTCAGGTTTATAGGGTGACACGGAATGACTGAACTCAGCACTTTACCTGTGTGACGAGCAATCTGAGTACATATCTTCCGAGGCATGTGCATGAACTTGATGATTTCAGAAAAAGGAAACGGAAAGAGAAACTCTTTTTCTAAGTCAACCCATAATGGAGTGAATAAAGAAGAGGAAGAAATCTAATGAGCAGATTGCTGGTAATTAGCAAAATCCGGAAAAGGTACACCTTCCTCCACTTTGGGACGCTTCATATTAGATAGGGACATACGAGATTTTTTGTTATTCCAAAGAAAAGAGGATAAGATAGAGTACTGTTTCGTATAAGATTTAAGTGGGATATTTAATGGAATATTAGAAATAATAAATAAAATAATAGGAGTGACATAATTTTAATTGTATCCAGCCTGCCCCACCAACATAAGTGCAAAGGATTCCATCTAGAAGTTAAGGAAGTACGTTTCTGAATACACGCATTTAGGTTGATAGAAATTGAAGTAGCAAGAGAAAGAGTGAATTGAAGACCCAGGTATTTAATTTGAGTAGATCTCCATATGAATTTAGAGGAAGAGAAGTCATGTTTAAAAGTAAGTTTATTTAAAGGTAAAATCTCACATTCGTCAGTATTTAAATAATATCCAGAGACCAAGTTATAAGATACAACCTCTTCTGAGAAGGTAAGAAGGGAGGATTGAGGTTGAGACATAAATAATAAGATGTCATCTGCATATGCAGCCAGTTAAATATGTTGAGCATTGTAGGAAAACCCATTAATAGAAGAATTCTGTCTGCTCTTGGACAAGAAAGGCTCAACTGCCAAATTAAAGAGAAATGGAGATAGGGGACAACCCTACTTAACTCCCCTGCCCAAAAGAAAAAGAAAAAGTAAAAGTATTACCATTAGTGCAAATGGCAGTTTGTGGGGATGAGTACAAGAGGGAGGCCAAGTTAATAATTTTAGGGCCAAAACCAAACCAATTAAGAACATGAAATGAAAAAAAAGACCAGTTAACCCTGTCAAAGGCTTTTTCAGCATCTAAAGCAATGGCTGTCAAGGGTTAAGGGTCAGCAGCCTTATATATAACATCAAAGAACAGATGAGTATTATCTGAAAGGTATCGTCTTGAGACTAACCCTGATTGCTCCTTCCCGAGAAGATTCGGCACAAGAGGCTGCAGCCTAGAGGCCAGAGCCTTGGAAACATTTTTGTAATCTAAATTGACCAAAGAGATGGGTCTGTAATTTTTGCAATAACGTACATCTTTACCATCTTTCGGGATAAGACAAATAAGTGCTTCGGGAAAAGAATCGTAAGACATGGAGGAATCAGAAAAAGGTTTGATTAAAGTAAGTAATTTGGGTAAAAGAATATGAGAGAAATTAATGTGAAATTCTGCTGTAAAACCATCAGGCCCAGGGGCTTTATCTTTTTGGAAGGAAAGCATAGCAAGATGTTACCCCGAAAGTGATAGTTCCATTTCCAAAAAAGAAAAAACTATATGAGAAAAATTCAATTTTTGAATAGAGGAAAGATAATACAGAATGTCTTGATCTGAAGTATTCATGTCTATATAAATTGGCACAAAAGGAGTGAAATTGGTTCAAAATGTCTAGGTCAGGAGAGTGCGTGTGACCAAAATCGTCTGTAATAGATTCAATAAATAGCTTGTGTTGTTTAATTTGAAGATAATTTGCTAGCAACTTGCAAAATTTATTTTGCCCGCCATAGTATTTGGCACTAGACTTAAGAAGATAAGAGGAGGCCAGCTCAGTGGAAACTTTATTAAAAGATCATTTTGCTGTAATAAGGTGTTGTAGAGACTGCTGTGTGTGAGATGTGTAATAAATATGTTCAAGACTTTTGATGTTCTGAAGTAATGTTTTAGAAAGAGTCTGGGAAGTTTTCCTTTTCTTGGAGACAAAATGTATGATAAAATCTTGAGCCGAATCCTTAAAAGCATCCCAAATGGTACAAAAGGGAATAGTATCAGAAAGATTAAAATGAAAAAATTCATAGAAAACGAAGTGAAGGCGGAGGCAAAATCAGTGTACACCAATAGAGAGTTATTGAATCTCCATCGTTTAGGAGAGTTGCGTGTAGGTAAAACATCAAGCTGAACTGACACTGGGGTTTTATCAGAGATTAGAA
The DNA here is from genome assembly GCF_964261635.1 of Lissotriton helveticus. NCBI lineage: Eukaryota > Metazoa > Chordata > Amphibia > Caudata > Salamandridae > Lissotriton > Lissotriton helveticus. The sequence continues at coordinate 1,512,810,204 of NC_136068.1, read as the reverse complement.
TAGTGTCAATCTCTGCAGTATGTAAAGATTGAGTAAGATGATGAGAGAGAAAAATAGGATCTATCCTAGACTGGGTATGATGGACTGGATAAAAATAAGTGTATTCCCTCAAGAAAGGATTGCATAATCGCCAGGCATCTGTCAGGTGGCATTGGAAAACAGCATGCACAAATGTTTTTTGTGTTTTATTAGGGCTATAATGGGCTGAAGAGTGCCTATCTACAATGGGATTGAAACAATTGTTATAGTCCCCACCTAGTATTAAATTGTCATCTGAATACTGCAAAGTTTCTGACCAACAGTAGACCAAAACTGGCAATCAGGAGCAGTAGAACAATAGATATTAAACACAATATTAGGAACTTTGTTGATGGATAGTGCAAGTAATAACCATCTACCCTCTGAGTCTGTCTCTTGTGAAAGCATTTGAACCTTTAACGATTTATGGCACAGGATAAGAACGCCATTTTCTCTTTACCAGTGCCTGGTGAGAAAAATACATCTCCCACCCAACCCAATTTTCATACAGTCCTGTTCTTTAAGGTGTGTTTCCTGTAGAAACACATTGTGAGCATTGAGGGTAGACAAGTGTGATAAAATTTGCTGACGCTTAAGAGAGGCATTTAACTCTATTCCAAGTACCAACTGTCAAGAACATTGCAAAGAAACAGTGTAATAAGTACAATCGGACATATCCTTAAAAAAGTAAAAAATCGATGTGTAATTAATGGGAAAAAAGAAAGGCAGTAAAGGCAAAAGAAAATCTAACCATAGACAAAATACAGAATAAGAAATAAAAGAAAGGAAGAGCTAGTATATTAAATGAGATAGGGGAAAGAGGAGGAAAAGTCACAGTATAAGAAGAGGAAGGAATGAAGAAAAAAGAATATGAGAATAAAAATAATCATACCTACATAAACCGTTGCTGAAGGTGGGGGAAGAGCACAGGAAGGGATGGAGCGGCAAGACCCCAGAGGAAGGAGAGGCACACAAAGGGCAGTAATATAAATGATGGGAGACAGGAACATGAAACAAGACGAAACACTCCTGTAGGAAGAAAAGGTTATAATTAGTAGGATACAGCAAGTAGTAACCAGGAACGTTTCAAAAGCTGCAACAGGAATCCAAACCATACATTAGCAATGAAAATACATCTATCTAATGCAGCTTCATACATCATACAAGATAACAAAGCATAAGATGCTGAAAGAGGCAAAAAGAACAAAACAATGTAGTATCATTTGGACTAGGAAGAGGATGCAGTAACATCCATGGTCTCTGCGCTTTGACCAGCAAGAAATTCATTCAAGAGAGATGGATCCTCATAGGCAGTAGTTTTATTGCTGTAGGTAACCTTGAAGAGGCATGGATGAAATAGTCCAAATCGAGCTCCAAGAGAACGGTTGCATGCTTTAGAACTCCTGACGTAAATCTGCAGTAGCTTTGGCATAATCTGGAGAAAGGAATAAATCATGTTTAGACCAAGATATACATTTAAGTTGCCTGGCAGTAGTAATGACCTGCATTCGCTCTGTATACTCTAGAAAATACAGGATGACTCCCCGAGGTTTCCTAGATATGGTTGGAGTTTTAGGAAGATGTCCAAGTCTCTGGGCTCATTGGATGTTAAAAGAGGTCCCTGCCGGAAGACCCAAAAGCTGTGGCAGGAGAGTTTTGAAAAAAGATGTAGGATTGGTACCCTCCATGCCCTTGGGCAAACCATAAATATAAAGGTTGTTCCTTCAACTGTGATTTTCCAAATCTTCAACCTGTCTAAGCAGACTGGATACCTGCTCCTGAAGAAGAGTACCCTTAGGTGAAGTGTCTTTGAAATCACAGATTTGATGCTCTATAGTGGAAATGCACTCCTCCATAAGATCACATCTTTCTGAAAGATTCTGTAATCTAATATTTGTTTCTTCCATAAAGGAGTGTAAAGCTGTTATTTACTCTAAAAGCAGGTCTAAAGAGGCACTAGGAGGGGCCTTAGAGGGCAACGGCAGATCTTTTTTAAGCCTTTTAGGTGTAGCTTTACTGGTAACTGGCTGAACAGCTGCGGCCAACATGCCAGCACTCTTGTGAGGTGAGATATCCTCCATTTTGAAAGAAGCAGATCTAAAAACCGTGCCGGAAGAAGTCCGGTGAAACACTTTCTTCGTTGTGACCTGCCCATACACAAAAGCCTGTTATAAAAGGTAATTATGAAGAGAGAAAAAAAGGGAGAAACTCAGGCAGACCAATATGTAAGAAATTCTCCTTAGGAAAGGCTTGCAATGGCACAAAAGGACAATAAAGTAAGCAACTTCAATCCCCCGCATGAGCCAACAAGTGAGAAAAGGAGCCAGCAACTTGCAAGGAAAATAGCATGACTAAATAGTTCCTCCATGAACAAATAGACATAGTAAAGAGCTTACAGTAAAATGTGTGCTTCCATTCACATAATATTGCAAGCAGAAGAAAGTATCAGCTTTAAACGTGCCTCTCCTGTAAGGGTTAACACTGCCATCAAAGATACAGCCATTAATATTCATAATTAGCTGAGGAACAGCTGCTTTCAAGCTCAAGCACAGTCTCCTCAGCGCGCCATAAATCTGAAGGAGTTGGTAACTGGAAGGATCATTCTCAGAAAGGAGAGAACTATACACTCCCAAACCTGGAAAATGGAGCGAGCAGCATCGCAGAGCTTCCTGGATCATTTCTGGGAAGAAAGCTCAATGCAGTAAGAGAATTTGCTGCTCCTCCAAGGCTTCTTTGTGTGCCTCCTCGCAGAGCCTCAGCACCGCACCACCATCTTGAGTCGGTGCCAAGTCACGCCCTCCCCAGACATTTTAAATGGGAAACATTTTTAAACTACTGGGCAGTCACATAACCCTAGGCCATCTTACAAATACAGACATAGCTACAATAGCGTTCCTTCCACTGAGGGGGAATCAATTCAAGGATTCAGCTCTAATAACATTGCCCACACCTGAAAAAGCAACCGAAATGTGGTTTGAAAAGGATAATTTTAAAAACTGGGGAATTAAGCTAACAAAATATTGTTCTGAAGTGTACCCAGTACAGTTCTGCAATCTTATCATGATAACTAATCAAAATAGAGGCCGATCAAAAGAAATCTTTTCAGTCCTGAGAAAAGCTACAGGCGGTAGCAGCCAGCCCAAAGAAACAGCCGCAGCAACCAAATACACACCAGGGAGGCCCCTCATGCAGCTTCAAGACTGCAACAACGCACCAGATTGGTCAGGGCTGCAAAAAGCCTTAACTAAAAAAAACAGTAAAATAACACCCTGTCCCTCATCCAGACTTCTTGTGTGCATTGTCTCACAAATGACTAAAAAATATGCTCCTTGATTGTAAGATGCATGATCAGCTTTTTTGAGGATGCAGAAGTAGTCATGCACTGGCAAAAATGTAATGTGGTCATGTTCCAGGAAACATGGAGCAATGCTTCGATTCCCCTGATTGGATACTTGGAGTTCTATTCAGCAACAACCAAAATGAATGAAAAAGGCAGCCTAAAAGATGGCCTGGCCATTTACATTGCCTCAGGTTTGGAAGTTGCCATGGAGGAAATTAACTTTCAGGAACCATGATTCATGGCTGTACTTTTAAACAACTGGGCGGCTGACCTTAAGGCTTCCATTATAGTGATAAATATTTGCATTCTCCCTCACCCTCATTCTAAATGGGACATCATAGCCAGTTTGGACTCAACAATAAAAGGTCCGAAACCTAATGCATAGTGGGGCTCTTTTGATCCTATCTTGAGATTTCAACTTAATCTTATTCATAAACTCCAAAAGAGTGTATGATAAACAAGAAGAGATCAAGGACTCCTACTCCCCTGGGGGCATATTTATTCAAAGAAACAAAAGGAGGAGTGTCCCTTCTTTTCAGGAGTGAAATGAAGAAGGACGCACGCTTTTTTTTTTTTTTTTAAACCTCACTGACCAGCCTGGCTGGTGACATGCTTCATCATCGGGCTCCACCTGAGCGACCAAGTGCCACTCAGGGGTGCTTTGACACCTGCAACTGCAGCGGAGCTGTTTTTTTTGTGTGTATGTGAAAAGTGATACGCGATTAAAAATTTGTTCTACATGTACTCACTGACAGAATTTATTGTAAATAATTATAATGTGGGTATGTACTAAATAACCGAGGCACAAAAGAAACAGACATGGTATGGTTGACAACAAGCACTATACAACTGCATGATTGATCTGATGAGTGCCTGCCACACCCCACACCCCATACGTTTTATTGGGGAAACAATGAAACTTTTCAAAGCCACAGTGCAATCTGGAATGTCACGACACACGCAGTAATTTCATCACACAGGAGGTAACCTTGTTCTAAATCTGGAACGTAACACCATACACAGAAAATGTATTGTATTATAGAACCACTGTATTTTGCTCTATTGTTTCAGGTTTTTCCCTTACACAGAAGGTTGTAAGCGTGCCGCACCGTAAGTAGACTGTCTAGCACTCAGTTGAGCCAGGGTTGGATGCGCCTTAGCATGCGCTGACCGCCCGACTCACCTCACTTGGTCCTGACAAAAACCTACAAATACTGAAATAGGTTGAAACATGTTGACCATCCTTTTCACTTGAAGTCTGATACTTACTGAACATAACTACACCAGTGAAAGTATCCACCTTAGCTTTTAATTGTGTCACATGGCTCAAGAATAAATTCTGTCAGTGAGTACATGTAGAACACATTTTTAATCACGTATCACTTTTCACAGACACACAAAAAAAAACAGCTCCGTTGCAGGTGTCGAAGCACACCTGAGTGGCACTCGGTCGCTCAGGTGAACCCCGATGATGAAGCATGTCACCAGCCAGGCTGGTGAGTGAGGGGTTTGTTAAAAAAGAAATAATTTTTTCTTTTTTTCTTTAAGCGTGCGTCCTTCTTCATTTCACTCCTGAAAAGAAGGGACACTCCTCCTTTTGTTTCTTTGAATGAAACTCCAAAAGAGACCACACTGTTGCAAGACAACCTCTAGCTCATCACCTATCAAGCGATCCCCACTGCCAAGATACAGGACGGTCTTGGGGAAAAGATTCCGAGTATATGTCATCAAGCTTTCCTTATATTGCTGAATGGAAGAACAAGCGAAGACACACACCACCCCGTACTCATGCTCAACTAAAGATTTCATCTTTATTAGCCTCCCCCTGTTTGGATACTTGGATCATTTTAGGATTGACGCTCTCCCAGAAAGTGATCACAACCGACAAACTTTGCAATTAAGTAATACCTGCCCACTGATAACCAGAAGAGAATGACATGTAAAGGTGTCTGGGTGAAAGTTGAAGGTTTTGAGGAGCATTGCTGACTTTTCATAGAAAATCTGGCATCCTGAGGGCTGAGCCCGAGCACAGCCTTGGAACTGGCAACAAAAAACTTGATTGAGAAGTTTACTTCCCAGTCACAGAGAGCACAGGCTCTCACTGGAAAATATAACAATTCTGCTGTAAGCTCCTGTCTTACATAAGGGCATTAAAAAGGAAGAATGCAAACGTGAAGCAATCCACCCAAGATGGGCCTACCTGAAAGAATCGCAGCCACCAGGTGTCTTTACAAAAAGGAAATATGGTCACTCAGATTCCCTGCTCATGACAATTGTTGGGCTACCATCCTCTTCGCAAGCAAATCCAGAACTGCAAAAGAATTGTGGGAGATCTTGAACAACTGCCGACAAGCCCTTCCAGTGGCAAATTCCACAAACATCACCCTGCACCATTGGGAGGATTACATCACCACGGCTCAAAGCTTGCATGAAATGGCTTTCTAGAGTCTTCCAGCTGTGGGAATCTCTGATGACCTAACCTCTGCAGCAATGACCTAACCAACTGTGCAAGGTGCGGATTACTTAGCAGCCGGAACAGCTGGGGTTGAAACCAGTGCAGAAAAGGGCTCATCAAATCAGTTAAGTACAGAATCAAAAGGCTACTCCTCCAATCTGTTTCTAGACTTTATCACTAGCGAGGGAAGATGCCCCAGGTCCAAATGGCCTACTGCAGCACCTGTTTAAAAAAATCCAGAATACTGGGCTCTGTATTAGCCCCATTATTTCATCTGTGCATCACCACAGAACACATTCCTGAGTCTTTGAGGGGGAAGATAATTCATCCCGTAAAGGAGGGAAGCCGTCAGAACCAGGAACATTTTTACAAATGTCCTTGTTGATCAATGAAGCTAACTACTAAGCTGGCCTCCTATTAGGCGATTTGGAAACATGGGCTGATGAAAATAACATTGTTCTCACCCACCAAGCAGGGTTTAAAAAGGGGCTGGGAATCACTTCAAATCTTCTTGCATTGTCATCACTAGTGGATAAAATAATCAAAAAAAATCTCTGTTACACTCCTGTTTCATAAACTTCAAAGCAGCTTTTGTTTCAGTTCCACGCAATTTATTATGCTAGAAGCTTGCAGCAAGGAAAATCCCGCACCACCTTTTGAAAAGCATTGTTATCCTGTACTCTGACACCTGGCTCCACGTTGGGGGACAGTAGATTTTTGTCACAAAAAATACAGACAACAACAGGGCTTAAACAAGGTTGCATCCTTGGTGCTCTTATTTTTAACATTTTCATCACAGATCTTTCTTCAGCCCACGGGGAAGCGAATATGCATGCCCCCAAGTTGGGAGATAAATTATTCTGCTGTCACCTTTACGCAGATGACACCCTGCTTCTCTCCAGGAACAGAGAGGGCTACTGCGGCTTCTGGGCTCACTCCATTCCTACCTGATTCAAAATGGGCTCACCATCAACCTTACAAAAACAAAGACTATGATCTTAGGAAAAAAGAAAAACAAACCAGGCCGGTGGCATCTAAATGGTCTGGCTGTCAACACCACTGTGGATTACAAGTATTTGGGCATTATCTTGGACAACTGTGAATCTTTTCAACCCCATAAAGCAGCCATGAAGTGAGATTAGCCATTATGTTACACACGTTCCTCAAGCTATCTAACAAGCTGTATGGTCAATCTCTCGAACCTCTAATGAAGGCAATCCATGCCAAGCTACTGCCTACTTTAGCTTAAGGTTCAGAGGTCATGCACGGAGGAGGCTCCCTTTAGCTGGACAAGCTAGTAGTGAGCACCAATAAAATCATCTTCTGTCTACCAAAACACCTCTCTCCCGCGTAAAACACGGCTTGATATCAGTTTGTATAGTCAAGTACTAGAAAGGCAAGCTGTGTTCTTGATTTTTTTTTTTAAACCTCTGCACTGTAGGCCCTGACACATTAGAGAACCAACTCTGAATATAAATATCCAAAAAGGTTAGCCACTTCGCTGCTCCACACTATCCAGATCAATATGTCAAGAACCTAAAGGTGGCTGGTCTATGGGTGACCCCCACCCCCCATTCTAATTTCAAAAAGTGAATCCCCAAAATGTTGACTAGCTGACAAACAACAAGCATTGGCATAGCCAATAGGTCTCGCTTTTGGGACCTTCTAAGTATTTAGTTATGCAGCACAATAACATTGGTGCAACAGCAACTGTTGCATGGCTAAACACTTATAAGGTCCCAAAAGCGGGGCACCCGAGGGGAGGGCTAGGACTAACCACAGTCTGGCCAGGAGAGAAATTCGGGTTTACATCAAAGTTTGTCAGGGCAGCACCTGTGCATCCTCTCTGGCGTATACGGTCTTATGCAAGAGGAAGGGAAAAGTTGCTGGAGAGGGTCGATGTAGGAGGGCAGACCTGTGAGTGGAGACAGGTGGAGGGGAGGGAACTCTTACCATTCCCTCCTACTCGAGGCTGGAGCCGGCATATTCAGATCACATGAGAGGAGGGAGGAAAAGTAGAAGAGGGAAATGTCCTGCTGTGTTGGGATCTGTAAAGGTGAGATAATGACCCTGGTTGGCCCCCGCCCCCCTCTGATCAGCCGCGGGAGGAATAGCCTTTGCTGGGTGTGAGGTGCCCTAGCTGGACTTCGCCTTGGATATTTGAGAAGTCCCAGTGCTGTGGATGACATTGCACCTGTCCGGTATAGGTGCCTCAACTGACCGTGCCCCACCTCTTCTTCTCTTCAGCAACAAGCGGTGTGACCAGTGGATAAACAGAGGGTGTCTAATTTTAATTTGTGAAAGGTGTCTCATTCAATGGAACAGGGCAGGGGTGCTCAACAGATGACACGGGAGGCTGCCAAAGAGAGGATTGACAGGTAACCAGAGTGTGGTTGTAGGTATAGTGTTTACACAAATACAAACACCCTTCAGTTTGTAAAACCTTTTTTGGACTAAACACTTTTTATTCAAGTGCATTAACATCAAGTTGTCTAATACTGGGTTGAGTTTATTTCGCATCAAAGTTTCTTTTTGATATCGCAGTTTTAAGTTTTGCCTTTTCCATTATACGTGCGAGTTTAAAGGTAACATAAATTAAATAAAAACAGCCCACTGGGGGGTTCTGTTCGCAGCAGACTACGTGGAAAAGCTTGCGATCTTTATTAACGTTCAAAGATTCAGGTCCCTGCAGCTCTCGGTACACCGTTGATATGGACTTATTTCATATTGTATTTAATACTTCATTATGGTAGCGCTGTCTTGCTTCTTTATTCTGATCCCATTAGAATGAGGTTAAAGCTGATTCTGCTCATGGCAGTTCCTTTAATGGTGTACACTATAAGTAGATATACAACAATAAACATAGTTTGCTGTTGTTACAGAAGGGGTTCATGCCAGCACCTTAAAGGCTCGCATTCCAGTTTTACCCTTCCCACGCCTCTTCTAAATGTTATTATTATGAAAACATTAACATTTATTATACCTATGCTCACACCTTCTGGGATTCAGTGTACACTGTCCGATTCCAGACCCTGGCAGGTGGTCACCTGAAAAATAATCACTTAGCTGTTCAAAATCACGCTCCAAATCCCGCCCTAAAAAAGTACGCTTTTAAAATTAACACATTTTGCGCAGGCATATCATTGCATCTCCTGGATGGCCACTTGGAAAAGGGCACATAGTACACTGGAGTGGGCTGAATATTTATTACCGTGACCAATTACTGCTAAGCGGGGGCGGGTTGCCGTCTTGGCTATATCGGACTATGGCCACTAGTGAAAGAGAGCTATTCCCCACAATGGAGAGATATATTTTTAACCTTTAAAAGACGCTCGTGCGATCAACCTTCAACAACATTGCATCAGCTGCTAGAGGCGAAAGACTATGGATGTCACAGGATAACTGGATGTGAAACGTTTAGGAGAATTCGGTGGCTTTTCTTGTGGGAGTATTGTACAGTTTATTCATCACTATTGCCCTCTTGGACCACTTGTTAAAGAAAAACCTCTTTGTAGTGCACGCACAGGGCACAAGTCCTAGTGATCGCGATCGCTTAAAATTTTACTTTCCAGGGGACATTGCTGCACGCGCATCCCTCGCGTGCTTAGCACGTCACCGCGATCGTGGTGAAAACGCTCTAGGCTCGACCTAAAAAATGGGACTTGTAAATAAGCCCCTTAATGTTTAGGTGTCTGTGGAATCTACCCCCATTGAAAAACGCTAAAACCTTGAATGCCACAAAAGCTCTTTGTAACAAGAATACGTGTTCAAAGATCTAGTGGTGAAAAGAAATCTACTTTCAACCGCGGCATGAAGAAAACAGAAGCCTTTTTTATTCCTCCCCAGTTAAGAACGAACTTTCCAAAGAGTTGGGGTGAAACTTGCGGCTGGGATGAGAAAATAATGTTCCAATAACATCTTTTCAGACGTTATGGTTGTGTCTAGCGCTTTAAAGACTCTTTAAAGTACAAAATAATACAAACATGGAATGATCTCCTTAAACACAAAACTTGCAAAAGAAATCACCTAACACATAAATTAGAAAGAACAAAGTATGTGCGCATTTTGTATCTTATTATATAGCGCCTTGTGGCGATTCTGCGTTCTGTGCGCGACAGGAGACTTTCTGAGGCTGTTTCCTTTCACTTCTCTGGAGAGGAGCAATACATAAATAGTGCATTGATATTTTTTTAAATACACGCAGACAGAGTATCTTTAAGTGCACTTTTGGCGATAGGTATTGTACGAATGTTTTATTCCGCTCAGAGAAGCATGCTGCCAGCTGCTCTGTTTGTAAATTGTGTGCTGAGGCTGTCAGTCAAGGCGGTTGGAGGAGGCACGCGGGACACTGCCTTTGAAGGGTTGTGGCAGGTGTGTTGTTGATGCAGCTCGTGATTGGGTGGGGGCTGCCTGGGAACAAGATGGGTGATGCTGGTAGTGTAGCGCCGTTGAGGGGGGGGTCACTACCCTGCAGAGAGTCGGAGGAGCATTTCCGTGCAGTGAAAAACAGAGGGGCGGACATCTGTTTGCTTCGGTTTTTGTCAGAGCGCCAAAGCTCCCGACGCACCAAACTACATTTTGGGAGGGAGGGCGAGGGGTGGGAGAAACGTAGACCAGAATTGTTTTGAGTGTGGAAAAGGCCGCTTTATTAGGAAACAGGTGCACATTACAATATAAACCTTGGCAACGCCTTACAAAACTATCTCTCACTAAATAAATAATTAACTACAAACCCCGCCCCCCACCCCCTCCCCTAAAATTCTTTGACCCCTCCCCCACCCAACAATACAGCATTACAACATTACAACAACATTACAAACATAACATCATCAATAAACATTACGTCATTAATTCAATCATTACGTCATCATTTAACCCCTTATTCATCAAAACCCCAATCACATATTGAAAGCCAGGCCCTCTTTAACCATAAACCCTGCCTGACCCTTCACTCCTGCCAATACCCCCCAAAACCTGAACGGTCAAACAATGCCCAACTTCCCCTGAACCTGTCAATCAAAGAATCAATCCAATACTCATCAAACAATCTACCATAAACAGCACCGGGGCAACCAAAAACCCCGCCAGCACCTGTTCCTAGCGACAATACAAATCACAAGAAAAAACCCCTGCACACCTATATCTAAGAAAACAGCCTTTAAAATTAAAATTATCAAGAAAGGAGGGGAAAAAATTCTAACGTAACAAAAATTCGGAGGAAGAAAAAACCCAGGAGTATGAAGAATAATAATAAATGGGAGGGGGGAGGGACAAAAAACGCTAACAGCCCACCTAGCCACCAGGTCACCAAACCTAAAATGGTGGCTAGGGGGCGGAGAAAGGCAATTTTATAATTGGGCTGGCCAGTCCTACTAGGCCAGCCCAAATCCAGAACATTCTGGCAGCTACGCGAAGGAAACCCCTCGTGACCCTCCCAAACAGCCCGGGGGAGGAGACCTCCCTTCCGTCAGCTCCCTCCCCCAAGCCCCCCTTGGGAGGGAGGGCGAGGGGTGGGAGAAACGTACACCAGAATTGTTTTGAGTGTGGAAAAGGCCGCTTTATTAGGAAACAGGTGCACATTACAATATAAACCTTGGCAACGCCTTACAAAACTATCTCTCACTAAATAAATAATTAACTACAAACCCCGCCCCCCACCCCCTCCCCTAAAATTCTTTGACCCCTCCCCCACCCAACAATACAGCATTACAACATTACAACAACATTACAAACATAACATCATCAATAAACATTAAGTCATTAATTCAATCATTACGTCATCATTTAACCCCTTATTCATCAAAACCCCAATCACATATTGAAAGCCAGGCCCTCTTTAACCATAAACCCTGCCTGACCCTTCACTCCTGCCAATACCCCCCAAAACCTGAACGGTCAAACAATGCCCAACTTCCCCTGAACCTGTCAATCAAAGAATCAATCCAATACTCATCAAACAATCTACCATAAACAGCACCGGGGCAACCAAAAACCCCGCCACCCAGAAAGGTAGGAGGGGGAGAGAAACTACACCACCTCCCTTTCTGCCCCCCCACCGGTAACTAAAAACAGAACTGAACCAACAATTAACGTGGCAGAGCTAGCGAACGCGCCAAAACCTCACGTAACTCCAACAAGTAGAGGTCCATACCCACTCTGGACAGGTGAACACCATCATCTCTGAAGAACTCCACAGTCTCAAACTTAATTTCCCTATGGGAAATCCTGCTAAAACCAAGACCACGGCAGCAGCGCGAAACCTCTGAGTTTACTTTCTTCCTAGCCCTGTCAACCGCCTTGGGGTTGACCGCGCCTCTCCAGATCCTACGCGGTATTAATTCAGTCCAATAGACATGGCACCCAGCCCAAAGCTCTTTGATAAGGCCCAAATCCTTCTTAATAGCTCGAAGTAACACTACACCTTTGGTAGCACAAAGATCGTTTTCCCCCAGATGGACGACCAGAATATCAGGACACAGCCCGCCCACCATATTGTTGTTAAGACAAGGGATTAACTCTCTCCAGAGCATCCCACCTTTCCCCTTCCAAACCACATTGAACATAGCAGCGTTAAAACCCAGAAGTTCTCCAAAGTAACTCTGTGCCGCCTGGACTCGGGCCCACTTCACGAAGGAATGCCCAACTATCCAGACTGTCACCACAGGAGAACGAGGCCCAGCAACAGATCCTATAAAAGAAAACAGAGTTAGAGCTCATGGGAAGGAAGATGACGCATGCGCCTCCTCCGCTTGACTTCTCACGTAGCGCTGAAAGCAGTTTGAAGACCAACGCCCCAGCCTCATGATATCCCTTTGAGTCCAACCTCTATTAAAGGCTTCAGTTGCAGCCCCAATCCGGAATGAATGTGTCCCATAGAGGCACCCATCCAGACCCAAGTGTTCCAACGCTTTGCGCAAAACCATGCGGAATTGGTATGCTGTAACCAGGGTGCCATCAATATGCTGAAAAACAAGTACATCATCACCACCCCCACACAAAGAGCGCCAGCGCCACGCTAGTAGTAAAGGGCAAGTAAGCCGTGGGGCACGCGCCTGCAACCACACACCCCTCCCCTTCTTCGTCTGGTCAGTTTTGGAGCTGGCTAACCATACATGTACCCCTTCATCCGAACAAAACACATCCCGCCAAAATAGGCCACACTTGCATTTCGAGCCTAACAACTCCGAAACCCTAAAGGCTCCAAAAAACATGAATGCCATTAACATGGAAAATAAGCATGACTCAAAGTTATCAGAACAAACCTCAGGAAGAACAGTTATCAAACGTGCCAGAATCTGCCAAGATAAAGGAGCCCTGAGTCTACTGGTGTGCCCTTGTTCTCTGGCCCAACCCTCCAGCATCCTCCTGCCAATTTCCCCTGCTGACGGAGGATAACCCCATAACAACTTGCCCATAAATGCTACCCCCGCTAATTTACCGGCGATAGTCACCTTAGTCAGCCCTTTGTCCATGAGATCCAGGATGAAATTCACGACATCCTCCGAACGACGCCAAACCTCCTCACGCCTACAAGCGCCAGACTCCAGAAATTCCCTCCAGGCCAGAGAATAAGCAGAACGCGTAGACACAGACAAAGAACCTACCACCAGTTGTAAGACCCGACGTTGCCTACGTGCCACAGATGAATCGGCATCGGGGTCGGTGCTTGGTCTGCCTCCCTCGCCAGTCCACGGAATCTCCCCCACTGTGAACGAGACAGAGCATCCGCAATGTCATTGTCCACCCCAGGAATGTGCAAAGCACGAAAGTGAATGTCGTGTTTCAAACAACCCAGCACGAAAACTCTCATGAGCTTCAAGACTTGCTCATCCCTGGCAGACTGTCGATTCACAATTTCCACCACAGCCATGTTATCCACACGAAAAAGCACTTTCTTATGTGCCAAGACCTCCCCCCACAGTGTCAAAGCCACCAGCAAAGGAAAAAGTTCCAGAAAGGTAATGCTGCGGCCACCATTCAACCACTCATCCGGCCAACGTTCCGCACACCATCTTCCATTCCAATACAGACCAAAACCATCACTGCCAGCTGCATCCGAGAACATTTGCACATCCCATTAAAAGTCCACGTCCCTAAGCAAAGGAACACCATTAAAGGAAGAGAGAAAAAATGTCCACATTCTCAAATCCTCCTTGACTCCAGCAGACAATCGAACCCAATGGTGAGGCAAATGTTGACCTGCAAGAGCCCTGCCTAATCTACGACAAAAAGTCCTTCCTGCTCTCACTACCCGACAAGCAAAGTTGAGCTGGCCTAGTAACACCTGTACATCTTTCACCAACACTTTCCTTTTTGCTAACATAGTGTCTAGCAACTCCAGCATCTTCACTTTCTTATCCTCAGGCAAGCGAGCCCGCATTGCCACAGAATCCAGTTCAATCCCCAAAAAGGACAAGACTATGTCAGGACCCATCGTTTTCTCGGGAGCCAAAGGGACTCCCAGATCCTCCATGAGCCCTTGGAAAGTGTCCAGAGCAGACTGGCACTCCGCGGAGCCCGGGGACCCGACAAAGAAAAAGTCATCCAGGTAGTGCGTTACCAGTGAGTGACCAGACTGATGAGTAAAGTACCATTGTAGAAAAGTACTGAAACACTCAAAAAGAGAACATGATATGGAGCAACCCATCGGCAAAGCCTTGTCCACATACCATTTTCCTGAAAATTGAATACCCAGAAGACACCAGTCTTCCGGGTGGACAGGCAGTAGCCGGAAAGCAGACTTTATATCACACTTGGCCATTTCAGCAGCTGCGCCCGCGGTCACAACAAGTGACATGGCCACGTCAACTGAAGAATAAGAGACCGAAACAGCATCTGGATCAATAAAATCATTGACCGACGACCCTTCCGGCCATGATAAGTGTTGTATAAGCCTGAACTGTCCCGGATCTTTCTTCAGGACCACTCCAATAGGTGATATTATTAAATTAAGGATCGTCCAATCGTGAAAAGGGCCAGCCATCCTCCCTTCATGCACTTCCTTATTCAACTTGTCTTGTACCACTGTGCCATGCTCAGATGCAGATTTTAGATTAGCCGACCATCTTCTTTGTCTAGGACCCGTGTAACCTAACTTGAAACCAAAGTCAAAACCATCCAACAATGTTTGTTTCGCAGCTGCATTATCATAGTCATGAAGTGCAAGGCGCAACTTCTCCAACTTAACCGGTGTATGAGCCCTTGGACCCAGAACCCCGATTACCTCTGAATCCCCTACCTCCTGCAGAATGTTGGGACGTCCCCGAACCCCCTGCACCTGACTGAGTCCCCTGATGATCCCCTGCTGGCTTGTTCTCCCAGCATCTAGACAAGGGGTGTCGCTTACCACAACCTGAGCACTCGTGCCTGAATTTACAATATTCCCTAGTACAGAAGCCTTTATTAAACTCCCAGCACGTGCCGACTGCAGGCTGTGTGTTTGAGCTACTGCCCACCCCTCCCCTGGTGGGCTTGCCCTGAAAGGGCCGGTATATTATGGGGAGACCACTGGCTGTAAAAATCGTCTTACCCCCCGAAGCCGACCCCATAGTGTGCTGCCATAAATCAGTGTCCAGTTCCCCCCACTTGGCCTCCGGATCCCAAGCCATCCTGGCCCTGAACTCCTCATCATATTGGGACCAAGCAAACCCCCCCCCAGTAAGCTGCGCCTTGCGAATAACATCCATGTATTTAAAAAGGGACACGCTGCGCTCTGGGAATTTCTCACAATACACGCTTGCATATATTAGGAAAGCAGCTGTCCAATTCTCAATGGTATGGGGAACTCTAGGCCGTTTTGCCAGTTCAAATTCTTCCTCCTTGGACCCTTCCTTGGACCGCACTTCTCTGTGTAGTAACTTAAGTAGTTCCACATATTCACCCTTCCAAATTCTTTCTTTTGTACTCAACATTAAATGTGCATCCAAAGGCTTCGTGACTCCCATATAGGGCAATTTCTTAATTTTCAATTCTTTGCTGGCCAATGGTTCTTTTGTAACACCTGAGGCCTCTGTACCAGTACTACTTTCAACTTTACCTGCAGTGTCCAGCATCTCATCAGTGCCCACAGCAGTATCTTTCACATAACGTCCCTTTTCCAACCGCCCCTCCCCAACCCCAACAGCTTCAGTCCCACCTGTGCCCACAGACACCATAATTGGTTTGGCCTGTGTAGCTATCTGCTCACCTGGCAACAAAGAGACCACTCTCCCAGGCCCCGCCTGTGATGCCGAAGCCACTGTGTCACGTCTTGGAGGCGCCCTGACTGACGGGCCGCGTTCTCGTCTCTCCTTGACTTGCTTTTGCACCACTGGAGCCTGAAAAACACTTTCAACAACATGAGAGGGCACCCCCCTTTCCACTTCCCGCAACTCTCCTTCTTCGGGACTATCTTCGTCGTAATCCAGAACCACTGAATCAGGTTCATCCGGAAACACTACACCACGGGTCTTACCTAACCCAACATCAGCCATATTACATTTTACGTTTTGCGTAGAAATTCCATGAGGGGGAGCAGACTGTACACGCCCGTACCTCCCCTGGCGCTGACTCTGTGGCTCCATAGCCGACGGCAAGGCAGACCACCTATACCTGCTATTCGTTGGGGCCAGCGGAGCCACGCCGGGCCCTCGTGTGCTGACCGCGTCGGGTTCCCTCGGTGGAACAGAGAGGGCCGCGCTAGGCATTCTCCTCACTTCACCTTGGCGAAAATGGACTGGACCACGCCCTACCAAGTCTGGACCGACGCACCTATCCCTGTCCTGAAAAGAAAAAGTTTGGACTGGTGTACTAGGATCCACGGCTACAACACCTGACACAGCCCTCATCTCCTGCCTAGTAGCACCCACAAACGTGCCCTGCCCCCTATCCAAAGAACGTCCCCATACCCTCCTGACAGGCACCTCCCTGACCGGAGAGCCACCTATCACCTCTTCATCCTCACTGTAATCTAAATTATCCATAGCTACTGCAGAAGAAGAAGTCTGAATAGGAGCCCTTGCACGCCACTCGTGGCCTGTACCCTCTTTCTGAAAACTCCGCTGCGCAAGGCCTGCCGCACCAAAATGCTCCCACCCAGGGGAACCACACATAAAATATGGGCCTCTGGAATCCCCAGTCAAGCGTGGAACTGCACCCCTGGGCCCTTGTACCAACCCACTCCTTACATGGCCAAAACCCCTACCATGCTCCGACATCGTGCCCTGAGAGCTCACACCCCCCACTGTCATAGCACCAGGTGCGCAAGGCCCTCCAGTATTAAACACCAAGGAAGAACTAGGAACTGTTGACTCTACACCAACAGCCTGTCGTGGTACATTAATGTCAGGATGAAAGGATCCGTGGCCCCCCATTGATACTCTCCCGCCTTTTCTCTGAAGGCTGTCATCCATTCCCAGAAAAATGGCAGACCCAAAATCCCCTGAACGAGGAGCCTCCTGATCCAAAGCCACACCAGAAAAAGAACCACCTTCGCCCATTTGGGCCCATTCTCCCTCACCCCTAGAACCCACCCCAACAGACAGAACCTCACCCACTGAAGAACCAGGCGTGGAAAACAATAAAGGGCTACCCACATTACCCCCAACATCCACCATACCAAAATCTCCATCCTGTCCAGAAACTACCTGACCCGAAGAAGGTGCCAGACCCACTGAGCCCATCCCAACATGAGGTAACACCATGCTCGACTCCCCCTTACCCCCAGCCTGTCTCACAGAAACCAACTGCCTAGAAGGGGTTAAAAACATTCCAGGTGCCGCCTCATGCAAAAACTGTGACTCCTCGACAACCCACTCAGCGTCACGTGCACCAAGCTCAACCCGCTCCTGACCCGCTCCTTGAAATACAAACTGAACAGAGCCTCGGCGCGCACCACGCGCAGAGACTACCTCTGCAGACTGAACGCGCCGCTCGACCAGAGGGTCCGAAGCGGAGCGCTTCTTGCTCCGTCCCCGGCCCCCTCTTCCCCGCCTTCCCGACGATGAAGAGACTGAACCCAACTGTTCATTTGAAGACAGGGCTCCCGCCCGCACCACTGAGGAGGGAAGCAGCGCGCCACCCGACACCTGCGCCTGCCCCACCATAACGCCAGACATGCCCGGGGCTCCCCCCGCATCCACCACCACACTCACATGGGGAGCCGGAGCAAAAGACGCCTCCCTCCTGCCCTCCACAGAAGCGCCGCGCGACGCCGGAGCTCCCACCTCCCCCGCAGCCACACGCGTCAGCTGCTGAGGGGCCGGCTTCCTCGTACGGGACCGGCCCCTATCGCTTACCTGGCTCGGGCGTCTCTTCTTCGGCGACGAGCACGCCAGTACCGCAGCGACCACGCCAGCCGAAGCCTGGCGCTGGGGACGCGCCGGCACACCTCCTGCCAACAAGTCCATGCGACCTGCCTCAGCGAGCAGGCGCATCGCCTCGATCACACGAGCATCTTCCATTGCCAAAGTTATTAATACAATAAGCCGCTAATACAATAAGCCGATAAAAGGCCTAAGGAAATACCTCACAATAACAAAACCTTGACAAAAAACGCTAACAGCCCACCTAGCCACCAGGTCACCAAACCTAAAATGGTGGCTAGGGGGCGGAGAAAGGCAATTTTATAATTGGGCTGGCCAGTCCTACTAGGCCAGCCCAAATCCAGAACATTCTGGCAGCTACGCGAAGGAAACCCCTCGTGACCCTCCCAAACAGCCCGGGGGAGGAGACCTCCCTTCGGTCAGCTCCCTCCCCCAAGCCCCCCTTGTCAGGGCAAAGGCGGTGACATTTTGGCCCACCTGATGACTGATAATGTTTTCTGCAGAAACTAAGACTGGCAACGTAATACGAGTAGATAGAACAACTGGCCATGTATGTGCCTAAGCGAGGCGCTTGGGAGAGCGAGGCTGACCAGGAGGGAGGGGGAAAAGGGAGGGGTTACGGCAAACAGAGGAGCCTGATTACGGACAGCTGAAGAGTCTGGCGATGCTGAGTCACCGCGCCCTTTGTTCCTAAAAATGCATTATCGAAGAGTCACACAGTCACCAATGCCGAATCCACAAAATAACCAAATAAACTCGAGTGGTGATGCGCGTGGTGTGCACACGCGTCACCTCAAGTGCTACTTTGCCGGTAATCAGCTTGCTATAACGCGCATGCCCGCACAAGCTCTTGTGCGCTTTCTAGCAAACTGATCACCGGCAAAGTAGCATTTCTAAGAGCCCTACTAAATGTTTCGGCCTGATCCAGCGCATGCGCTGGATCAGGCTGAGACCTAAAAACGGCTTCACGCTCACATGCCTGTTCAATTTAAAATTTGCTAACATTCGTGCCAAGAATTTTCAATTCTATTAAGGACAGGAGGCGAGGATTATGCTTATCTCAATTTCTTTACTGAAACACAGCAGCCAATAAAAACACAGTAAAGAAACGAAAAACTACATTACCCATAAACCTTGGGTAACCATAGAGTACATAAACAGTATATAAAGAGTCATAGAGGTCACCACTTCCTCTTTCTTTGTCCAGAACCAAAAGGAATAACAACGACAAGTCCAGCAATCCATTAAGGACGTCCCACGGAGAAATCATCATCTGGATGAAGGGACGAAGGAACTTCCCATAGCCACAGGAACAACAGTAGACCAATGAATAGAAGAAACTCGCAACACACCTCATTTAAGGTCGGAGCCTGGAGGAAATAAAAAACAGAGCCGTAAAGGCCATTCCAAAGGAAAACATACAAAGTTTAAAACAGGGCGGGAAAAAAGTCATAGAATAATCAACATAATGATACAGCAATAATGCAGAATTAATACAATATAAACTGTAAATAAGGGTGGGATAATCCTCGCCTCCTGTCCTTAATAGAATTAAAAATTCTTGGCACGAATGTTAGCAAATTTTAAATTCTATGTCAGGACGGAGGCTCCGATTATGCTTGTTTAAAGCTTATCCTCCACAACAGAAGCAACATCAACAATAGGTTTGAAATAAAACGTTTTGAATACAGATTCCGAAGACCAATCAGCGGCCTTCATGATATCCTGGAGGCCGACCCCCAAGGAAAAAGCCTTCGAAGCCACGGCTCCCCGAGTAGAGTGGGCACCAAAGACGGAAACATCAATGCCCGCTTCCAACATGAGCCAGCGCACCCAACGTGCCAGGGTAGCGGGAGAGACAGGCTTAAAAGGCTTTTGCAAAGCTATAAGCAGTTGACCCTGCAAATCATGTCGAAAAGGTGCAGTACTCACCTCGTAATCCTTAATGCATTGAACCACACACAGTTTCGGATTGTGTGGAAATGAAGAATAAGACACAGAAGACGTGTTACATTTAGTACGGCGAGAAATGGCAAAAGAAACACCTTCCGGAGAAAAAGTGCGCCCGGCAAGATCCAGAGCACGAACATCTGACATGCGCTTGCAGGACAACAGGCATAGCAACATAGTGAGTTTGGCTGATAGTTGCTTACGAGAAAGCAAGGGATTAGCCGGCCAGGAACTCAAGAAACGTAAAACCACGGAGATATCCCATAAGGCGACATACTTAGGGCAAGGAGGTTTTACCATCCGAACGCCTCTGAGCAATTTGGAAACCAAAGGATGCTCCCCAATAGGTTTACTATCCACAGGAACATGACCAGCAGAAATAGCAGAACAAAAGTTATTTATCGTTCTGTAAGCCAAACCCGAAGAAGCAAGAGAAGCAAGAAAATTCAGAACTAACGTGACATCTGCAGAAGAGGGATCCACTGACCATTGAGTACACCAATCACACCACCGTTTCCAAGCTGACGTATAACGTTTGTGGGTGTTGGGGGCCCAAGCTTCGCCGATAAATCGGGCAGCGTCTGAAGAAAGGCCTGAGACTTGCCAGCATCCCCCGAAATCCGCCACACCACAAGATGGAGATGACCCGAAAGAATGAGGGGGTGAGGCTTCAGGAGAGGGTCCAGCAACAGGTTCCACCTGTTGGGGAGAAGGAGCGGCGGAGAGCAACTCATCTCCAGAAGCACTGGAAACCACGCCTGAGCCCTCCAAAGAGGAGTGATGAGAATGATCTCCGAGAGAAACCGCCTTGTGCGGGCTAGAACCCTGGGAATCATCATGAAGGGAGGAAATGCATAGCACAGGTGAGACGGCCAAGACTGGAGAAAGGCATCCGTGGCGAGAGCCTCCGGATCCGGACGCCAGCTGTAAAACAGAGGAAGTTGACTGTTCAGGCGAGAGGCGAAAAGATCCATG
Source organism: Lissotriton helveticus (assembly GCF_964261635.1). NCBI lineage: Eukaryota > Metazoa > Chordata > Amphibia > Caudata > Salamandridae > Lissotriton > Lissotriton helveticus. Next base: position 1,512,789,164 of record NC_136068.1, on the reverse strand, counting down.
TGGCATGGTCCCCAAGTCTGGGACAAGGTCCGAAACACCCGAGGGTGAAGACGCCAGTCGCTGTAATCCCGCAGATGGCGAGAGTTCCAATCCGCTATACGATTGTCGCGACCAGGAAGGTATTCGGCAATAATCGTGATCTGGAGCTGTAGGCATAGATGCCCGAAGTCCTTCGCAATTTCCGACAGGAGTTTGGACTTCGTGCCCCTGAGCTTGTTGACATACCTCACCGCTGAAATGTTGTCCATGCGGAGGAGAATGCAACAGTTCGTCGCCTGAGGGGAAAGACAACGGATCGCGAAAGAGCCCGCAAGAAGCTCTAGACAGTTGATGTGGAGTGATAACTCCTCCTGGGACCAACGACCCCCGGTCGTCAGAGAACCGCACCGGGCTCCCCAACCCCAAAGACTCGCATCTGACTCTATAACCACGTCTGGTCTTCCCGAATAGCGCACAACCGTTTCAAGACTCCATGTGGTCCAGCCACCACAACATTTCCAAGCGAGCCTCCTCCGAAAGAGGGATGAGATCTGAGTAGCGAAGGCCCTTTTGAAGATGCTTGATCTTGAGGCGCTGAAGAGCGCGATAATGTAATGGACCCGGAAATATGGCTTGGATGGAAGAGGACAACAGACCCACAATCTGAGCCACTGATCGCAAAGAGACCACCTGTTTGGACAAGACCAAGCGCAACTCCCGTTTGATCGCTCTGATCTTCTGGCCGGGAAGAAGGAGCTGACAGGCCACTGAATCGATGCGGAACCCAAGAAAGTCCATCTTCTGCGAGGGTTGAAAATCTGACTTCAGAGGGTTGACAAGAAAACCCAGAGACTGTAAGAGATCTATGGACCATTGTAAATGAAGTTGCAGAAGAAGAGGGAAATGAGCCATCAAAAGAATTTCGTCAAGATAGACAATCAAACGGACTCCACGGGCCCGCAAAGATTCCATCACGGGGCGCATGAGCTTCGTAAAGCACCATGGAGCGGAAGAAAGACCGAAAGGGAGGACAGTGTACTCGAACCATTTCCCCAGCCACTGAAACTGAAGGAAGCGACGATGAGGAACATAGGTCAGCACAGACAGGTAGGCGTCTTTCAGGTTCAGACAGACCATCCAGTCCCCTGCTTGAAGAAGATCTCGAAGAAGATGGATACCCTCCATCTTGAAATGACAGTATACAACTCCGCCATTGAAATCTTTTTAAGGTTGAGGACCAGACGGGAACCACCTCCATTTTTCTCTACTAGAAAAATGTTGCTGACAAAGCCGTCGGGATGACGGGAAGAATGAACGATGGCCCCTTTTGCCAGAAGAGAGTCGACTTCTTCGGAGATGAAGTCCTGATCTAGTTGGGAAAAAACAAGGGGAAAAAGAAGGCGGTGTTGGAGAGGGCGTTTGTAAAACTCTAGTTTGAAGCCTTGAACTGTCTCCAACACCCAGGCATCGCTGGAGATTAGCCGCCAATTGTGGAGAAAAAATTTCAGTCTGCCTCCCAAAACAACCTCGGAAGCTAGAATCAAGCTCACCTGAGTTGGAGGAATCTTGACGTCCTCCTTGGGCTCCTCCATAGCCGCCTTTGTTGTAGTTGCCTCTGCCTTTGCGTGAAGGGTAGAATCTGGATTTGCCAGATCCATAGTTGTCTTGGTCGCTTCCTCTGTGGGACTGACCACCTTGTTGGTTAGGTTGGTTACCTCCCCGGCCGGACGAACGTCCCCTTCGTCCGGCCCGTCCGAAAACCGGACGGAAGGCACAACGCAAATTGGTTTGCGCCTTGTCGAGGCCACTGAACGTTGCCACAAAGTTTGTCAATTCTTTCAAAAAGGGAGGACCAAAGAGAAAGCCTTGCGCCATTGAACCTGACTTGGAAGGGGCGAGATCCGTCAACTTAGGATCCAACTTCATCAGAATGGAACAGCGACGCTCGCAGGACTGGGCACAATTTGCATTGCCCAGAATGCAGATGGCCCTCTGAGACATTCCCACTAATTCCTCAGGATCAATCATAGAGTTGGAATTTTTTGCACAATATGCCAAATCTAAAATCTTAGTCAGGTGACCCAAAAGATCCAACAATTTGTCCTGGCAGGACCTCCAAGATCTATCCAGACCTTTTTTTGGATCCTTGAAATACTTGCGCATGTAGGTAACCATAGTCGGATCAACTTCTGGAGTGTCCGCCAATTTGTCAGCTAGATCCGGTCGGGGACACTCCGAGTGCAAGCGTGCGCGAACATCCTTTTCAAAAGGCCTACGAATGTGTGATTGTACAGAGTCCGCCACCTCAGGGGAGGGAAGCCAGGCAGAAGAATTGGGGTGGATAATGTCATCCGGATCAAATGTTAACACCTGGGGAATGGAAGGAGCATCTACGAAGTGCTCTTTGCGGGCTTTCTTCTTAGGAGGTGGTACCGCAGGTTCTGAAGAAGTGTCTGTGGAAGAAGAGTCATCAGTAATGGGAGAAACTTGTTGCGCCTTCACATATGTGGATGATTTTTTAGAAGATTTTGAAGAAGACAGATTCTTGGCCAATTTAACAAAATCCGCCATATGAGGATTCTTAGGTGACTTTTTTGAGCGTCCTGACTTAGGTAGCCAGCCCTGTTGAGTGGCATACTCTGACAAATGCCGTTTCAGAGGGGCGATAGCCTGGTACAAGGCCTGATCCATATATTCAGCACCCTCAGAGCCTGCCGGCTCGTCTTCAGTGTAATAGTAATCATCCTCATAATAGGCACCCATTATGACCTTTTGTAAAGGAAAATATGCCCAATGAGGAGAAGTAAATATATTGACACCCAAAGGGCAATGCAGGGGGAGTGTATACCCCAAAGCAAGTCAAAATGCAGCAGGAACTAACCTGACAAATTGTTTAAAGTGTGGAGGGAGAGCTTGCTAAAACACTCTAGGCAAAGCCTTATTCAAAAAATTATTACAACCCCAGATCTATACTAAACCAGGGCGTCAGGGGTCTAACAGCAGGCAAAAGGGCAAGGCTGACAGCCAAATTTACTTATCTCCACACGGAATATGCTCGAAGCGCTCGCAAAGTCCTGTCAGAATCTGGCAACACAAGGACTAACACGCAGTTCCACCGCCGGCCGCTGAGGCAGAACAACCGGCGAAACTGCACATGTGCGGAGCGTGCCTGCCGAAAATGGGAGACGCGCGAGAAGGACGCGCGTCTCTCAGCCCCGCTCCCGCTCCTCTAAAATACTTACAGGCGCATATAGCAAGCCTGCAACGGGGGGTGAGCACACGCCCCTGACGAACAAGCGGCGTTAAAGAAACGGCAAAGCGCGGTAAGCAACAGCGCGAGCACAGGAACCGGAGTGTTCCAATTAGCATATAACAACAGCGCAAGCAGTTATAAACAAAGCGCAAGCAGGTAAAAACAAAGCGTGCTCAATTGTAACCAGTAGAAAGGCACAATAATGTAATAGTAAGGAAAAAGCACTTAACTGGCTGCGGAGCAGCAAAGAAAGAGGAAGTGGTGACCTCTATGACTCTTTATATACTGTTTATGTACTCTATGGTTACCCAGGGTTTATGGGTAATGTAGTTTTTCGTTTCTTTACTGTGTTTTTATTGGCTGCTGTGTTTCAGTAAAGAAATTGAGATAAGCATAATCGGAGCCTCCGTCCTGACATAGAATTCTAGGAAGCTACACCAAAACTCGGGCTTCACCCAGTCACAAGCATATGCCTATCACCACAAGTCAAACAACAACTCATTCGATACAGGCTTGGTGGGGTTACCGACTTTGTACTATCTACCCGTACAAAAGAGAAAGTCTGAACAACCCTTGCAGGCTATGCCTTCACTACAAGGAAACACTGTTGCACATCCCCTGCCTTCGTTCTGCCCTGCTGAAAGAAAGACACGCTCTTTTAAAACCACAGTTCCTGGCGTTAGACATCCACTCCTGCCAATAATATTTTAAAAAATGTATGTTTTATAATGTATGAATTTTTTGGCACTATCCTTCTTACAATGTTTTTTAGTAAGCAGAATTAGAGAATGTTGTAGTTATTTGTATTAATCATTCAAATAAAGATATGTATCCAACAGTTTATACTGTGAACCCTCTTTCCTTCCTTCTTTCCATTTTCTTTCTTTACTCCTTTCCTTTTTATATTTTTCCTTTACAGACTTTTTCCTTTTTCCTTTCTTTCTATTTCCTTCTTTCATTATTTAGTTCCCTATTTTCCTTTTTCATCAATATTCCTTTTGTCTTTTCTTCTTTTTTTTCTTCTTTCTTTCTTTCTTGCCTTCTTTCATAATTTCAGTTCTATCTTTCTTTTTGCCTTGGTTCCTTTTTTTTTTCTTTCTTTCCTTTCCTTGTTTGCATCTTTATTTCTTGCATTCTTTGCCTTTTCCCTTTTCCTTCTTTCTTTCTTTTTTGCCTTATTTTCTTTTGTTTTGCCTTCTTTCTTTACTTCTTTCTTTTATTGTTTCTTTCTTTTTGATCTCTTTCATTCTTGAAGTTTATCTTCTTTCTTTTCTTCTTTCTTTCATTTGGCCTTCTTTCTTTTGTTCTTTCTTTTTGCCTTCTTTCCATTCCATTCCCTCATTCTTTCTTGCTTTCTGTTTTGCCTTTCCTACATTCTTTCCTTTATTGTTTTTATCGTTTGCCTTATTTCTTTCCTCCCTTCTACCCTTTCTTTTACTATTTCTTTCCTTTCTTCTTTCCTTCTTACTTCATTGTTTGCCATTTATTTTCTTTCTTTCTTCCTTTCTTTCTTTTTTACTTCTTTCTTTCTTTTTTGCCTTCTCACCTTTCTTCCTTTTTGCCTTCCTCCCTTCCTATGTTGCCTCCCTCCCTTCCTCTTTGAGTTCATTCCTTATTTGCTCTTCTTTTTCTGTCTGTGCCTTCCTTCCTTTTTGTGTCTTCATTACTTTCATTTTTTCTGACTTTTTTCCGACTTTTTAGGTCTGTGTTAGCCAAGACCTTTTAAAATATACTAAAGTATGTACAGCATAGTTACTTATAGCGGTTTTCAGCAATACTTTATCCATTAGTCTGTGATTGTGTCATTTACATTTTTCCTCCACCCACTCCAGCATTCATCAAGAGGCAATGTTTCCCCACTTCAGCCATTGAATGACTTCATTCGGAGTTCTGTGATGCTGCCCTTTCACTGGGAGCACATCCACATTCAAGGTAGTTCCCTTCAGTGCCGTGTGTACCATGGTGATGGGTTCTTTTTTGAGACTAGAGAACAGTTTTTTCTTTTGCCATTGTGTTTTTTTTTGGGATTTGATTGAGGGCTAACCAGCTTTCCAAACAATAACGTTTTGCAAATACCATGACAAGACAAAACAAGATTTGCCCCAAGGCTGGCGACCAGTGCCAGACCTATTGGTATTGCTTATGCTTGTTTCAGAATTACAAGCACATTTGAACGTTTCATGAATGCATGACTCAGACTATGCTCTCACAGAGCAGGGAACTTCATGTCACATAACGATGCACACACAATGCCCTACTGTTATATTTAAAAGAGCGATGTCAATGTAATATTCTCCTCTTTGATGTCATCTGTCAAATAGCTCTGTTGAACAGTGGCAGCTCCTCCGCTATGGCAGAGAAGCATCTCCCCACTGCATTTAAGCAGTGTGAACAGGAGCATTAATTGATAATAACTTTTTGTTATTATCATTTAATGCTTCCTGCTGCTTTTGCGGGTGGGTGGGTAGGGCTGCTCAGCTCTTGAGCAGGGAAGGGGAGGAGTGGTTTGCCCACTCCTAAGTGTGCAATTACTGGTTGGTCGGCCCTCTCGGCCCATCCAAACCAGCCATGAGTACTTTCTCCATTGCCCATGCAGGCTGCATTACAGCATGCATGGAGAACAAGCCCAGGCTCCCATTCCCTGGTTGAGCTGCATTGCAGCGTTGTGATTGGTCAGTGGGGCCTGGCTGTGCTTCCCTCTGAGACAGAGACCCCTGCATGACATACCCTCACTACCCACCACCAAACTCGCCTGCCACCTGCGAGCCATGCTGGCCGCCACTGCATTTTAGCAGGAGACCAGCAGCATAGAGGAGTGTAGATTTGCAAAAACCGATTAGTTAGACAATCGTTACATTTAGCATAGAATACGCTGTAAAACGTGTGGGAATGCAATCAGTAGCTGCTGCCTTTCCTGATGGGAAGCTAGCCTTACACAAAATAAGCTCCTCTCATTATGGTGGCCCCTCCTATAGCTCTTCATCATTTTTATTAAGCTTATCTAAGGGAATTGCATTCAAATAGCGATCTACCTCGCTTCATCCCCCCTAGTGCTATCAGTATAAAGATTTTGAAACTACCTTTGAAATGTAAATCTATTTCCTACAGGGTCTGAAACCATTTCTAACATCGGATCTCTTATTTCCCTCACCTTGCTTTGTGCATCTTTCTGTCTGCTTTGAGTAGCAAGGTGCTGTCCAGTCTGTTCACTACATTCATATGCTCTTCTTTTTCACTGTGAGCTTATCCGCTGCTGTTTTTGCATATATTTTACCAATCACAGTCTTAGTGATGAAAACCCTCAGTTGCGTCGCCGCCTCCTCACACCCATGCTGAGTGGCTATAACTAGTTTGTTTCTGCAGAAGCTAATGCGGCATAAATATTAGATCATCTTTGCTTCTCCTTCTTCCCTCGATTCAAGGTAAACTGCAAGTTCTCCCCAGTATTCCTGCCTTGAGTGTATCCCAAACCACCCTTGCTGCAGCACTCCCTACATTTTTGTTAAAAAAACAAGATATGCACTCCTTCATATGCTTTAAATACTCATCATTAACTAAAAGATTGTGTTTGAAACTCCAGCTTACCCCTTTACTTAAAGGCCTTCTTCCGATTATCTCCGACACTAGGGGTTTATCACATCACATTCTTGTAAAAGGGAGAGTGAAACAAAAAAAGAATCCAGCCCAGCATGGGATGGATGCAGCACCGAGTAATATGTAAACCCATACTCAGTGGGTTCTTTAAACTGCCATACATCCACTAGGCCAGGATCTCATCAGAGACCACATAAAGATTGAAACACCTTAGGTTTCCTTCGTGTATAAGAATAATAACCCTTCAGCGACCTGATCTCAGTTAGGTTAATATTCAGGGACCCGTATAAGATAATAGGTAAAGGCCAAAACACTAATTCATTTAAATAACCCTGGTTCGTCAAGGATAGACCCATAAACAGAGTATATAGTAAAGCTTCTATTTAAAGTCTGATATTCTGCAATAACCCACCTGGCCATTTTATCTACCTGTACTTATTTAAATAGATTAAAAGAAGTGCAAGCAATAATTGCAACTCGCAAATGTGTGCTCCTTGTGAAGTCCCCCCAATCACTTTTTAGCCAAAATAATCAAGCAGCTGTCGTTGAGATCCTTCAATATGAGTCTCTTGAAGACAAATGATCTTGGCATGCAGCTTTTGAAGCACCCCTTTGTCTTTTTCTTCTATCATTCATCCCACAAATATTAGTAGTGGCTATTCGCAGCTTAATCATGCCAAACCTTAAGCAGGATCACCCAGCTTTAATCCTTCCTAAGAACCCCAGGGGGGTATACCTATGGAACCCCCCTGGGTTCAGGGTATACGTCAGGTACACCCAGAAGAAAAGGACAAGTCAGAGCCAACCGAAAGTGCTCATGCGAGGTGTAATGCTTTGAAGGCCGCATTAACTGGCCTATCTAGTACAGCCGGGCCAACACTCGCAATAATTCTCCACTCCATAAAACAATTGCAGGAAGAAGCTCCCAGTGACAGCCGACATGCCTAAAAAAACTGGAGGGAGCCTTTAGAAAGGTTAATAAGACCTGCCTGGATATTGCGGACAGGATTACCATGGTGGAGGGACGGACGGAGTGTCTTGAGTCTGAGGTTAGTGCACTGAGAACCCAGGAAACGTCCCAAGAAGCATGGTTTAATGATGTGATTTGGAAACTAGAAGAGCATGAAAATAGGGATTGCTGAAGGAGCCCAGAGGAAGGACATCAGCGCTTTCAGGGTAACTCTTCTGAAAGGTGCCTTCCCGCAAATTACACAATGGAATTGAGACTTGGAGGTCCTGAATGCTCACTGATCCCCTCTAATGCTGAAAAAACGCCAGGTTACTGAGATAGAGTAGCCCAGTGGTAGTTTATTTTGGGAATTTCCTGCTACGATAAATTATCTATGGTTTGACACTGTATAATTTATTTATGTATTCTTTTGTGCTCATGTTGTTTCTGTGAAAAGGACTTATCACAACAGTAATCAATTTACGGCCTTTTTCTTTCGCCCAAACGGAGATAATGTTACAATTTGTCTTTGTTTTCTCTTGTAGAACGTAAATACAGGTGTATTCAATAGAAGTAGAGTAACAGTAATTTTACCATATGATGTATTTTTTGTTCTATTATTGGTTAGCTATATGTTTCATTTTTTTCACATCACCCTGACAATACGATTCTCTTTGCATGAAGTGCATAAAAAGGTTGCTTTTGGGATGCGTCGAAGAGTTCTTTCCTACTCTATGAAGGGAAACTTTATGTTAGTCTCCTTGTTGATCTAATATGTAGAAATGTTTTTGAGGTCTCTATCTCCGCCCTCTTAGAGAGCCGACTCTATGCTAGTCTGTTTAACAATCTATACGTAGAATAATAATCATGTTTTCCTCTCATGTTTTCTCCTGTTTTATTGAGTAGTCTTTAAGACTCAATGCTCATTGATACTTTCGTTTTTTTTGCTAAACCATATTCAGCTTTCCCAGTGGCAGTTTCTCTTTAGGACTCAGGGGATGCAGCCCTCTGAAAATTCCTGCACATTTATTAAAAAAAATATTACATGGATTTATTTATTTAGAGACACGATAGTATTACTAAACAAATCAATGTATTCAAATCTAGGCTGTATGTCCCAGGATGTCTGCTCCGCCTAGCTTTGAAGCAGGAGACGGAACTCAGGCAGTAAATCAACTTTCTGTACAGTGACGCACTACGCAGCGCTCACCCTTCTAAAGGCTTTCAATGCCATTGTGATCCATGGTAGTATCTGTTATAGGCCAGTGATGCTTTCAGCATCATGGTTTCAGGCGTCAGTGACTTTTTCTCTGCCTGATTCCAGATGTCTGTCATTCACAGGCATAGATCCCTCCCTTTCCCATTTCTTACAAACTGGAGTGGATGCAATCGTGTGTGATTTGGTGGCTTGTCCTTGGTAATGGTAAGTTTTATAATGCTAACTTTGTATTACGTATATTGTGCTGAGACCCCTCGTCACACTAACCTCCCACGCTGTGACAACCCAGGCCCTGAATGCAGGTTTCTTGCCCCTTTAGAAGTGGAGCTGCTATTTTTGTCCCCTGCACAATTGATCCAAAAGATGAACAGGGTTCTTGTTCCCATGCGAAGTTGATCCAATTATCCGAGTCAAGAGCAAAGTGAGAAATATGTACTTACAGTAGACATTTATCTGATGTATGATATTAAACCTGGCCCTGTCTTCATGCCCTTAAGGTAACATTAATTTCAAAACCAAGGATTGGACCGCCTCCGCTACAACTCCAGCACCCTCTGCGGTCTCAACCCCTGATTCAACAACTGCCAGCTCTCAACGGCGACCAACAATCACGGCACTTTCACCCACATCCATACCCCAGCAGCATCTCCTAGCCTACTGGACATCACTGCTCACAAACCACTCAACTGCATCCTCCTCAATGTATCTTCCCTACACAAGCACACCATAGAAATCTGGGACCTCCTCAACACCTTCTCACCTGACGTCACCTTCTTCACAGAAACCTGGACCATTGCCAACTCTGCATCAGACATCACCAACGTCATTCCTGACGAATACAAGATCTTGCGCAAGAACCGCCTTATCCGTCCAGGAGAAGGCATTGCCGTCGTTTACGAAAGCACCCTCTGCATGACCATCGTCCCGGACGAGACAACGACCCTCATAGAGCACCTCCACTTCCAGATCTAGACCATCCCCAAAACAACTTTCCATGGAACCCTCATCTACAGACCACCATTCCCCGTACTCCCTTTACAGACCCTGTCCCCTACCCCTTCGTATCCCATGCCATCACATCCACAGACTATATTCTACTCGGAGACCTAAACTTCCACCTGGACAACCATGATGACTCAAATACTGCCTCTCTCCTAGCGAACACTCTGAGGACCCGAAAGACCTCAAGAACTTCAGGCCCATCTCCCTGCTTCCATTTATAGCAAAGGTAATCAAAAAGGCCTTCATCCCCCAGTTAGCAAACTTCATTGAAGCTTACAACATCCTGGACATCTCCCAATTTGGATCCCAAAGCAACACAGCACTGGGACCCCCCTACTTGCTGCCACTGACGACATCCACTCCCTCCTTGACCGGGGAAAAACGGCAGCCCTCATCCTCCCGGACCTTTTGGTGGCGTTCAACACCATCTCTCACCGCACCCTAGCCACCGACTCCACAATGCCAGCATCCACGGCAAGGCCCTCGACTGGATACACTCCTTCCTCACCGGCAGAACTCAGCGGGTCAGACTGCCTCCCTACCTCTCAAAACCAACAGAGATCAACTGTCTTAATCATCACAAGGAAGAAATGGCGCACAGCAAACAGATTGAGCCATTAATCAATTATTTATCCTTTCAGTACACAAAAAAGTGCAGTATGCAAGAAGAATAGTTGATGCGAAGTGGCAATTGGGTCTTCAACTGGACCATTATACCGCTTGCTCCCAGTGAGGAGCCTGGACACTGTTTGCATTTTTTCTTATTCTCAGAAAAATTCAAAGCAGGACATGGATCCTTGCTGAAGGACACACGTATGCCTGTCCTCCAGCAAGGAGTCTGGATGCTGTATGGAGTTTTCTTATCCTCAGAAAAAATCCAAACAGCACATGTCTCCTCCTAGCTCCCAAGAAGTGGGCTGAGCCGAATGCCACCCTATTGTAATAGTTACATAAGGTTGTATGATAAAGGCACGCATGGCGTGGCTAAACCACACATGTCTCTACCATGTAGCCTGAACCACAAATACATCTTAACCACACATTCCTTTACCAAGCATGCATTAACCACACAATCTTGTGGTAAAGGCATGCTTGGTAAAGGAGAATTGGAGGCTAAGATCACCACTACTCCCTCCCCCTCCGCCCTAATCTACAAAACCCCTACCTGCCCCTTAAGATACACTACCCCAATCCCCTCTCACCCTGTGCTGTCCCTATCCATAAACATATACTACCCCGACCCCCTCCAACACCTGCCCTGTCCCTAAAACGACCCCAACCCTTTCCACTACCCTAAGGCCTAAAACCCAAATCCCTAATTTAAAAAACGACCTCAAACCCTCACTGAGCTGTAAAAACTACCCCACCCTCTCCCACGCCCTAAAAATGACCCCAAATACCCATTTCCCTCCCCTGAACCCTAAAAGCCTTCCCCTTAACATACAGTACCCGGCCCACCCGCGCTGTCCCTTGAACTATCCCAGCCCTTTCCATTGCCCAAACCCCTAATTTAATAAACGACCCCAACAAACCCCAAGTCCTAATAGCTACTCCACCCTCCGCTAAGCACTGACAACTACCCTGACCCCAGCCCAAAAAGCTATCCCAACCCCACCCAAGCCCTGAAGACTACCCAACACCCCCAGCCCTGAAAACTATCCCAACCCCCTGCCCTGAAAACTACCCCAACCCTCCACCACACTAAAAACTACCCTCAGCCCTTAAAACTATCCCCAGCACTCAGCAAAGCCCCCAAAATACCCCCCGCATAGCCCCACTTACCTCACCACGTCCTCTGTCTCTCTTCCTGGTGAGGTCTCCCTCCAACTCTGCCCTTATACTACCCCAGCACATCCCCAAAACTACCACCGCCCCTGCACAGCCCCAAAAACTCCCCCCACAACAGCCCAGAGAACTCCTGTCCTGCCCCCAGCACAGCCCTGAAAACTACCCCCAGCACAGCCCTGAAAATTACCCCTGAGCACAGCCACGAATACTACCCCCTGACCTAACACAGTCCCAACAACTATCACCTCCCCCGCCCCAGCACAGCCCTGAAAACTACCCACGCCACCTGCACAGCCCCATTTACCTCACGGCATCCTCTGCTTCTCTTCCTGGCGAGGCCTTCCTGCTTTGAACCCTGCAGCAGCCTGCAGCTACACCGCGCACTGCCTTACCCACACATATGCGAGGTTACGGCAAGCGCAGCTACGCTTGCGATGTTGGAAAACCGGTGGCAGATATGTTCTGACTGTTTCCCATTACAAAAACTGCTACACTGTCAAGCTAGAACATAAAAAGGCTTTCCAGTTGTCTAGTGGTGGAATATGAATGTTTGTGGCAACATTTTGTCAAAAGGAGAAAAAGAGAAGGACTACTTTAAAAAATGTCACAAGGAGACGACTAGGGGGATTTGAGTCCTAGGCAATTAGATGTATGAGGCTGCCAAAAAAAGAGAAGAAAACAAAGGAAAACAAAAAGGATATGCTCTACAGATGCCTTAGAGAAATAGCTGAAGAGGTTCAAGTCCCACGGCAATTCAATATCCATGCCTGCCAGGAAAAAAAGGAGGGGAAGAGGAGAAGGAGAGGTGGGAGAATAATAGCAAGTCGAAGATAAAAAAGGAAGCAAAGGAAAATGAGTATGCAACAGTGAATGGAAAGTGAAAAATAAAAACACATGGTCTAAAGAAACCAAGGAGAAGATAAATAGTAAGTTAAAATAGTAACATTATGAGGAGAGGAACATATTAACATTTCTTTCAGAAAATAATAAAAAGCAATGATCCATGTTCCCTCAATTACATTCAAGCAAAGCAGACAACCAAAACCAACGGTTATAAAGGGATGTTACAAAGACTATTCAAATTATCCATTGTATTTTTAAATCCCTCTCCTTCATGGACTATCTGTATCACTTACACTTCTTGTCTCTTTACGTTGTGTGTAGTGTGACTATGTTCAGTGAAATGTATAACCAGTGGGGCAGACTGAATCTTGCCTCTAATCTGGCTGGCATGTTGACCTACACTTAATTTGATTTCCTGAATAGTTTGCCCGATGTAAATGAGCCCACAAGGACACCAAATGGCCTAGACTATATATGTGGTGTTACAACTGGAGAAGCGCTGTAAGTAATGTTTGCTGTAGGCATGGTAAAATCTTAGTGGAAATGGTGAGGGCACCTACTGTACAAGTACCACAGCGGAGATAGCATAACAGAAGATCTAATACACCACATTGAAAGTAGAATGAATTGTCAGGAAAAATCTGTTGCTGGATTATGTGGTCCTTAAAGATTCTTCCTCTTTGGAATTAAAACATCAGAGCAGTAAGTTTAAGATTTGTAGTGCTAAGTACTGACTTGTGTCTTTAAATATAATTGCTAATCTTCTGGCTTGATGGACAAAAAGTGGTTACACGAATCAGTGTATGACAGAAGTCCTCATCCTGGGATCTTCGCCCTCCGCCTGGGACGACTCCTGGTGGCCCCCAGCCCTGGGCACCGCACCCAAGCCAACCGACCACGCACGCAACCTGGGCTTCATCCTGGACCCCTCCCTCTCGATGACCAGACAAGTCAACGCCGTCTCCTCATCGTGCTTCAACACCCTGCGTATGCTTCGCAAGATCTTCCGCTGGATCCCGACCAAGACCAGGAAGACTGTCACCCAGGCACTCGTCACCAGCCGACTGGACTACGGAAACGCCCTCTATGCCGGAACCACAGCCAAGCTACAGAAAAGACTCCAGCGCATCCAGAACGCCTCCGCCCGACTCATCCTGGATGTGCCCCGACGCAGCCACATCTCCAGCCACCTGAGGAACCTGCACTGGCTCCCCGTCGACAAGAGGATCACGTTCCGGCTCCTCACCCACGCACACAAGTCTCTCCACGACCTGGGCCCCAAGTACCTCGACGACCGCCTGACCTTCTACACGCCCACCCGCCAGCTACGGTCCACCAGCCTCGCCCTCGCAGCAGTACCACGCATCCGAAGAGCCACCGCCGGAGGAAGATCCTTCCCTTACCTGGCTGCCAAGACTTGGAACTCCCTCCCCATCCACCTTCGGCTGACCCAGGACCATCTCGCCTTCAGGAAACAACTCAAGACCTGGCTGTTCGAGCAGTAGCATACCCCTCCCCCCAAGCGCCTTGAGACCCTCCCGGGTGAGTAGTGCGCTATACAAATGGCATGATTGATTGATTGATTGATTGACATGTGTCCCATATTCCTTTTCTGGAGAAGCTCATCCCTTGGATTAAACCATGGGATTTTCTTTAGTTCTTTTTACCAATTTCAGGGAATAGGCTGATTGAATGAGCATATTCTTAAGCACTTCTGCTCTAAAGTAGTCACAGTGCCATCTGCCATTTTTTTGATGCAGGGAAACTGGTCAAATAGGAGGTTATCCCTGAGTGCCCCTGGGTAAAAGCGTCTACACAGTGATCTGTGACATTCAGTAGGTGTTCTGTAGAGCTTCATGATTAAAATACCCTCACTGTTCCTAAATGTAAGTTTAAGAAAGTCAATTAATTATGTGCTTATATAGCGCTGGAATCACTCCCGAAGGGGTACCTCCGCGCTTCGACCGCTGCGAAACCCTTCCTGGCTTCCCTGAGAGATGGTCCCTTAATGGGTATCTCCAGGGTGAGACCAGGCATCCCCGGCGGTCTGGTGGGGCCGTTAGTGAAGATGAGGCAAGCTAGTGCCCAGAGTTGCCGAGTGTGATCGCTGATCAGAGTGGGCACCGAGGCGAGAGAATTATCGAGTCCGCTGACCCTGGTCCAGAAACCTGCCGCGTCGGGAATCGAACCCTGGTCCCGGGCCGTCCTCTGCTCTCGGGTCTGCCGCCTCTAACCAGTGAGCCACACTACTCCACACTACTCCACAGTACTGTTGTGTTAGATATTAAAACAATGGAATGTTGGGAGCTCCATTGCAGACAATGGAGTATGTCTGGGCTTAGAATGGCTTGTATGAGACTTCTGCTCTGTATACCAATGTTTGCCTCTCTGTTTCTCCCTTTTTAAATTAAGACATTCTACCCTCAGTTGGTGGAATATTCTAATAACCTTATAGGCCTTAAGGCCTGTTTGGTAAAGACCCTCTCTCTTGTTAGCATCAACCCCCACAGCTAGGGTGTATAACCCAGGTTCAGTGCTTTTAGCAACCACTATAGCTTTCAGAAGTGGGCTATGGGGCTATAGTGAATCTAAGATCTTAGTGTGCCTGGTTAAGCCATTGAGCCATGGTTACCTTTCCAAATTATGGTTATGTCATCTATATAGCGCTTCCTTTGTCAACAAATCTTTATTCGGCTGCAAATTCAACCATAAAAGACTGAATAAAGCAAGCAAACATTTTGTGCATTTAACAAAACCAAATGTGTAACATGTATACAATAAAACCATTTAATCAATTGACAATAAAATCATTTTCCAACAAAGTTCCAGAGCCAAACAGCGGAAGAAATGTACTTATTGATAATTAGGCAGATAAATTAATCTTTTAAAAGAAGGAGATGATATAACGCAGTTTTACACTTTCTTATATTTAAAAATCTTAGTAAAGGTTTTAAAAAAGAACATCTTGGGAGAGGATAAAGTTTACAAAAAAACATAAAATGTAAAGTGCTCTGTTCCGATTCTGAGTCACAAGGACACAGGTCCAATTTAGCATCACAATGTGCATGTTAGGGTCCGACCTGTCTCCCTTTTTAGGTCTCGGCCTGACGAAAGCAGCGCATGCGCTGCTTTTGTCATATGAGACCTTCTTGGAATTGATACGATTCCAGAAGCTCGCTTTCTACTCCGCCCGTGTTTTGCATTGGTGCACGTCATTTTGCATCACCAATTGTGCAAAACCGGGTGTTCTCATTGTCCAGGAGGGTTTTTAGTCCCTCCTGGTTACCATCCTGTCTCCTGTTGGCCCGGCCGACCGGGATTGCATTTTCTATTGGCGCCCGGAGACAGGGTCTCCTAATTAGCCACTACACACTATTTTTTTGTCATTGGCTGTGGCAAAGGCAGCAGCGTGTTTATTTTTGCATCAATTATAAACAAGCGGCTGCCTTTGCCAAAGCCGAGAGCTTGTTTAGAGAAGTGCCTGAAGTCCACGGGAGCTGTAACTTGCCAGAGTATGTTATGGTCGTTGTGTCCTTTTGGTATAAGATGGTTGTGAAGTAAAAAACTGTTACTCCCAAATAATGTTCTCTACCATTTAAAAAAATATATGTTTCAAACAAAAATGCATGCGCACTCTTTTTCTTGGGCACTGTGCTATGTGCACATTATGAGTGACAAACTTGGTAGTCCGAAAGACAGCTTTCCTGCAGTCCCATAGCCACATACTGTAGACCCTGGATGGCCTCCAGCCAATCCCTCCCTCCTGCTGGCTCTCGCGACCTCTTTCACGCAGGTCCCGAACTGGATTCCGGCAGTCTGTTCTCCGAAGGCGTCCTCCGGTTTGTTAAACTCTGTCCATGCCCCTGCAGTCTGGATTACTTGCCACTTAGTTCTTTTATCTTTTTAAGAAATGATTTTGACAGCTTGTGAGGCACTGAGGACTGAGGTATCACTTGCGTCTTCTATTGCAGGAAAACGTTTTGCGTGTAATGCTGTATTTTAGACTTTTAACAGCATGGCTTTGAGATGAACAGTCAATCAATCAGTGCATTTATAGAGCAAGCTACTCACCCGTGAGGGTCTCAAGGTGCTGAAGGGAGGGGGGGTGCTGCTACTGCTCGAATAGCCAGGTCTTGAGGTGTTTCCTGAAGGTGAGATGGTCCTGGGCCAGTTCATCTGTATAGCACTTGACCTAGACATTTGTGCGGTTCTCTCTAGAAATCTTTTTTGGTCTCAGTTCTGACAGTGCCGGGACGCTCCGTTGCGGGGGCAGCTCTGCACTCTAGAAATCCTATAACATAACATAACATAACGTAGGTGGGCTGGGAGGGAGTTCCATGTCTTGGCGGCCAGGTAGGAGAACGATCTTCCTCCGGTGGTGGTTCTGTGAATCCGTGGGATGGCGGCGAGGGCGAGGCTGGCGGAGCGGAGCTAGAGGGTTGGAGTGTAGAACAAGAGGCGATTGTTGAGGTATTCGGGGCCCATGTTGTGAAGCGCTTTGTGTGCGTGGGTGAGGAGCCTGAATGTGATCCTTTTGCTGATGGGGAGCCAGCGCTGGTCTCCAGGTGGGCGGATATGTGGCTGTGGCGAGGGATGTTGAGGATGAGTCGTGCAGAAGCGTTCTGTATGCGCTGGAGTCTTTTCTGGAGTTTGGCTGTGGTTCCTGAGAATAGGGAGTTCCCGTAGTCCAATCGGCTGGTGACGAGGGCCTGGGTGACCATCTTTCTGGTTCCGGTAGGGATCCACCGGAAGATCTTCCGGAGCATGCGCAGGGTGTTGAAGCATGAGGATGAGATGGTGTTGACTTGCTTGGGCATCCTGAGAGAGGAGTCCAGGATGAATCCCAGGTTGCGTGCATAGACCGCGGGTGTCGGTGCGGTGCCCAGCGCTGTGGGCCACCAGGAGTCGTCCCAGGCAGATGGGAATGGTCCGAGGATGAGGACCTCCCTCTTGTCTGAGTTCAGTTTCAGACGACTGAGCTTCATCCATTCCGCCACCGCTTTCATTCCTTCCTGGAGGTTGGTTTTGGCGGACGCTGTGTCTTTGGTGAGGGAGAGTATCAGCTGGGTTGTCTTTGCCATGGAGTGTGGACTTAACTGGCTGGGACACATAAATAGATATATATGTTTGGAAATGGGGTGGGTATGTGTGGTCTTGGATGTACGTTGTTACCACGCGATGTGTTACATCGCGGTACTTTACAACGCGTCTTTTACAATGCAAGTCGTTACCACGACTTGCGCTGTAGGGGTGCTGGACTTAGGAATAGTTAAATTTACTATTCCAACACCATCCTACGTACAGTAGGGAAGGTGTTGGAATAGTAAATCTACTATTCCTTAGCCTAGAGCGCCCTCCAGCGCAAGTCGTGGTTACGACTTGCGTTGTAAAAGACGTGTCGTAACTGCACTGCGGGGTAACATCCGCGTTGTAAACGATGTTCCCCGTGGTCTTTTTCTCTCAGCTGCAGAGCACAGACAGTCGAAAATACTTTTTTTACGGCATCCACAAAAGCAATTTGTGCCACTTGAATGGATGCGACAACCATGTTTGTTGGGTCCTTAAATGTATCATGTGCACATAGGCATATGTGAGTGTACAATGTGAAATCGCAGGCGCTGCGGATGCATCTGTGGAGTGGGGACAGTGGGGGGCTCTCGAGGCGGGCTTCACAATAAAAAGTTGTCAGAGAGACAATGACGGAGGGGAGCGGGTCACGTGGAGACGAGGTGCATGAGGGATGGTTAGTGAGTGAGATGGGGCAGGGTCTGATGAGGAGCCTTCGAGTTAATTTAGGGGGGTTGTCTTCTCAGAAGACATGCAGACTGGAATTTCCTTTTGGAGTGGGAGGAGGGATTCTAAGGTTCCAGGTGTGGGGCTTTAGGTTTGAGTAGAATTCAATATGTCGGAGTCTGTCTGCTGTCTGAGCTCTGTGGGTAGTTTTTAGACTGTGTGTTCTCAGTCAGATGTGGGAGCCACTAAGTTACTAGGGGCTCATTTATGAGCCCTTGCGTCACTTTTGCACCACTGGTGCGTCACTTTTTGTGACGTACCAGCAGTGTAAAATTTGCGCCTTGTTGCACCACATTTACAAAGTGACGCATCTAGGTAGATGCGTCACTTTGTAAACCTCTGCGCTACATTATACCTGCGCCAGGTATAATGTATGCAGGGGGGGTGTTCCCACGCAAGAAAGGGTCATAGAAGTGACGCAGTGAAATCTACCAGATTTCACTGCGTCATATCTAGGACTCAAATGCGTCAAAATCTTACACCTGCCTCACAGCAGGCGTAAGACTGACGCAAGCCCTTTCGCAAGGGGCTTGCTCCATGTGAAAGGACACATTGCTGGGGTTGCGTCACTTTTGTGACACACTCCAGCAATGCATCACTTTTGCGCCATACAGATACGTCAGAAATACTGACGTATCTGTAACTCCTTGCAACATGATGCGTCATACAGTAAATATGACGCATCAGGTATGTTGCAAGGAGGGCGCACTGAGAAGTGACGCATCGCTGCTTTCACGCAGCGATGCGTCATTTCTCATAAATGAAGCCCCTAGTACTTACAGAGTGCGTGTGTGTTATCCGAGCCGTGAGGGTCTAAGATCGTGTGTTTTCATTCTCTCGTTGTAGGAGTCTGTGTGTTGCCAGCATTCACAGTTTGTGTGTGTATTTGTGGTTACATGTTGGTGCCAGGCCTGTGTGTTTGTTTGCCAGTCTCTCCTTTGCATATCCGCCCCCTCAGAGGTGCTGTGTCAACTCGTTTCATTTCGGAATCATTGTACTTCCTTGCACCCCCCGACCTTCATCACCTTGTCCCCTTTACCCGCTGAGCTGGTGCCTTCCCTCGTTTCATTTTGGATCTCTTTATGTCTTCCCCCACCACACACACACCCTGTGCCGCAGTCTCCACCACTGGCAGTCTGACACATTCTCTTGCCTCGACTGACCCCCTCCTGTTCTGGAACAGGTGTGCGTGAGTAGACATGTTCAGGTGTGACATATGTGTGACATATGTGTGAATTGAAGAGTGTGAATTATGAAGGACATATGATTCCTACACATTGTAACCCTCACTGCGCCTTACACATCCCATACATTGATTTAAACACATTTGATTTATTTTCAATATATAATGTGTTCCCGTGATGTAAAGCGCTCCGACGCCCTGCTTTGGGATGAGTTGTGCAATAAGAGGGATGAGTTGTGCAATAAGAGAAATAAAACGATTTCGACAGCTTGTGAGTTACTGAGGACTGAAGTATCACTTGCGTCTTCTATTGCAGGAACACGTTTTGCGTGTAATGCTGGTTTTTAGACTGTTAACACCATGGCTTTGAGATGAACAGTTGTCTTTGCCATGGAGTGTGGACTTAACTGGCTGGGACACATAAAGAGATATATATGTTTGTAAATAGGGTATGTATGTGTGGTCTTTTTCTCTCAGCTGCAGAGCAAAGACAGTCGAAAATACTTTTTTTACAGCATCCACAAAAGCAATGTGAGTGAGATGGGGCAGGGTCTGTGGAGGGGCCTTCGAGTTAATTTAGGGGGGTTGTCTTCTCAGAAGACATGCAGACTGGAATTTCCTTTTGGGGTGGGATGAGGGATTCTAAGGTTCCAGGTGTGGGGCTTTAGGTTTGAGTAGAATTCAATATGTTGGAGTCTGTCTGCTGTCAGAGCTCTGTGGGTGGTTGTTAGACTGGGTGTTGTCAGTCAGATGTGGGAGTCACTAAATTACTAGTACTTACAGAGTGCAGGTGTGTTATCAGAGCTGTGAGGGTCTAAGATCGTGTGTTTTCAGTCTCTCATTGTGGGAGTCTGTGTGTTGGCAGCATTCACAGTTTGTGTGTGTGTGTGTGTGTTTGTGGTTACATGTTGTTGCCAGACCTGTGTGTTTGTTTGCCGGTCTCTCTTTTGCATATCCCCCTCTCAGAGGTGCTGTGTTCACTCGTTACATTTCAGAATCACTGTACTTCCTTGCATCCCCTCCCCCCTACCTTCATTACCTTGCCCCCTTTAGCCGCTGAGCTACCGCCTTCCCTCGTTTCATTTCGGATCTCTTTATGTCTTCCCCCATCACACACACACCCTCTGCCGCAGCCTCCACCCCTGGCAGTCTGGCACTGTCTCCTGCCTCGCCCGACCCCCTCCTGTTCTGGAACCGGGGTGCACCAGGAGACATGTTCAGGGGTCTGAGTGTGACATAGCACAGTGAATTATGAAGGACATATGATTCCTACACCTTGTAACCCTCACTGCGCGTTACACACCCCGTACATTGATTTACACACATTTGATTTATTGTCAATATATAATGTGTACGCGTGATGTAAAGCGCTCTGACACCCTGCTTGGGGATGAGTTGCGCTATAAGAGAAATACAACGAAATAGTGGTATTTAAATTGTTTTTTTTAATAAATACTGGAACAGGCCAACTGCACCTTTGACATTACAGTGCAGGCATATCTCTTATATAACAAGCATTAAAATGCAATAGGTCTCGCCTTTTATTGAGTTAAAGCCATTTGCTTTGCTATACAATACCATCAGCAAAGCAAATGGCTTTAACTTAATCAAAGGCACATGTGTGGCAGGAGCAAAAGGTCCACAGCACAAGCTGCCATAGTGAAATGGATGTTTAAAAGATCCCTGGACCGTGTGGCAGGCACCGTGCTTGCCAAACGGTGCAAGCATGCTTAGGGGGGCCCCAAAGGTGTCCCTCAGGCCCCATAGCGGAGGGTGAGGGGGGAAAGTGTTGCTTTCTGACAGCCTTTCCATGTCAGACCGACATCATAATCCGGATAGTGGAAACGCTGTCATTAAGGGATTTTGTTGTCTTTCTGATGCACTAATGAACTGGTCAGAAGCGCTGCGGATGGTCCTTCTGCCCGATACCTCCACCCACTACATCGTAATGCGTCAGGCGGACTGCAGGGGCAGATGTTGGTGGGTCCGACACTGAAGTGCCGTCGGTGTCGAACCCACAGACATCATAATCAGCCTCCTAGTGAACTACACTAATATTACATTCTTAAATGTGCAGCTTAAATTTCCTAGAAAAACCCACACATATTTTGTATTATCAGACTCCAGACATTAATGTCACTATTTTCTTGGTTATCATTCTCTTTATCCATTTTGGAAATACAGCAACATATTCAAACAAATTTGTTGAAAAAATAAAATATCTTCTCATTGTTCATTATGGGCCCGATTCACAGAATTAACTTAAGACAAAATCCTAAACTTAATACTTTTGGTATTCAAAGAATGAACTTACTACTTTTGGGTATTCACAGAATGGATTTACGACTACTAACTTTACGTCCACACTTGGGCTGGAGATACCGCCCCAGAGGTGGAGATTCCGTCCCGGAGGTGGGACTTCCGGCCCGGAGGTCAGACTTCCGGACCGGAGGTGGGGATTCCAGCCTGGAGGTGGGGATTCCGGCCGTTGGCGGAGATTTAGCTGTGGCCGAAATCTCCACCTCCGGGCTGGAAGTCCAACCTCCGGGCCGGAATCTCCGGCCCGAGTGCATACCTAAAGTAAGTAGCCGTAAATCCATTCTGTGAATACCAAAAGTAGTAAGTGCATTCTGTGAATACCAAAAGTAGTAAGTGCATTCTGTGAATACCAAAAGTAGTACATTTAGGATTATGTCTTAAGTTAGTTCTGTGTATCAGGCCCTATAAGTTCAAGGTGGAATGAGATATTTCTGTGGATTTGCTACAGTGCTAGCCGGATGTTTGACATTACAACGCATGCTTTTACATCGCATGCCTTTACAACGCGGTTTTTACATCGCAAACCTTTACAACGCATAGCGCTTTGGGGTGCTGGATAGTGAATAGTTTAATTTACTATTCCAACTCCAGTCCCCGTGGACACTAGGGAAGGTGTTGGATAGTAAATTAAACGTATTCCCTGTCCTAGAGCGCCCCCCAGCGCAATGGGTTGTAATGGTTTGCGTTGTAAAAGTTGCGTCGTAAAGGCACTGCGTGGTAAAAGTTGCGTTGTAAAGGATGTTTCCCGTGTTAGCCATGTATACTGCAAAAACATATACAGCCACATGCATCAAGCTAAAAACCGGTCGCAAACGGGCAGATTCCCAGAATCTGCCCCTTTGCGACTGGTATTTTTGCATTTGGGATGCATCATCCCAAATGCAAAAATCGCAATTTAAGGAATCTCTAAATTGAGATTCCTTAAATTGCGATTGCATTTAAGGAATCCCAAATTGAGATTCCTTAAATGCAATGCATCAAAGTAAAAAAATTTGCGATTTCGCTAATGGGAGTAGCAAATTACCATGAAGTTGAACTTCATGGTAATTTGCAAAAACTTTGAAAAATGCAGTTTTGTGCATTTTTCAAAGTTTCACGTTGCGCACACACATGCCCTTAGGGGCACAGATCAATTTCAGGGGTGCACATATGTGCACAGATCAATTTCAGGGGGGCAACAGGGTGTCATTTTGACACCCTTGAACCCTTGAAATTGCATGAGCAATCTGCGAGTACCTACTGGTACTCGCAAATTGCTCATGCAATCTCCAATTCATTCCTATGGGCCTGGAGGCCCATAGGAATCAATGGGACAGCATTCCTTAATTGCGACTCACAATTTGTGAGTAGCAATTAAGGAATCTGTAGGAATCGCTATTTTTATAGCGATTACTACATGCATAGGCTTTTGCGATTCCTAAATAGTGATTCCTTAAAAATCGCTATTTAGGATTGCCTCCCAGTTAGTGTTTTTGCAATTGCCCTTTCCATTCAGCCCATACAGCTAGCTGGAGCCACCATGTTCCCAATGAGTGGCAAGATCAGTCAAGGATGGGAACGCAGTTGACCCCTTTCCTCTAACAGGTATCTCTAGATGGTTGATCCTGCTATTAGCATATGTGTATCTCCAAGCGTAAGACATGCACATGTACATACATATGGTCATTACAGTGAAACAGGAAATGGATCATTAAATCAGTTTGGGTTTTTCTGATTGTTCCATAAGTTGCTTGAATAAGACTGTGGTAATTCAAAAGCTAACACATGCAGACAAGAGTGGACCACCTAGAATGTGTAGATTTATCAGACCAAGATCAATCCAGGCTTGTCCATTGTCTTTGGTTAGTTTAGATAATCTTGGGCCAGTTCCACATAACCTTGTCAGAAATTATAGGTTAAAATGTCTGCCATATCAACTTTAAATGGTACTTTCTGTGCCTCCCGTGGTGATAATTGGCAATGGGAAATCCTGTTTTGATACCAGATTAATGGCTGCCACATCCAAGAAAGACAGTAGGTGTTCACTTCTAACTTGGAGGTAGTGATGACAATTAATTATACTGGATTCTTTTGAGGCCTTGAACTTTGGAATAAGTACACTTTACGTCTGGTGCCATCCACCACCATAAAACTATGTTGTGTAGCATATATTAAAGTTCCTGTTGGTAAAAAAGCTCATAATTCAGCTAGGAATAAACGAATAGCACTCCAGCTCTATTTTGTTGGTTTTTGGATGTTGGGCCATTATTAAGGGGAATGCTCAGAAACATTCGTATTGTGCTGCAAGATGTGAAATTCCTGTACTAGTGCAATATGAATCAGAGTAAAAGCATTTTCCATGAATGTTTTCATTCTTTAGAAATGCATTTGCACCTCTGCCAGCACAGGTATTGTCTCTTCTCCTCCTTGACTGAGGCAGAAAGCTGGGCATGGGTGTGAGGCACCGACTCACGCTGCACAGCATACAAGTTCATCAGCCCTGGGTGGCTTTTATCTCATCTGGTGGCGTAGGGAGCTTTGATCCAGTCCCCAGTCAGAGCTGCAGTAGGCCATGGGTACAGACCCCATGCCTGGGTGCCAGGCACTGATAGATGGTGCTCAGTATATACATCCTAGGGCATGGTAGGTGTCTTCTCCTCCTCAGGTGGGGTAGGAAGTCTCTGGAGCTTTGACAGGGTCCCCTCCCTCACCTGTGATAGGCAGAGGCAAGGGCCCTGGGCCTGGGAGCCAGGCCTGTATTGTTGATGTGCAAAGCTACCAAGCACACACTCCCACAGGCCTAGGGAGACATTCCTGCCTGAAGTTGGCTTGGAAGCTTTGGCTGAGTCCCTGAAATGTGTCAACATATTTCAATCTTTAATGCCTATAAGCTGACTTTTTGAAGTTCTTGTTATAATGTCTTAACATAGTCCTGTGACACTTAACTGATAAGGACTTGAAACTTGTTATTCCTTCTAAATACAAATAATTATTAACATGATATATTGATGATAGTATGCTAGAGGGCCTGTCCTTGGCAGTAATGATGCTGCCAAGGTCTGATTTAGTATCAGCTGGACCTACCTGTGGTATAGGATGGGACACTTTGGTTTATGTGAAGGATGTATTATACCTTTAACATCTCTTCACATGGGCTTGTTTGCTAGGTTAATGGTAAATGCGTCCTGTGAACTAGCTCTAATCTTTTATGTATCTAATTGTATTTTGTATATTGAGCTGTTGGCTCAATGGATCAAGTCAGAAATTGGGTTAAGCCTATTTGTGTATAAAACAAGGGAGAACATATTTGTATTATATATAGATGATTCAGTAGTGCATCCTTTAGTCTTAGGGCATTTTACATATCTTAAGTCAGTGTGTATGATGCAATGTGCATACTCTTAAGTAAAAAGAAGATTCAGATACTCTGGAATGTATTATAACTTCTGAATTATATGAAATTATAGTTTGCGCTCCTATTGAAGAATATCTAAAGATTTAAACTACTAATATTTTTATTCGATTTGCTCTGTTTCATTCTGCATGCTTCCACCTTTTTGTTTGTCTAATAATTCATTGTTGGCATTTTTATCATCATGGCAAAGCAACAACAATCAATGCAGCTGTAAAATGTCACAATCATGTCAAACACAGCAGCCCATACATCAAGAAAGTACCCAGACTGTGAACATATCAGAATGAGGCAGAAGTGAATCTGTAAATGACATTGCCCAGAGGATACAGGTGTAAGCTCCACCTCTAGTGAAGTGGGAGGAAAAAGAAATGAAGAAATGAATACATAGCACCTTACTCTCCAGGCTACGTGATTATATAACAGGACTGACCAATAAAGTGTGTAGTCCAAAACAATTACCAACATAACCAAGCTGTAGGGGGCAATCATTGCATATGAGGGGAGATAATACATTTGTTGTTACTAGTTAAGAGGGGGAGGGGTTTGGCTGGAGAACTTTGGACTGGCCATACACGAGACAACACTTTCCCATCTGCTCTACTGCAGTGCTGTGTAAGGGAAAAAGGGGAAAGGGGGTGGAACACTGGGGGAGGCATATTCTATACTTAAGGGAGCAGCACCTGTCTGGACCTCAATGCTTTATTATTTCCAAGTTAGAGAGCAGGTCATGCAGAGCAGGGAACAGGAGAACCTCCGGGAACCAGCAATGCTCAAATGGAGGACTTCGCCTTTTCTCCTATGAGTATCCCAAAGGGTGGCAACCCCAACCACGCCTCACACATGAGCCTCCCTTGCCATAACGTCAGCTTCAGCCGGCGCCCACTTCAGTCCATCGAAGGGGGCTGCAGAGCTTTCCATGACATTGCTATGGGGTGCTTGAAGAGGCCCATAGCCAAATCTGCTTTTTTTAAAGTGACATTTTGTGCCAGAGGTAGGTAATTCTAATTTACCGATTCTTAAATACCGAATTTTACCGATTCGGTATTTATGAATCGGTAAATTAGAAGGAGGGAGATGTAGGTGAATTTATTTTTTGAAATACCGATTCTGTAAAAAACGGTATTTACCGAATCGGTAAATACCGATTCGGTATTGCCCATAGATTCCTATGGGCCTTGAAGCCCATAGGAATCAATGGGCAATACCGATTCGGTATTTACCGATTCGGTAAATCCTGCAAGGGTGCAGGGGGTGTCACTTTGACACCCTCTAGCACCCCGAATACAGGCACGTGTAACATGTGGCACACATACATGCCCTAAGGTCATGTCTGTGTGTCACATTGCACAGGTGTGCATGCACAGATGTGCATGCACACCTGTATTCGGTATTTTACCACCCAATAGGATTGGGTGGTAAAATACCGACTCTTAAGGGCCTGTGGCACTCTTTGAAGTGCCACCTACATCTCATTTACAGAATCGGTAAATTTACCCAATCGGTATTTTACCGATTCTGTATATTTACCGAATCGGTAAATTTACCGATTCTGTAAATGACATGCCCCCTACATGCCGAATCCAATATACCGGTCGGTAACGGCCGAATTCGGCCATTACCAACCGGTATTTGCTCTCCTACATTTGGCCCTTAGTGTGCTGTGTTCGCTTCATGATACCCAACAGGCAAATCAGGGGATCGCCTGGAATTTGCACATCTATGATCTTTGAAACCTGGGTCATAACCTAGCCCCATGTCGCCAGCAATGGCGGCCAATTCCACACCATGTGAATAAAGTCGCATAACAATGACCACATCTATGACACACTAGTGTCACTCCCAGAGACATTCTGTTACGAGGTTGCAGGGTAAGGTATGTGTGATGTAAATAACTAAACGGAGTGAGCTTCAGGCGAGCATTACGGGACACCGCTTCACCTTTTACAGTGCCATCTCCCATTGCCTTGGACTCAGCTCAGTCCCCAGACATGCATTCCATTGGGGCTTGCTCAACAGTGCCATATCCTCATCTGCTGCCTGTAGTGCTGCATAGAGCACTGTTACAGCTCTGTGACCCTATCCATGCATCAGTATACACCGCAACCCAATGTGAACAATAGGGGCTTCCCTATGCAAGGACTCGATCAGGACCTCAAGCATCAAGGCATTAGACGTCAGGAATTGGCAAGCTCCCTGCCCAGTGCTGTCCTGTAGCTCATGAAAGGACCAATATAAATAAGCAATGGTAATGTTAGCATTTTCGCTATAGTGACCAGGCCCAAAGTGGAGAGGGGCAAGCAGTTCCACAAACCCATTGGCTCCTGTGGAGCTGCCAAGGTTCTGCCTTGATTGCCATCTAAGAGAGTATCGTCAGTGTGATACATGTTGACCCCTAGGTACCGGAACGTCTCGGGTTGACAGGGGAGTTGATTAAATTCCAGGTTCTACCTCCTCGTGGCTCACCATCCGCAGGGAAAAAAATACACAATTTTTACCAGTTAATGTGAAGTCCTGTTATCTCCAAACAGGTACAGAAAATCAAAAGAGTCAGGAGGTTCCAAGCAGGCTCCCGCAGATAGACCAGAACATCATCGGCGTATAGCAGGACTGTGTTCAAATAAGGTCCCGCCTTTATGTCCCAAAGCATGTAGGCCAGGGGTTCCATAGCCAGTGCAAAAATGATGGGCCATAGTGAACATCCTTGCCGTGTTCCCCTACCGATAACAAACTGACAAGAGATTTGACATTCCGTCCACACCCTGGCCCTCAGTGCCGCATAGAGCAGTCAAATCCATCCCAAGAACTCGGGCCCCACTCTCAGGTCCTCCAAGACAAGCAGCAGGGATGCCACCTCAAGGGGTCAAAGTCTTTTTCAATATCAGGTATCACCACTGATAACCCTGAGGACCCCTTAACTACCCCTATTATATGACTTAGCCTACATTTATTACCAGAGGTGGCCTTGTGGGGTATGAACCCACATTGGTCGATGTGCACTAATGACTGAAGCATTGGAAGTAATTGATTAGCTAACACTTTACTCAAATGTTATAATAAATGTTCAACATTGATAGGGGACAGTAAGAACTCACTTCTAGGGTGTCTCTACCTGCCTTGGGTAGCTTCACAATGAGGGCCTCACAGAAGGAATTGGTCAATATGCCCTGCTGATGCGCCTCACGGTACATCTCGAGCAACAGGGGCACCAGGATGGCCCTGAATGTGATACAATATTCCACCAGAAATCCTTGAGTGCCTGGACTTTATTATGAGCCATTTGACTTATGATCACTAGGATCTCCTCTATCTGTTGGGGTTGCTCGAGTACTTGGAACTGCAAGGGACTGAGGTGGGGTAGAGCATGCCTGGCAATGTACTGCATGCTAGCAACTTTTCAAAACAATTTTTTTGTGTCAGCACACACTATCCTCTCAGGAGTGACCAGTATATCCATTGAAAAGTCAGTACACACACATCGTATTGCATTATCCCAGTGGGCCAGTGTTTTAAAAAATGTTTGTCAAATTTATTTCAACACTCTGAAACGCAGTTCTTTTTCTTGCAGATGGTCTACAAAAGCCGAACATCTCCCTCAACAGCACATATAGCTTGTTCAAGGCAGGAGAGAATGTATTATTATCCTGCCACGTTCTAGTGTTTGGCATGGACAGAAAAGTACATTTTAATTTCGCTCACTCTCCCGACCCAATTGCTGTATTGATTGTACCAGACAGAGAAGACATCAAATCTTATGAGCTGAATGGACTGAATATCTCTAATGGAGGAATGTACACATGTTTGTATGAAGTTGGACTGCAATTCAAGTCACAGCGTAGTGACCCTGTGCAGATAGATGTCGGTAAGTTATTTCTCTTACTTTGTATAAGGAAAGTTTTTATGTCCCTGCAACAAAAGATCCATGAATGGAGTTGGTGATGGGGGAATAGATGGTGTTGCCAATTTTATCCTAAACTCACCTAATGGTGGGGTAAGAGGGTGGCATTATTGTTCTTTGTCTCAATAACTGTTTAGGATGTGTTATTGTAAAGAACTTTTCTTACAGCTCAACGACCACTTTTTCATTTCATCTTGAAGACGCGCTATTGAACATGGAAAAAGGGATTAATTGCTTTTTCATAAAATATACGCTTCTGGCATGTGTTTTAATTCTGTAAATGTATAATTAATCTGACTGATAAGCATGCTCAATCAGTTCAGTTCAAAAGCTTTATTCGGTTTGTGATAACAACCATATAACCAAAACATAAAAATACATAATTACAGCCTCCGTGTCATTCTTGGCATCAATAATACTTAGCATGGGAAACTATTGAAAAATATGTGTAAAATTCGCAGAATAGCAGTATTCAGAACTGTACAATTCTTATAATATATATATAGCAAGAACTCCTTTCAACGAAAGAACAGAGGCCACAATAGGGGTAAGCAGGGGGATCATCAATTTATTCCGTAACATGCTTTTCAAATCAGCGAATGCATTTCGCATTTCTCATATGCCTTCATCAGCGCCTAGGATCTTAGTGGGCAGGATACAGGTAACATCGTGCTTTAAAATGATAGCCCCTTGATGATTGGTTTAAGTCCGCTCCACCCTCAGAAGCAGTGTCCTTTTCCACCTATAGTAGTGCACTCAATGTCCGTGAACCACAATTCCCATAATGCATTGGGAATCCAGGTGAGTAGGGCGGATTGCGGGAAATGGCATCTCGATATATGCACAACAAGGTGTGCAAATTTCATAATAAAGTGGCTGGTGCTTACAATATACGTAACCAACAATGATCACCCTGGTATATTTGTGTCTTGCCTAATATGTAAGTTAGATGAGAAAACACATGAAAATGCCTAGCCACCTACATTTGAATCCACGCTTAGGGAATGTCAAAAACGCTGACTGTCAAGATCGAAAGGGTACTTTTATTTATACCAGTTATTTCATAGTTATTCAAAGTTTTTTTTTCTCCAAAAAGAGGAATTAAAGGCAGAAAAAACAGATATCTACATCACATATTTACAACACATTTTTACAATTATATCTACGCAAGTGTGTTCCTGACTTGACACATACAATTCAAACGAAAAAAGACCAAAGAGTGAATCCAGTGTCTACATCAAATATATCCCACATAGAAGCAATACAGCAGCAATGAACATATGCATTAAAAACAGTGACTCTGTACAAGTGAAAATAACGAATAAAACAACAATGAAAGTGAAGGAGTTAAGTCAACTTATGACCGCTAATGCAACCAGCAGTTGCTGGTATGAAGGACTTTATCACAGTTGCTCCTTTTTTAACAAGCTGACGCGTTTCGATACCAGGGCGAGAGTTCCTGGAATCTCATCAGGGCGCTGTCAGTCTATCTGTGGGGGGTGCAAAGAGAGTGAAAAGGAGTTTCAATCTCAAGAACTCAGGACTCGCCTCACTTCAAGTGACACTCAGAGTAAAGTGTAAATCGAGACCTACCAATATTTCAAGAAGAAATGGATTCGTAGAATGGGGGTCTGGCACGGAATTCTTCACGTGCTGTAACCTTCCTTATTTATATAATTGGGTCCTGTTGCAGCGCAACTGAGGGGAGGGGGTGAGCGGCCACCTAAAGGAATGAATGAAGCAATAAAGTAACTTCTTTGTTTGAACCATTGTTTCGACGGATTTCATGTGTAATATCAAAAGAGGAACGTACCTTCAAATAATTCGTTTGAAGGAGGCTCTAAACTGCCACTGACTTTGCGTTGTAGAAAAAACAAAAAATTTCATCCGCAAAAGCTTGGACGCCAAAGCGTGAACGCTGGGGAGAATGGGAGGGGGTTATTTTTAAATTGTTGCTTTTTGGCTGGGCGCAGGGTACTGACAGTGAATTTGTAAGTATGTTAACATACCTTTTGGTCACGCGTGGGGTTGATTATTTATTCCTCACATTGACTTTCACCGTTTCTCGGGCGGCGTGGAGTCCGCTGTGGAAATTGATATCTCCATGTCTGTTGTTGAGCCATTCGTGGAACGCCAACAGATGGGTCTGGACAGGAGAGAAAGACCCCGTAGAGTGCCCACCTCCTTTATCTTAAGGCTGGCTGAAATCGCTCTCAAAATGAACTATTTTTCGTTCAATGGCGAATACTTTATTCAGGTTAAGGGCACCGCGATGGGGTGCCCTTACGCTCCGGAAATGGCCGTATTGTATATGGCACAATATGAGGAAAGATTTGTCGAGAATAATAACCCGTTTAAACAGCATGCCATACAGTGGTATCGATATATAGATGACGTCTGGCTCCTGTGGCAGGGGAGCCAGACCCATCTGTTGGCGTTCCACGAATGGCTCAACAACAGACATGGAGATATCAAATTCTCTATGGCGTGCAGCAACACCAAGATGACTTTCCTCGACGTTGAAATCACATGCGCCGAGGGAGAATTGAAATCATCCCTCTATAAAAAGAATACGGACAGAAATACTATCCTGCATCATAAGAGCGCACACCCCAGGAATTTGAAATCTAATCTCTAATCTAATCTCCCATACGGGCAGTTATTGCGTATCAGGAGAAACTGCTCTGACGTTGAGGACTTCTCGTCCCATGCACAAAAATTTTGTGAAGAAATGAAAGAAAGAGGGTATTCGAAGAAGTTATTAAAACACTCTTTCAAAAGAGCGTGTTTTACTCCTCGAGAAACCCTTCTCCAAGTACGATCTAAACCTGCACTTGAAAGACTGGTCTGTGTAACCACCTTTGGACCAGACACCAATAAAATTAGAAAAGCTGTGTTGAACAACTGGCATCTATTAGAAAATCTTGAATGCTCTTTTCCACGTCCCCTGTTCGCATATAAGAAAAACCAAAACTTAGGCCAACAGATCATGCGAGCAGATGTGTCCTTACCAAAAAAGAACAATTACTTACTGGCTCAATGGAACCTTAAACGAATTACAGGGCACCACAAATGTGGCACCTGTGTGGTATGCCTCAACACGATTGAAGGATGTGAGTTCCGACATGCAGGGACTAGGTGGAAACATCTTGAATTTTCCAACTGTAAGACCAAGAACGTGGTCTATCTGGTTCAATGTCCCTGCGACAAAATATATATCGGTAAAACATGCCAACAAGTTAATCTACGCATTTGCCAACATAGATCCAGGCTAAAAACCAAAATTTTGACTGCACCAATGGTCGAGCACTATGTGACAGCCAAACATGATGAAAACGACCTTAGGTGGACAGTGTTGTACACCTTGCGATCAATACATCGGAATGCAGACGTGGACAGAATGCTTCTAAAAAAAGAAGCATACTTAATTCTTAAGTTCAACAGCGTACAGAAAGGGTTAAACAGTTTGTCTGAAATTGCAAGACTGTAAATCCCAAGTGCTTTGTGCGTTCCGCACCGGCCATGACTGTTCTCTCTGTCTCAATGATGCCCCCTTCCAAATTCTTGATTAAATTTCCTTTTTTAAGCAGGGCACCACCCCCATTTTCTCTAACAAGTAAATTCTTTCCCCTACATAAAAAATGCCACCCTTTGAATTCCCGTGCACCAAACACGTGCAGCTATATATTATTAACACACGTAGAATAATGAAATAGGTCTTTCATAGACACAGAACCACATTTCCCATAATGCACAGGTCTGGTATCCCAGGGTCATAACCAGCCATACACCTGGCATCCATGTTGGATTGACCGCAGAATGTTTTAGGCGAGGATGAGGAAGGACATAGGTAAGTGCTGTCAGCGCTATCAGCTACATTCAGAGCATAACAAAGGTTTTTAGAACCATGAAGTAATTACTTCAACTGTTTCCACAGCCGACTCCACGCCGCCCGAGAAACGGTGAAAGTCAATGTGAGGAATAAATAATCAACCCCACGCGTGACCAAAAGGTATGTTAACATACTTACAAATTCACTGTCAGTACCCTACGCCCAGCCAAAAAGCAACAATTTAAAAATAACCCCCTCCCATTCTCCCCAGCGTTCACGCTTTGGCGTCCAAGCTTTTGCGAATGAAATGTTTTGTTTTTTCTACAATGCAAAGTCGGTGGCAGTTTAGAGCCTCCTTCAAACGAATTATTTGAAGGTACATTCCTCTTTTGATATTACACATGAAATCCGTTGAAACAATGGTTCAAACAAAGAAGTTACTTTATTGCTTCATTCATTCCTTTAGGTGGCCGCTCCCCCCCTCCCCTCAGTTGCGCTGCAACAGGACCCAATTATATAAATAAGGAAGGTTACAGCACGTGAAGAATTCCGTGCCAGACCCCCATTCTACGAATCCATTTCTTCTTGAAATATTGGTAGGTCTCGATTTAGACTTTACTCTGAGTGTCACTTGAAGTGAGGCGAGTCCTGAGTTCTTGAGATTGAAACTCCTTTTCACTCTCTTTGCACCCCCCACAGATAGACTGACAGCGCCCTGATGAGATTCCAGGAACTCTCGCCCTGGTATCGAAACGCGTCGGCTTGTTAAAAAAGGAGCAACTGTGATAAAGTCCTTCATACCAGCAACTGTTGGTTGCATTAGCGGTCATAAGTTGACTTGACACCTTCACTTTCATTGTTGTTTTATTCGTTATTTTCACTTGTACAGAGCCACTGTTTTCAATGCATATGTTCATTGCTGCTGTATTGTTTCTATGTGGGATATATTTGATGTAGACACTGGATTCACTCTTTGGTCTTTTTTCGTTTGAATTGTATGTGTCAAGTCGGGAACACACTTGCGTAGATATAATTGTAAAAATGTGTTGTAAATATGTGATGTAGATATCTGTTTTTTCTGCCTTTAATTACTCTTTTTGGAAAGAAAAACTTTGAATAAGTATGAAATAACTGGTATAAATAAAAGTACCTTGTCGATCTTGACAGTCAGCGTTTTCGACATTCCCTAAGCGTGGATTCAAATGTAGGTGGCTAGGCATTTTCATGTGTTTTCTCATTTAAATAGGGTCCAGCCTCTCCACCTGTCCTCAAGGGCCTGACTCCTTAAGTTTCTTAATATGTAAGGTACACAATAAAACCTTCTTTAAATTGTGTACATATCATAAAAATATAATCATAGATGACAAGTACTAACATTGTATATTATGTGCAAATTACGCTATAAGGTGTCGTGTGTAAAGTGACTAGTGCTTACAATATACTAGGTTACAGTTATTAACGTTGTATATTATGTGCAAATTACGCTATAAAGTGTTGCATACCAGCTAAATTTCCTTTTGTGCAAATCATGCATAAAGTGCAAGACACCTTTAGATAAAAAATTCAAAAACAAGCTTTAAAAAGTAATAGATTTTCTAGCAGCAATGCATTTTAGAAGATAGGATGCCGCACAAAAGCAAACATCTGAACTTTCCAGTGTAGATACTAGCCTCATAGCATTTTTGGTGGATCGAACATGATATTTTGAAAACAAAGGTTTCAGATAGAATTTCCTTAAGAAGTAATAAAATGTACAAAACATAATAAAATGGCATGGAACTTTGCTTAGACATATTGTCACATGTGCATACAGAACTGGTACTTCTTTTCATAATCGGGTATGCCACAAGGTGATGAACAATCCCTAGCCTTAAACGTGTCAAGACAAAACGGTGAGAGGTTTTTGTTACATCATCCAGGTATGTCTGAAAAACAGTTTTAATGTTTGATTGCTGGTAGAATACAAGGGTAGGTTGTTGCCTAGTTAGTCTCCCTCGTATCTCCCTTTTATAGGCTAAGAATGTTTCTTTAAGCACATTTTTTGCAATTGAGGCTACGCACTCTGGTTCTATAAAAATGTTACAATTAGATAGAAGACTAAACCAGTGATGAATGAAACTCAGCCAGGGGATACGTAATCAATGGTCGAGCTTCAGACAGTCTTTGAAAATACATTGTGCGAATACAGTTTCCTCTTTTGCCCAAATAGAGTGCCATATTAAAAGAGGTCGTAATGCGGCTAAATTTGAGATATAGTTAAGTCCCACTTCCTGGTGTATTAGATCTGTGGAAGCCGATGGTGGAACACTCAACAAGTGTTTAAGAAAGTTGTTTTAATCTTGTTGTAATGACTTTTCAAATTGGTGGCCCCAAACGCCAGCACCATAAAGTGCAAAAGATACGCATCTAGCATTGTATATGGTCACCATATCTTTGACTCTTCGTGCTCCCACATTTGCAGAAAATCTAAAAATACTATTAGTATTTCTTCTCATTTTGTGACGATTATTATCATATTCGCATGACCATTTCCCATTTCCTGCAAATGTTACACCAAGATAACAAAATGATTTAACCGATTGCATTTTTGTTTTCTCCAGAAAAAAAGCCTTACTGTGTTTAGGTGCTATATTTCCACATGTCATAACAAATGTCTTGGATTTATTGATTAGAAGTTTCCTGCCACTAATAAAAAGTATAAAATTGTTAATAAGACGCTGAAGGCCGATAGGGGTACGTGATAATAAAACCGTATCATCTGCATATAATTAAATTGGGACAGACTGGCCATTAACCAAGGGGGCATCCTCAGGTATCTGTTTTAATGTTGCATCAACTTGATTAATAAATAGTGAAAACAAGAGTGGGGCAAGTATGGAACCCTGCCGGATGCCCCTTTTAACATTAAACAGGGGAGTACATTCGCCTGCCGGGCCATAGCGCACTTTACAGGATAATCTCTCATAGACTCTTGCCCAAAAATATACAATTTCTTTCGGGACACCAGTATCCAGTAATATTTGCCACAATATGGAGTGGTCCACGAGATCAAAAGCGCTACTAAGGTCCGCAAAACATAAAAACAGATTGCCCCCTTTGGCCAATGTATATTTGCTAATAAGAAAATCCAGGTTAACACACTGTTCCAAGGTGCCTAAACCCTTCCTAAAGCCATATTGGGCTGGGGAGAGGATTTTGTTGTCGTCGGCCCACATTTCGAGCCTTTTCAACATAACCCTACTCATTACCTAAAGTGACGAATACAGCAATGATATGGGTCGGTAATTACAGGCCTCTGATTTAGAGCCTTTTTTAAAAAGAGAATTAATTAATGACTGGCCCCATGATGGCGGAAACTGGCCTTCTACAGCGGCATTAAAATCCTAACTAAAATCGGGGCCCATAAATCCATTTAGCTCTTATATAGATCAATGGGCACCCCATTGGGCCCTGGAGCCTTACCCCCTTTACTGTCTACTAGCCCTTCATAGACTTCTTCTATATTTATCAGTAGGGGTAGTATGGGCCAAGTGGAATCAAATGGCAAATTAATATCAATTCTATCTGGGTAAAAAATCATTGTATAATGTTCGATCCAAGCATCACTATTTACATGCGAGGTTAGTTCTGGTCGACTGTCGTCCTTTAAGAAAGGACAATTAACTGTTTCCCAGAACAGTTTGCTATTGTTGGTTGCTGCTGCTAAACTAAGTTTATCCCATGCTTCGCCTTGCAGTTCTTTTTTTCGGACCTCAATGATGTGTTTATAATTAAAACTTAGTTCTTGGATATGCACTTTGTTACATGGCTTGGTTCCTAGTGCTATCTTCAGGTTGTGTAGGGCCTGGGTGCAGCTCCTATCAAACCAACCTGTATGTGTTTGTTTTTTGGCACTATAATTCTTAGTAAAAAGCCCTTCTATGAATTCATTAATCCTAAGAAAATTGGAAATCAGAGACCTTGAGTTAACCTCTTCACTTAGACAATGATCTATTTCCTGTCTGCATTTGGCTATCACTTCCTTTTGGATTTTCTTTGGATCAACACCTGCCCATTTTAACCTCATGCCATTTGTTCTTATAGGAATAATATCAGTAATGCAAGTGGTGTTATTTAGTTGTCTATTCCCCCAACATAGCAATGATAACGAAATACTATTGTGGTCACTGACAACTTTTTTGTGATCCATAAGTTGGCATAATCGTTATTACACGATATTAGGACATGATCAATAGTTGTAGCAGCACCCATGCCAGTGAAAGTTGGGCATATAATATTGTCCCGGTTCATAGTGCAACTTAAAAGTTCGAGGTCATATTTTGCTATTATAGAATTTATTGCTGTGCCATATTCACCATGAGTGAAATGCATAGAATCAACGTTCTCCTCTGTAGTGTGGCCCTTTGTAAAGCCACATATTTTAGTGAGGGCCAGTGGGCATACTTGGATGTTGAAATCACCAACCCAGAGGATAATCGCTTGTCTATTTGGCACAGCCAATGCCCTATCGATTTCTTTTTCTAGATTATAAATTGCACATCCCCTATTATTATTAAAGATGTTATTATAATAATTAACTAGGAGCAAGTCTTTGCCCCTACAAAATCAAATCCTCATTAACTGACAGTGGGAGTCTATTGTTGTACAACTTACAATTTTACATTCAACTAATTTATTAGAAACAAGTATCAGGAGACCACCCTTAGCCCTTCCTGACGTAGAACCAGTGGCTTTAATCCAATTTGAGGTTTAACCCTCTACAAAAATTGGATCTCTATGCCAGGTCTCCTGCAGGCAAATTATATCATAATTTGATGTAGTAAAATCTTTCCAGAATGGCGTATTTAATTTTCTGTTAAGGCCTGCTATGTTCCATTTCATAATTGTATAACCTTTATGTGCATTAACTGTAATATGCATATCAGTTGGGTACGGAATGTTTGGGCTCTCATTGATTGTAGGCACTAACATTGCATCACTAGGTAGTGTCTGGCTTTCCAATGGCCTCCCTGGGTTTGGTTGTAGTAGTGTACCAACTGGAATTACAACCGATTTTGGCTTAAGGTTGCTAAGGTCCTGATGTCCAGTAGATAAAAAAGGTGACGGACTAGCCTTTCGTACTCCTTTTTGGACTTCAGTAGCCCGACTCCTTATTAGATTAGGCTTTTGTAGTGTTTCCTCATCTGACATAAGTCAATCATCATCCTCCATGGAACTTAATATCTGGTATCTATTGAATAGAGGGACACTTGGTCACGGTAGTGGCAGCGCTGGTAATAGTGGCTGAATATTTGGGTTGTGATTATAGATTGTGTTGCCCTGAGTGGTGTTCATCATTAGGTGTCCATAAAAGTATCCCAACGGCAAGAAAGTCATATTGTACTCCCATTGAGATGGTGGGGGAGCATTTGCTAGAGTATTCTGCGCCCAGACCGGGGATTTAAAGTTGATGATAATGCAATCTCCCTCGAATTTTTTCTTAAGGGGGCAATCCATCCCACCT
Organism: Lissotriton helveticus; assembly: GCF_964261635.1. Taxonomy (NCBI): domain Eukaryota; kingdom Metazoa; phylum Chordata; class Amphibia; order Caudata; family Salamandridae; genus Lissotriton; species Lissotriton helveticus. Next base: position 1,512,750,618 of record NC_136068.1, on the reverse strand, counting down.
GTTGCATTAGCAATATCTGATCTGCTGCCGACGTCGGGAAGCCAAAATTATTGGACAGCCAATGTAAGGTTTTGTTTTTAAGTGCAACGTGATTTTCCCACTGTTCTTTCCCCAGTTTAGGCACAATCACCAGGACTGCCACGTAAGCCCCACACTCAGGGGGCAGGTCAATAGATAAGGGTGCTTTATTTGTATTAGAAGGCATAGTGTTTATATTGCCTATTGCAGGTGTATCTAATACAGGAGGGTTCCTGACCCCTACATTTGTTTCCTCCCTTTGGTCGTTATCACAGTGGACAATGGCAACATGCTTAATTTTGTTCTGTATGGAATTTCCTTTTAATGCTTCATTATGGTTTGAGTTCCCTTTGGATATCCTCTTAGTTTGTTGTTTATTTGTACTAATTGTAGGTAAGTTACTACCACTGTCGGTGTTCCAATTGGGGCCCTCTCCATTTGCGCCTATCCCCAAATTACCCTTATCAATTCTGGCATAGATTTTCTCAAGGCTTCCACTTAATTTATGAACCAATTTGGCTATATTGTCTATCCTATCATGGAGTGGCCTAAGCAGTAGAACTAATTTGTCAAAAGCAGCTTCTATAGACATAGTATTCAAAACGGCATTTGGAGCCAGTTCAACATTTGTATTTGCTATGCCACCCCAAGTAGGGTATTTCCTATCTTTCTCAGGATTTACCTTCCCAGTTGTTTTCTTCTTATTGCCAGTAACTTTTGGTGGGGGAGTGGGAGATACATTAAGCGAAGTGACCGGTATAGATAAAGTGGGTGTACTCGAAATACGAGAGGGTTCATCAGTAGTATCATTTACATCAACAACATGACTAATTGCATCTTCCACAATAAGGGGTGACCCAGTGTTGATATCTCCTTCTTCGTTTGCCAAAATACATTCTTCTCTAGATTTGTCAGCTGGCACAAGGCTAGATCCCATAGATTACCGTCTCTCTGTGCGACTAATTTCCTCTGACAAAACACTAACTGCTTTTACTAAATATGTATCTAAAGTAGTGCACGTCTTATCTAGCAGAGGTTTGTTTACCCGCCTCCTTGCCATCTTAAAATATGACCAATAAATTGTCCACAACTTAGGGGGAGGTTACAAACAAATACTCCTACGAGGTATTTTTAAAATACGGGGTCAGTCTTTGCCTTTACAAAACACTTGAATCAGAAAACAAAACAGTACCTTCCAGTGGTTCAAAGTTACAAAAAGTCGGTTTGCTTCAAACGTTAGGGAGGTGGCTCAGCCCAGCCTCCTCCGGCCTAAGACGGCCCCGCCCTTGTCCCGGGCTTCGCCCGGGCGCCGCCCGCGTGCGTCCCGCGTTGCGTGGGACGGGAGCGCTTTAATGCTGCGAGAGGCGTCGCTGCAGTGGCGTCACCAGGCCTGCTCCGAACAGGGAACTCTGGGGGCTGTAGTTGGGAAAGCCGTTCCCCTCACGGCGGCGTCAAGATGTCCGACTCCCGGTTTTGCAGACCACTCCCTCCGCGGCGCACCAACAACCAAGGAAGAGCCGTTCCCCTCACGGCTGGAAAGAAACAACAGTGCAGCACAGGTAAGCATTCTCAATCAGAAACACATTCTATGATAATTTAGTGACTGTTTCGTTCTAAGGAATGTCATAAGTCTTATGACTGTTTCCCTCCATAATTTTATTAATTTGTCTGCTTTAATGACTTGCTTTTAGACTTCTTTCTTTTAGTTTTAGGTTCTTAAACACATACAAGACTGGTTCCATTTTAGCTATAATCTCCATTTGAATTAGCGTGTCCAGCTTGTTTACCTTTGGCCCAGATACTGCATGTCATTATGACGTTAAATCCTATGGTCTGATTACATTTTTTTATTTTTTATTGCCAAATTGATCAGGAAACAAACAAGGAAAAAGGGGTTTCCAAAATACAAATATGTTAAGTATAGTAAATGCATAAATCACACAGCTATACAATCTTACAGGCACTTATCTATCACAAAAATTATAGGCTCTACCAAAAACCATGAGATAATTGATAAGAACAAATTTTAACTCACAATACATCTTTAATATTATTATTTTGTTATAGGCTAAGTAAAATAATTCAAGTTACTTCGTATAAAAAAAACAGTTGAATCCCAATTAGACCTACCCCATGTTCGATCAAATTTATCAGCAAAATCATCAACATGTTTGCCTTTTATGCAGATGTCGTCTATGCCTATCTTTCCTAGAACTGTAAAAGTTGTCATGTCATTCAGATATAGACATCAACAAACCCCCCAATAAGACATCAGTCTGTGACAGGTGCATATTTCTAGGTGAAATAACAACCATAGCCAAATAATATAGTCTACATTGACATATTTTTACCTTATTAGTACATCCACAGATGTATATGATTGTCAAAACACTTCTAAGGTGATGTTGTGAATTCCATCTTAGATACAATATGTGAGGAATACCACTTGACCAATTAGGAGAGAAAACTTCTTCTCTGTCACAGATGCAGGCCACAGATCTAGATGAGCACAGAACCAGATCCCATCTCGACAGAAGAAGCCTCCAACAAGACTCCCTGAGGGTATTCTGCCTTCACGAACTGCTGTCATGATTGCGTTAATGCACGGACGCAATCTCCTAACTCTTGAGCTTCTGCTTGAAATATCTGACAAGCTATTCCAAACAGTCAGCAAACCCTTTTGCCCAGGCATGCATGCGAACCACTTCCAAAACTCAGGCTTATTTTGTATTCATATGTTAGAACTAGCATAGTGCTTAGAGATAGAAGAGTGTCAGTTCAAGAGCTATAAATTGTAGGCCCGGGCATTGTTTGCAGAATTTTGCTACGCGGAACTCTGCGAAGTTACAAAACAAATCAGCGAAGTTCCACAAGTGGCGGTGTGCTGTGCGTACTGCAGTTTGTGCTGGTATTCCTGCCGCTCTGTAGAAATTCTCCCCGAGCAGCAGCTCGCACTTGCTAACTTACCGTTAGCGATCGCGAGCGTGGAAAAAACTCCACTGCCCATTGCGAAGCGGAGTTTTCTGCACTCCGCGACCTCCGCGGAGTGCGGAATGCAGAAAACTCTGCAAAGTTCACTGCCCAGGATTAATGAATTGTGGTCTTATGAGTTTTCCCTGTTTTAAAGCTTTAATTGCTTTTTATTATCTTCTGTGATATTACCAATATTATGTGCACAAAAACCTGGCCTTATAAAACAACTATTTTAAAAAATATATGTTACATATTGCATTTTTTGTGATATTGAGTGTGTAAATCATTAATAAACACACGTTTGGATTACCACTGTCCCCTGTTAATAACCCAAAAGCGTTGATACAACCTCTTTTATATACTGGGTGAGGATCTGCAGGGCTACAACAATAATCTATTTTTCACATTCAGTAGGTGTAAAAATAAACCTTGTAGAACTGATCCAAAACCTCAGTTTATGCAACATCATAGGGCCCCCAAGTGTTGCAGATTTAATTTCCAAGAGTCCAGTGTTTCATACTGCACCTGCCATTGTGGTTCCCTTTTCTCAGTGGCGGCCACCATAAACTAAAAGTGGTATGGCGGGTGGAGGGGTTGCAGGAGAGGGGAGCATGGGGGGGGGGGGGTGCAGTTCAAAATTATTGTTTTTAATGAAGATTTACCTGGAGCTGCCGGGCTCCTCCTGCGTCGTGCCTCAGTGTTCTTCTTCCTGGTCGCATCACAGACTCCCTTTCCAATTCCTGCACTGCTCTCATGTTATGAGGGCAGCGCAGGGATTGGCCTGAGTGGGCAGCTTTGACGCTCTGCACAGGACAAAGAGTCTGTGCTGTTTCTCCAACCTGGCTGTTGAATGCAGCCGGTTAGAAGAATTCTAAGTGCGTATGTGTGTTTGGCCGGCCTGTTACGGCTGGCTAAACACTTGTGTGGGCTTACAAGTGCAGAAACCAGTCCTCCTCCCTCTTCCCATGGCCCGGACCCACCCCTCCCTATGTGCGCTGGTTCAGCGGCAGTTGAAAAACTAAAACAATGGTAGAATCAACTTTTTTTTCCACCTGCTGCCAGTGGCCATTGCGGAGGAGCCGCCCTTGCCTTTGTTAGATCAAGGTGGACAAACTAAAATTAGAGCCAATACAGTATTTTGGGATGCTTACTGACTATGAAAATTATTTTCATTTAGTATGTTAGTTGATTGTAAATTTATCTCATTGGGGTATCTTCAAAACTGGACATTGCTCCGGTCCTCCTCGGCCTGCTCAGAATAGGCCCAATTTCACCACTGAAAACTAAGGGGGTCATTATGATGGCGGATTTCCCGCATACTCCGGGCCGGCGGAAGCCACCGCCGGCCCGGAGTATGCGGGAAATCCGCCGAGGAGGCCTGAAAGACCCACCGCCAAATCAGGATGGCTGGTGGGTCTCACAATCTGTCCGCCGCTTTTCCGCCGCGGTCGGAAGGCGACCACGGCGGAAAAGCACTAACATGGCTGGCGGTGTCTATCAGACACCGCCAGCCATATTAGGATGCAGGGAAAGTAATGCTTTTCCGCGGCGGGTTTTCCGCCGTGGAAAAGCATACGGACAATCACTTTGGGGGCCCGTTGCGGGCCCCCTGGGTGAAGGTTGCGTGGGGGGTGCACATGGGGGGTACCTATGGTACCCCCCTGCCTTTGCGTGCACGAAGCGGCAGGCACCGCGCGGTGCCTGCCGCTTTGTGCATGCAAATGCACAGCTTTCGTTTTTTACATTGCGGCGGGTGCTGCTTCAAGCAGCAGCCGCCGCAATGTAAAACATACAGGATGTGACCGCCAGGGTGGCGGTCACATCCTAATTGCCATGGAGGGACCGCCGCTGCCCCTGCGGACGGTCCCTCCTACTCAGGGGTGGCGGACGGGCGTCCGTCCGCCATCCTAATCGGCCCCATAATGTGGTATCTGTTTCTGATAGAGCCCTAAGGGACTAGCGATAGAATTTCAAGGGGATCCTCTTCGTCCTTCCACTCAAATGGGAGCCTGAGTGCAGTTAAAGAAGTACACTGTTCATTATATCGAACACTCAAAAGGTGAAGGGAAGAATGCTTGCAAATAGTCTGAGTCACAAGCAGTTGCTCTGCTTAGCATTCTAACGTGTTGTTTATCACTCCTTCTGCCACTCTAGACAAATGTCTGCTTTCTGGAAATAAGTACTGATCCTGTTTCTCGCAGGAACAGTCCATATCAAACTGCCCCCTCCAGAAGGGAATACATAAACCCCAGAACGGTTTCGGTGTTGTTAGGCTATAATATTGAGTATGGATTGTTCCCATGAGGAGCATGGTCGGTACAGATTTACATAAGGCAAGGATCTGTCTATAGTGTCATAGTGGGTGAAAAATGATAGGCTGGAATGTGGGCCAAGCAATGAACAGTGGCCCGTGATTAATTCACACATTCCATTCCTCACATGGTTGTTTTTTGTAGTTGACGCCCTAAATGCAACAGATGTGCCAAGCCCTGGGTCTTGTGCTCACTGCACCAAAGGACTCAAGCTGCACCATACTAATGAGGTCAAATAGGCCAACGCTGGTCCAGCATTGCTTGTGTTCCCATTTGGGGGGGCCTTGCCTAGCAGTTCAGGACTGTTCCTGTTAGAATTGGGGTCTGTAGTTGGCAGAGGTTTGTACCCTATCCAAGTGTGGACCACCACTCTAGTTAGTGTAAGTCAGATACACACCCTAAACTAACTTGTGCTCATCCTCTGGTAGCTTGGCACAGAGCATTCAGGCTTAAGAGGCAATGTCTAAAGTATTTGTGTAACACTTCCATTACAGTAACTCACTGAAAACACCACATGTGTAGCAACGTAGAGGAGATTTATCTGATCAAAACAAGACCAAAATGACAAAAATCTAACCAGTAGAAGTCAAGAAATTCAAATGTGCATATATTAAAGCACTATATTTAAAAATGATCAGCTGGGCTTGTTTTACAAAATATACAGTTGTTCACTTGATCAGTTATTAAGTTTAGCAGTGCTTCAAGCGTTTCTAGCATGCACATCCTTCAAAGATTCTGGGAGATCTAGCATGCTTCCTTTAGAGCCGTTGCTGTAATGTCTTGTGGGAGTATGTGAAATCCCAAGGTTTCAAAAGGGGACTGAGTGTATCCCTGAGGGTTTGAATCTTACGGTAATGCGGCCACAGTCAGTTGCCTCCTGCCCGCCACTACCCACGATTTTGCAGAGTCTTTACCACTAACAACACGGTCCCTGTACCACAGTACCTTAAGAGAAGGAGGCAGCGTCTGGGCAATCGGTCGTGCTAGAACCCATTTCAAAAAGAAGGTGGGGCTGGTGTTGCATCAACATGAAATTCCTTGAAAAAACAGGAGACAAGAGGTATTTGCAAAACATGTTAAATGCTTAACTAAGATTCTGAGTCTCTTTCTCTTTGTGACGGATGCTTAAGGACAGACCTCCGTCAGTGGATACGGCAGAGCTTCCAATCAATTGCAGTGCCTGCTCACCTTGAATTCAAATCCAAATATTTGAACAATGCTTGAGAGAGGCCACATGCTCAGGATAAAAAGAATGGTCATTGCTAGTTATGGTACCAGACTATTATCTTTTGAGTATTGTGCTACATAGAGTTTGTAGCACAAATACCAATAACCAAAATATCACAGGATGAGTATATGTAGGTAACTAAGTACATGTTTGGGTAGGGAAATGCATCTTTTTGCATGAATATTAACATTTTGTAGATTCATGCTGCTTTGTTTTGGCTCTGTGCACTGGGACCCTGCTGACCAGTCCCTGGTGCATCTTTTTTGACCCCTAAAACATGTTGAATTGGTAAACTTCTGATTGACATTGTTAACTATAAGTCCCTAGTATATAGTACGAAGTTTACCCCAGAGCCTGTAAGTTAAGGTTCACTAGAGGACCTACCACTGTAGCCTGGCTGTGGCAGGTTTTAAATTGCAATCAGCCCTTTCAAAATAAACTATTTTGACAGCTCAAAACCTTCCTATTACCTATTATTAAGTCACGTCTACATAGGACTTACAAGCCACAGGAAGGATGCACAGAATTTAAAAGTAGGAACCTGTAGAAATGTAATATTACACATGCCCGTCATGTGAAAGAGCTCCAAAATTTATTTTTATTGCATAAGGCTGGCTGTTCCATGGGAAAGCATTTAATAATGCTACATTGTGTGTGGAAACAGAAATTGCATTCAAAGACTAATTTTAATAGTTATTAAAAACTATATTTGATAGTACATTTAATTTCGTGTAAAACTGAAGGAAAATATACTTTTAGAAAGGTAATATTTACATTCCTCATGCATCTGGAGAAGGCCCATTTGCATGCGCTACAACTGTTACCCAGGTGCTGAATAGGACCCTTTGAAGAGGTATAAACTTACTCCCAGAGTTTCATCAAAGGCCTTGGGTTTGGGGAGGTGTTGTTAACACCTTGCTGGAATGGCATGTGGGCTGATCCCAAGTACTTGATTAACTTAAAGAGGCCTACCCTGTCACAAGCAGATGTAGCTGACGACTTGGCCTGCTCCTTTTTATGTCCCTCTAATCAGGCATGCACCAATCTCACTGGGAGCTTAGCTGTCCTTAGAACAGGTATAGACTGATCAATAAAGAGGGAACTGCTCATTATTAAAGCCACACCTTTGGGTGGGCACACAAGCTCTGGACAAGGGAAAAAGTAATTTTGGATATAGGTAGAGAAGTATCATGTGGGGTTCTTTACTGGAAAGAAAAGAGGAACCCCTGAGAACTTTTTATCTATTGGTCAGGGAGGGGCCAGGAGTTCCCCAACCCACCAACTAGTACCAGGAATAAATGTGGTGCCCCTGGGACCGTTCTTCAAGAGTCTACTGGACATATAGAGCACAGACGATTGACAGCACCTGCTGTTGAGACCTGTGAGGAGAAACTGAAAGGCTTGACCTGCTCCCACTTGTACCCAGGACAATGAATTGGATTCCAAAGCATTTGGTTATTGGGCTACAAAAAGCTGCTAGAAGCCATTTTTTGAACATCCCAACTGGCCAGTCCAATTGAATCTATCATTTACCAAAATCTGCAAGAAGCCATTTTTTCTGAACATCCCAGCTGGCCAGTCCAATTGAATCTATCGTGTACCCTGCTTTTGGCTTTCGCTTGAGTGAGGCTTGGCCCCTAAGTGGTGTTTAGGAAGTCATGGGACCTATGGCTATGTCAAGGTTTACTCCTCCTAACATCATGAAAAATCCGCGATATAGGAACTTTTTGGCTCAAAAGATCTCAGGATAACTGGGACAAACCTGACAAGTCAATCAGAAGACGGTGCCTTGCCGCTGGGCTAAAGATTTAGGCTGCTCTCAATTGGAACTTTTCTTCAACAGCAAATCCATTTCAACGAGACCTTGCAAAGAACGTATCCAGCCTCAGGCCACCCTGTTCGGGTATGGCTTGCAGCTTTGCCCTGCTGGAGGACTCTGAGCTCTAAAAAAAGTGATTAAGTCTGAAGGTAGAAATCTCACTGGACGAAGGCAACAAAAGTATCTAGCTGGTAAGTGATATTCCATGACCACACATTTGAATTTGTCTTGGTTGAAGCTTTCATGTCAAAAGTCAACAGTTTCTCCAGGACCTTGTTTGACTTAATGGAGCCCTACTCGGAAACGCACTGCAGCCTTGTCCTTCTGAGGAATTCTGATTTTAAGGACTGAGTCTAAAGTTAAAGCTTGTGGTTGGCCTCAAATCGCACATAGGTTTAGGTCAAATGCAACTAGATGATTGTGGTTGACACTTAATGCTTTTTGATGCTTTTTTATTTAACATTTCTAAAATTCATATCTTTATGTTCCATTATTGGATTTGTATTGCTTTGGTGCCATTTTGTTCAATAATTTATTTGCTAATTTAATAAATTGGAGTGGGAATTTTTTCTTGTTGTGTTTTTGGTGTTTTAGCTGTTTTGTTATGTTAGACCTGTCATCATTATGGTGGTCTTCCCTCAAACATTTTGCCTGCTTACCTCCTATTCTTGGAGATTCTTTTTGTTGGAAGTGGACCCAAATACTTGCACCAGAGAAATCAATGCATCTCTAATCTGTATAGTAGGCCTGGTGCGTCAATGCTGTTGCGGGAGTAGAACCTGATGATTTGCAATCGAGAACAGCCACATCGCATCCAGAAACACCTCTTGGGAACCATCTCATTGCGGTCACTGCATGTAGAAGATTGAAACATTGTACCTCCAACGTGGATTAACTGAGCACATCTTCTTCAGAACCACCGCACTCAGAAACGGTGCTTCGGTCAACGGACCTGACACATCGCTGCTACTGTGTGAAGAAAATCAATGCATAATCTCGGCTAAGGGCCCAACATCGACGCATCGCTTGTCTGCTCACTGTTGCAACCAGGATCAAGGTACTCTGTTCACCCGACCAATGAGGCACTTGTCCCCGGTCTGCACTCATTCTTGGTCAGCCTGAACTTTTGGCTTTATCCGTTCCAGTCGACCAGATAACCTCCATTGCTTATTGCTTCTAAGCGCCAGAACTCTTATTATTCTTTGAAAATTGATAATGTGACTTCTAATGATTGGATTTTTATCATTTTAGTCTCAATTTATTTATAAACTAATTTGCTATATTTCTAAACCTATGTGGAGTATGTTTGTAGTGTTTTCATTATGTTGCTGTGTGTGTGTACTTTACACATTGCCTCTTTAGATAAGCTTGGCTGCTCTGTGCTAAGCTACCAGAGGGTGAGCTTAGGTTGTTTTTTAGTGTGTATCTAGCTTATCCTGTCTAGAGTGGTGGTCCCTGCATGGACACAGTGCATACCTCTGCCAACTAGAGTACCCATTTCTAACATTGGTAATTAGTGGTGAGGATAGGACTTGTGTTCGTGCAATACCATATAGTAACTCATTGTTCACTACAACTCTACAGTAAGACCAATGAGAGTCTTTTTCAATTCTCCCCAAAAGGCCATTTTGATTTTACTTCTCAAACATGTCTCAGTCTGTAGAAGCACCAGCACCTGCAAGTGCAAATGAAGTCATTGAGTTTGAGCTGGCCCACTTGGAGTCTTATAGTGTAATCCAGCTGAAGAGCTTTTGCGAAGAGTTTCAGGTTTCCATGAGAGGCTTCTCCCTGAAGGTGGGGCTGCAGACGGCTTTGAGTGCCTGGGCAGACTGTGGAGATGCAGGACTGAGTTCCAGAGGAGGAGGAGCCAGAAATTCAGAATGAGGAATAGGATGAGCTAAACCTAGATTCCCAGGTGGTTTTGGGACTGCCTATAGAAGGGACCAGCAACTTACCAGAAACAGAAGTTTCCTCAAAGAACCTGTCCCCAGAGGAGCTCACAGACAGGAGGGGGGAAAGAAAGGTTAAGCTGGGTCTTACCAAACTGAAGTTACAGCAGGAAGAGAAGCTTGTTAAACTGAAATTTGAGAAAGAACAAGCTCGGGAGGAACAGGGGTTGGCCCTGAAGGAGTGTAAACTGACCCAACAGCTATACATAAAAGCACTGCAAGTGGAGTCCAGAAGTAATGGTGGCAGAATACCTGCAGTGTCTGCTATAGAAGTAAGAGTCCAGATTCCCAAGTATTTGGCAGCCAGTTATGTGATGAGGGATGACATAAACATATGGTTTGTAGCCTATGAAGTGACTCTAAGAGTGCACAAGGATCCAGGGGAGTACTGTGGTGGTAGTTTGTGGAAGTACATGCCCACAGTGGGAAGGGATACACTTCATACACTAGAGGTGGAGGATCAGGTACACTACAGTGCCATGACGGCCACTAGATACCCAGAGGCAATCCCTCTTAGGACCATGACTGCACCTGCAGTCATAAAGGACATCATGATGATTTTTACCCAAGTGAAATTCCCCAAGGAAGTTGTGCCTCACAGGGGCACACACTTAATGTCTGCTTATATGCTACCAATGTGGAAGAAGTGTGGTGTAACCTACATGTTCTACACCCGTTACCATCCATATACAAATGGGCTTGTTGAGAGATTCAACAAGACCCTTAAGGGTATGATTAGAGGCCTGCCTGAGGCCCTGTGGAGTAAGTGGGACATCTTTGTGCCATGTCTGTTGTTTTTCTACAAGGGGGTGCCACAGAAGGGAGTTGGCTTCAGCCCCTTTGACCTTCCGTATGGACACCCTGTCAGAGGACCTCTGAGGTTGGTGAAAGAGGGGTCCCAGAAAGATTCCTCAGGATGTAGTGAGCTACATGCTGGGTGTCAGAAGCCAAATGGCTAAGTTGTTGAAGGAAGCTTCAGACAACTTAGAAGCCAGTCAGGATGTAACGAAAAAATAGATGAACAAAATTCTATCACCTTTGACTTGCAACTTGGGCAGAAAATGTGGGTTATGGAACCTGTGGAGAGCAGGGCCGTTGTAGGCTATTGGGCTGGGCCCCATGAGGTGATTGAGAGGAATGATGAGGCCCCCTACCTGGTAGACAATAAGACCTCTAGGCAACCCCATAGGTGGATTTATGAAGGGAGTAATCCTTTTCTCCATTCTGACTGCTAAACACCAGACGGATTGCCAACGAGTGCTGGGGCAGTACTCGGCTCCCTCGCTCCTGGGAGTACCCCCCTGTGTATCCATGATGTGGACACAGGGGACAACCTTCCGGTCAAGAATAAGTCTAACAGGGTTTCTGATAAGGTGAGGGCCAGCATTAAGAATGAGGTTTCCAAAAGGCTGGCGATGAGTTAATAGAACCCTCCAGTATCCCCTGGTCCAGTGCTGTATTTCTGGTACCAATGCAGTCTGACCGGGCACCACAAACCTCCAGTAGCCCCTGTTCCAGTCCTGTGGTTCTGGTACCGAAAGCTGCCCCACCGGGCACCATACCTAAACTACAAAGGTACAAAGGTACAAAGGTAGTTTATTGTGATGATTATTTAAAATCTTACAACATTCCACACAAAAAATTTTAAAGTTATATTCCAATTTAAAATCATATAAAATATCATAAAATGAACTTTACAATCCTTTAAGTGTTTGCATTAATTATGTCTCTGAGTTTCCTTTTAACTAACAGTAGGAACTTTACAAAGGAGGAGTTTAAAATGATATCATTTGGGATCATACAATTAATCACGGCCAGCCTGCATGACCGTATGCCGCGTGACTTGAAATGAGCTTTCAGCAATGTTTTTCTCTCTTGAAGGAGTTCAGGGCAAATACACAGAAGATGTTGAATGTCTTCCTCACCCCTGTTGCATAGTCTGCATAGCGTTTGGGTTTCTTGAAATTCCCATGGGGGAAGATGACATAGGCCTGGCATGCATCCGAATCTTGCTTTTAGGAGCACCTGCTTGTTTTTTTCCGTCCACGGAGTTATCAGATATTGTTGTATCTCCTTCTTTTTGTAACCGTTTAGCACGATCCAGGCGTGTTTCCTCTTGGTAAGGGTAGCCTTATCCTTTATGATGGATAGGTGGGCTGCAGTTTTATTAATGATTTTCTTGAATGATGACTTGGTTATATTTGTTTCCCATATAGACGTGACCCCAAACTCATTGATTGCTTCTCTAAGATATAGAGCTGCAGAAGAATTAGTATCCTTATTTATTTCTCTCCATAAGAGCATCGATATCTCGTTTTTCTGGTCACTTTTTATTTGATTCCAGACTTTTATAAAATGGCCTTTCCTAGCGAACTGTTGATTGGTTAGACCAAACTCCAACCTTACTTGCGCCGGGGAAGCGTTCACTGGGAAATGAATTAACACTCGGTATATTCTGGTTATGATTTTGTTCAAGATATCACTGTCTTTACCCATTAAGGCTTCGCTGCCATAAGCAATAGTGGGCAGGAGTTTTGCACCGACAATGCTCAAGAGAGGACCATATGTCAGGGTGGGAAGCGACTTCTGCACAATTCTAAATGCAGCAGCTAGTGCGTTCGCTTTTCTTTGAGCGTCACTCTTATGTAGCTGGTAGTTGCCCTTTGCATCAAATTGTACGCCCAGGTATTTATAGACCTCTACTTGTTCAAGCTCTATTTTGACCATGAACCATTGGCTTTTGTATTTCAACTTAGCGTTTTTGGCAACTACCATATTCTTGGTTTTGATCTCTTTTATAACCATCCCATTCTCTTTAGAATAGATATAGGTCCTTCTCATTAACTGCTGTAAGCCCACTTTTGTGTGGCTCATAAGTATGACGTTGTCTGCGTACATCAGGCTTGTGAGCCTCTTGTCAACTAGTTTCGGGGGATGCGCATTTTCCTTGTCCAATATTCCTGGTAGGTCCGCAAGAAACAAATTAAAAAGAAGGGGGGCTAAAACACAGCCTTGCTTTAGACCTTCATTAGCTGGGATCTCCCTGGATAATGTGTTACCATCTCCCATCCTTACACTCACCCATGTCTCTGAGTATAAGAGGCAGATCAGCTTAAGTAGGGGGGCTGGAATTTTCATTTTTTCAAATTTTTTCCAGAGTAATTTACGGTTGACACAGTCAAATGCGGATTTATAGTCTATAAAACAAAGATACAAGGGTTGTTTTAATCTAAGCGACTTGTTCATCAGTAGGGCGAGAACCATTATGTTAGTGGTAGTTCCTAATCCTTGTATAAAAATTGTTTGGTTTAAAGGCATTATTTTTTCTTCCGACACCCAGGCAGTTAGTTTCATCAATATTATTCTGGCAAATAGCTTGGCATCAGTGTCTTGCAGTGTGATCAGTCTATAGTTTTCTGGGAGTGTCCAACATCCTTTTTTAAAAATTGGAGTTATTAGGGATCCGCGCCATGACTTGGGTACCGTTCCTGTCCGAGCGACTTCTAAATACAATTTTTCAAGGTATATTGCCCATAATTCTGGGTTTTCTTTGAAAAGCGCAAACGGTATCCCATTTGGTCCGGGAGCACCGATCTTCTGTTGTTTTATGAGTTTCATTATCTCTTCTTTTCCTATATCTAAGTGTGTATCCATATCACAATCATGGTGAGTAATGTTGTTCACTTTGTGAGATTTACGCCCTTGTTGAATTCCCAGAGAGATTGTATGTAGAGAGTCTTGGTTCAAGTGTTTCCTCAAGAACTTGTACCATTCCTGCTCCGTTATAGGTGATGAGACTGCTTGCTTGTTGGGTCGAGCAAGACCATTGATAATACACCAGAAGTCTCTTGAGTTCTTCTTGTTGCTTGCGTGGAAAATTTTTGCCCAGATTTCTTGTTTTGCTTTGTTTTTCACACCCCATATCAGTTTTTTCAAATTCAAATTTATTAACTTTAACTTTCCAATCATTTCTGCGTTTGCCCCCGATTTCTTAGTTAATCTGATAGTCCTATTACGTTCTTTTTTCAGTGACCTAATTGTATGCGGTAGGTCATTTTCCTTCTTGGTCTCCTTCCCGTTTTTAAACCTATTTGTTTTAGTTTGACCTTCTGTTTTAGTTAACATCCCAATCAGATTTTCCCATTGCTCCATTACTGTTTTTGATGCAGTGTCATTCAGGCATTTTACCAAGGTCTTTTCCACTTGGTCGTTCATTTCTTCTTTGTTACCAGTGTTCCAGATCAATTTTTTATAGTTAATAGTACCAATATGCCCTTGGACCGTCTGATAGATTTTTTTCATAGTTATTCCGGTGTCCATTAGTATTAACTGCTGGGCATGGTCACTTTCCATTACTTTGTTTAGTTGGTATGAGATGATGTTATGCAACCTCGAGGATTGATTACACCATGACATCACTATGTCATGGTGTAATCAATCCTCGAGGTTGCATTGTGACCGAAATAGCTGAATCTTGGTGGGACATCCGATTTTATTCTCCCATTAAGTATTCGAAGACCCAAAGCTTCCATATCCTTTACGAATTTGTGTCCCGTTTTATTAGTGTTTCTGTTGTTATCAATCCCTATATCCTGCTCAGGTATTAGCCATTGATGGTTTTGGACTAGCGTGTTCTCATCTCTTAGGTGAGATGACAATAAATTAAGATTGAAATCCCCGGTTATCAGAAAATCTGCTTTCGGATCCTCCAACATTTTATCGATTAGGACGTTGTTCAGGGTTCCACATGTTGTCTCCCTATTCTTATTGGTGGGCAGTATATAGACCGTAATCAAAAATAGTGTTCTAGGATTCTGAGAGTTTATTTTATAACTCAGTTTAACCATCAGAATGTTTGAGTCATCTATCCCTACTTGTTCGTGGTCGATGTGCAACGCATTAGAAATGAATATTGCCTGCCCCCCACTGGCTCGCCCGAACCTCTGCTCTTCCTTTGTGTTTTTGTAATAACTGGCATAGCCGTGTAGCATAAATGGATTAAGTTCCCATGTTTCCTGCAAAGCTATTATGTCTGGATTTCCCACTATAGAGTCGATTTGTGCATTATGAATTTCCCCCCTCAAACCATTAATGTTCCAGGAACATAATCTTAATCTTTCTTTGACTTCAGTGTTGTCTCCTATTTGAGTTGGAGTACCATATCACTGTGACTGATATTTATGGAGTGCCATGGTGATCCATTTATCGTTTATTTCTAGTTTTCTTTCTGCCACAGTTTGGGAGAAGGAACCTTCATTTTTTACCGGTGATCTGCCTAATGCATTTTTTAAGACTGATACAATCTTTGTCCCTACCAATTTCTGTTTTGGTGATGTTTCAGCTTTTATAAAAGGGGTAGGGTAAACCTCAGGGGTTTGTTTAGTTAGTATTATGCCCCAGGATTTGAATGTCATTTGTTCCTTCATTATCTGTTGAGCTATGGGTAACGATGTTAGTGAGATTAAGGTTGGAGTCTGGGTGTGAAGTTCGTCCTGCATAAACTGTACGGAGATAATTTCTTCAGTTGTAATATTGTTCAATGAGGGTATGGATTTGAAAAGTCGAAGTAG
Source organism: Lissotriton helveticus (assembly GCF_964261635.1). Lineage (NCBI taxonomy): Eukaryota > Metazoa > Chordata > Amphibia > Caudata > Salamandridae > Lissotriton > Lissotriton helveticus. Next base: position 1,512,734,749 of record NC_136068.1, on the reverse strand, counting down.
ATTCCCTCGATTAAGTATGTCGTGTCTACCTCTAGAGTGGAATTCTGGTGTAAATATAAGTTTCTCGCTAGTTTTTGGACTAAGACGAATAGCTGCCTCCTTTTTCACGATTTGTTTCGTTGTGTAGCTGATTGTTTTATTCCCATTCCTGCTTTTTATCTGCAGATTGTCCCTTTCAGGTTTCGTTTCAGGACTGGTTTCTACCCTACGGGCTATGAGGACCCTTTCTTTTTTTGTATCTTCCTCCGTGCCAACCTTGTTGTGGGAGGCAATCCTTGTTTCAGTCTGTTTAATAGGCATGGTTCCATTCATTTTGTTAGAATTGTAAGTACTGGACTCTATTTCTTCTTTATTTTGGATTTCATCTCGAATAGATACTATTTGTAAATTGTCTGATATACTGTTTGTTACTTGTACTTCCCATGCTCTGTTGTCTTCCCGTACCGGCATTTGAGGTTCCTTTATCCTGTCAGATGATGTTGAGTTTGGGCCATTTGTTGGTTGTTTTTCAAAAATAGGGAAAAAGTTCTTTTTATCTATCTTTTTTTTCCTGAAGTAGATAATGTCGGATCCTCAGCTATGTTGCTTATGATATTCAGCTTTGGTTTCTCATTTTTTCTTGCTTTGCGAAGTTTTTTCTTTTGACGTTTTGACATCTTAGAGAAACCATCTGACTCTGTGTCACTGTAGTTTTGATCGTTTTTTGAGGTGTTACACAGAGTTTCACACATGGTTTCCTTTTCCGGTAGAACCTTTACCGGGGGAATGGAAGAGTGACTATGTCGCCAGGTTGTTTTGTTAACTGTTGTGAAACTTCGGATTGTAGGTTATCCACGTCAACCCCAGTTGCAGTTTTTTCCATTGCCCTCGTACTATCCATGTTTGATTTGGGTTTATCCTTACTGAGTTCGATATTTCTTTTTGTGTCTTCTATTATACTTGTTAGTACTGCTGGTAGGACTGATAGTTAGCCCATGATAGGAACATAGATGCAATCAGAGGTTGCTTTTTCGTGTTCTCTTTGTGCTCTGATTATCAAATCATTTAATTGGGCAAGTTTGTTGTCGATTCCCGCCACATTGTTTGCCATCATTTTTAACAGGTCAATTTGAATGTCCATTTTATTTGATTGGTACTATAGGGCTTCTAATGTAAGGGTCGATGTTTGATAGAAAAGATCCCAGAGTTTAACTGCATCGTGTTGTTTGCCTCCTAGTTCTATACTTTGATCAGTTTCACGCTTAGTTTGATCATATCCCCTGTCTTGTATAGGTTCTTCCTTAGTGTTGTCATTATTGATGGTATTGTCAATCGTATTAAAGGATAAGTTATTATTTTCCTGAGATCCTTCTGAGTTTTCCCCTAACATCCTAGTTTCGTTTGTTAATTCCTTGAGGTAATTATTATTCTTAACACTCCTCTGGGACTCACTCCCGAACTTTCACTTCAAAGGGAATCCTTTGTACTGGTTGCTCAGTCCTATCTTGGCTCTCATGTTGGATAGTTTTCATGGATTGGGTCTCATGGTGGTTGATTTCCATGGATTGTGACATCAACATGTTTGAGGTTGTAACATCCAAGTTTGACGTTTCAAGGGCGTTAGTATCATTCATCGCTAATATGTCGGGGTTTTGCTTCTCCTTTGGGGGTTCCTGCTGAGTTAGCCATTGCTGTTGGTCTCCATTTTGTTTGACTAAGTCATCAGATTCGTACTTTCTCCAGTTTTGTTCTGTTTGCTCCATTTTTTCCCTTTGTGTGTTGATTTGCGACTGGTTTAGTTTTTCCATGGTGGTATTAATAGGTTTCATAGGTGGTTGTAGCTTGTCATTATTTGTTTCTGTTCTCATTGACATCATACCTCCTGCAGGATCCTTAAAAAATTGAAATTTGTCTGGGATTTTTCCTGCTTTCTCGAACATCCTCGCAATCGGGGATATAAGTGACTGGGTCTGACCAGGTGCGTTAATTTTTACTTTTTTTGATGTAGTAGATTGTTGCAATCTCTTAGCGCGTTTAGTTGCTGTTCCCACAGTCCTTACTTTTCCCGATTGCATGTCGTTGAGTGTGCTGTAATTGTAATTATAGTTTAGTTTGTTGTATCTGCTAATTTGTTCGTTGGAAACCCTCCTGCGTCCCCCCTCTTGCAGACTCGTGTCCCAAGCCTATCTATCAGCACATCACTACGTGCAATCCCAAGCCTGTCTACTCTCTCTGGTTGCTCTGGTGCCCTGCCGCGTGAAATTACCCCCCAATCAGGTTAAACACAGCAAAGGAGCAGCTGCCGTCAGGGAAATCGCTACAGTGAAAGCGAATTGAGTTATAGACGGACCCCCTGAGCCTGAGGGGTATGTTGACTAAAGTCCCAGTCTAATCGTGAGCTCTCATAACAAATGAGGGTGTGGAATTTTCTACCTTATCCCTCTGACCCAGTAACCCAGAAACAAGAAGCCGTATATGAACACACGGAACCCAAACGCTGTACCCCCTACCAATCTATTCAGGAGGTGTGGTCGTGGAGCGTGGTCCGTGTGATCCGAAGTCTGATCCTGGAGCCGGCCCCTTGAGGCAGCCTCTTAGCGCGGCCGAACACCCCCTGACCTCAGCAGCTCGGTTTTACTTGGCTTGATGGTGGTTGATGGTGGTAATGGCAGTAATGGCGGTGTTGTTATAACAGCGCTCGGGGCATAGCGCTCACACCTGCCTACAGCATATACAAGGGTCGGTGAGGTGCTTATTTCCACAACGCTTCCATAGCGCTTCCACAGCTTAGGGAAGCCCTCACACCTGTCAGCAGCCAATCGTACTTTGCAACCCTTTGAACCTTGGGTCTTGCTCCTAGCTCCTTGCTCCTTTTGCTCCTATTCCTAAATCGTGACTTTCGGCTGCGCATGCAGTATTGTAGTGTAGTTCCTATATTCCCAATAGGCTCTGCACATTGGAATAATATAAACAGCAGTGTAGACGTAGGACTGAGGTCATCTAGGTCTCTACTGACTATATTAGACTTAAGGTTTGCCAGCTAGCTCAGAGGTCACTAGAAACGTTCTCGAATAAACGAGGAGGAGTTTAACCTCCCTGGATAGACAAGAAGGGATTAGCTTCTGACAACCATAAACATGACAACTTTGCTCCCCCAGAATAAGAGTGTATCTATAGAGTCGTGTGAAAACAATAGACAGCTATTTCACTCAGTCACATGTGCATACTTAGTTTCACCAGAGTGCAGAGAAATGAGAGAAAGGCGTTTTCAATAAAAGATGTTATTTATTTAGCAGTCTTCTTTCTCATGCAAGAGAAATGAATTGCCACGATTGTAATACTCGTAGTAAAGTAAAGTAAAGTGCGTACAGTAAAAGGAGGATTATAAAATAATACTGTAAAGCATTGATATGGTTTCTTAGCCATATGATACTTTAAAATAGATAAAATATATACATTCATATACATACATATACACATTGACTAACGTACTCAACTGATGCTTCTAAATACGTGTACCTGACCTAAGCCTAATACGTGGGAAGGAGTGAGTAAGTAGCAGTTTAAGTTAAGTTGGTTTTGCCAAGAATCTGACTCAAGAATTCTCTTCAAGGGTTTAGTCAGCTCCGTACCTGGGTAATAGAAAGCAGGAGGTCTTGTATCTCTCTCTCAGGACTCGATATCGCAGTAACCCGCGAAGGTATCTGGAAACACCGGAGCTGGATTTCTCGGCAGGAGAAAAGACAGCGTCTCTCTCAGTGCGTCAAAAGAGGAGGGGCAGCGTCCGTGGGCTCTCGCATCAGCTGGGCACTCGGGCAAGTAGATAGCTGCTCTTCTCCAAAACCACCACCGTGTGTTTGCTTAAGGCAACGTTGGTATATTTATACCTGAAAGGTGCCGGGTTTGACGTAAGGTTGGACATAAGACGTCAATAAAGATGTCACTAAGAACTGGCCGTTCTTACAGTGCTTCACAGGAGTTCTAGGACGAAATCAAAACAAAAGCAAGGGGGATTTCCCAGGTTGCTGGAGGTTTGGTTTGTTTAGAGAACTCGTTGTGCTTTCTAGGAGTCCGGGGAAGTAGCCTTGCTTAATGTGACAGCATGTGCTACGACTGAATATGGATATGATTACTATGCCGTTATAGGGATATTATTCATTATAACCGAACAAGGGCATAAAATAGAAATATCGATTTAGGTTCCTAGATAAAAACACAATACCCACTCCACGATCTAATGTCCATCATTACTAAAACTAAGCAATAGTAAACATATAAAATGTGCATGTGTATTCCAACCCACCCCAAAATAAATTTTTTGCATTTGAAATGGTGTATGCGAAATACATGAAAATGATATTGGTACTGTACGCTTTTCAAGCAGTGTAATCATTCAGTTAAAACAATGCATATATATGATTAGCTGAACGATTTGCGAAATTTACACATGAAAATGGCTCTTTAATACAGAAAAGAAGGTCGAGACCATTTCATCACATATAAATACAGTTGCTGTAAATGTGCTAGAGGCTGAGGTAATATATTGTCTCTAGAGTTCCTAAAAATAGAAGCTCTGTTCTCTAAGAATAGTTCTACTTTAAGCAGAGTACAAGTGCCAGAAAAAAGGTCAATATTTTGGAATTGGGGAAAAAAAATATAATTTCGCTTTCAGGGGAAGAAGAAAAAAAAATAGTTCCAAATATTTTCAGTAGCTTTTGTTTATCAAAGCTGAAGGCCGAATTCAGAGTTCAGGGAATGCTGTGTGCTTGTTGCTTAAAAGTTATTCTTTTTGTTCAGGGGAGAACATCATTTCACGCAGACTCTCAAAAAAGTGGTCTACCGCTTCAGGTGAAAGTTCGACCAAGTTGGAAAATGCCGCAACTGTGCAGTCGTGAGAATGATTGCTATCGTCAATGTCAGGATCAGCAATGCTCACAGAATGTTGTACCTGGGTGATGTTGCTCTCATCTCGTACTTCACTACCACCTAATCGTAGTGTAGAAGTTTCAACGAATGCCGTCATCAGAATGGGTAGCCGCTGGGGACAACACGATGCATGAGCCGTTACAGGACTTAGCAAAGTATCTGTATCCGATGGTACTGCTGACGGTAGTGTAAGACAGACGTCCAACTGGCATTCTTCTCCGCATAGCATACATCGTAGCACAGGTAAGATGCAATTCTGCCAGATGGGTCTGAATGAAAGAAACCAGGTCATATTCAGATCTCTTAGCCGGGCTAATCCAAGGACTTTAGTTATGCGGGCCCGGTAGCGTATAGCTAGGATTGTTTCTTCCATCGTTGCTGGAGTCTTGTCTGCGACTTGACTTGCCATATCGGAGCAGAAGTATCAAAAATAAAATTCCTGCTACGAGTCCCAAAAGGAGTGGTAGGCCGCCAAAAGAAATTAGGAAAAATGCCCAGAACTGTTTTGAAGGGTGTTAACAGTCCCGAAAAAATTGTCTTAAATATATGTGGGATACCACTGGTATCAGACATATTTAGGATTTGGCTTAGCATTTCTGCGAAATGCACAGGGCAATTTGTTGATAAAAGGGTATGTATCTCTGCCGTTGTCCTTGCAACTTACAGATCATACGTTTCTTTTGATGACGTCATGGGCACTGTTGTCTGTAAAAGAACAGACTTAATTCTGCTTAAAGTATCAATTTGAATAGAAGAGATATTCAAAAAGGGCCACATTTTTACCTCCCTGTCTGGAGTGCTGTTTGGATACAATACTTGCATACAACAAGTGACCATGGAACTAACGCTCACAAGATAAGCTTTTCCTGGCACCATGCCACAACAGCTGTGGTCCACTATTAGAATGTAGCTCCCGTTAAAAAGCCGTTTAAAGAATGGCTCTATTTGTGTTGCAGGTGTGCCATGCTGGTGACATGAAAGGTTATTTGAAGTCCCCTCACAGGCCCCATACAAGTTAATACCTTGACACAGAAGTATACCACTTAGTGATCGTTTACAATTGTTACCACTAAGAAATACATTCTGTTCCTTTTCACTATAACATGTGTGTGTGTAAGGTAATTTCCATGACGACTTAATGTACCCTTTACCCAACCTTTCATACTGGCCTGCTGGTATATACTCTTGACAGTATTTAAATTGGAAAATTGTTATCGGAATTGTTATTATTCCGTGTATTATCCATTCAATGACAGGTCTTTCTGACATTGTTAATGGTAATCTCTCAAGTTTTTCAATGCTCAGAATCGTATAGTCTGCTCCTTTTTGTGCCAAACTGATTTGTTTATCAGTAAGGTTAAAGATAGAAAATAATGATGTTGTGTTGATTAAACGCCATGGTACGTAGCCTGAACGCAGATTTTGCAATGTCCAGCCAAGCTGTACAATAGAACATAATTGGGACTGACCGTGTTGTAACATTAGTAAGTCCTGCTCTATTATATCAATAGCAGATGATACAATACTGTCCAGTGAATATTGTCTGGAGGACAGAGTCATTAACCCATTGTGCACAACAGAAAGTGATTTTTCCAAATTAATACGGTCAATTTCCCGTATTTTTTCTGCTGTTTTAATTTGCGTTTCTTTCCAAGCTTCGTTGTACGCAGTGTATATACCGGCCGCTATGAAACGTTTTTCACGCTGTTTCCGTGGTCCCATTATGAAATCACGCAAGTCAGCACCGTCTTTAAGTAAAGTCAAGTGTTGCTTAATTTCTGCCAGTGTGGATTTCTGTAGCCATTCGAGGCAGAGTTTTCCTACACTGTATGTTGTAACTATGCCTGGATGTTGTCTCTGGGAGTATCTAGGGTCTGGCCTGGTCAATTTGAACCCCTGTATTTTGTTCAGGAATCTATCTTGACAGTTATTTGTGTCTATGGCCAGATCAACCATTTTTTGCAATCAGGATGTGTTCTGTTTTGGTTGAAAATATGTGATACGTCTATCTCAACATCTGTAGTGCTATTACTGTCAGGTGTTGGCTTTGGAATAGACGGTTTGTTTAAGTCTTTAATTTTGGCTAGGCCAAGACAGGTTGTCTGTTGAATGGTATCATTCAAGAATATAATTTGTTCTGGGATCATGCAGGCTCTAAATAATGATTCTATACCTTGGACCTGCCAATCTTTGGTACCCCAGATTGTTTTTGTTTCAATGTTGTTTTTCCAAAAATCAAAACCAAATGTAGTCATTTTTTCATAAAATGTTTCCGAATAGATTAATTTAGTGTTTGTCAGCATTGTTTTCACCCCTGTCGTATTTAACATTTTGAAATAAAACGTTTCTGCTTCACTTGTGTTAAACCCTGAGAAGTATGGGAATTTCTCGTAAAATGTTTTCGAACTACCTTTTGGTGGAGTTGCACAATGTTCCCATTGATTATAATTAAAAACATTTCTAGGCTGAGCAGATTTATGCAAATAGTGATGTGCAAAGTGGTTGTAGCAGTACATTTCTTCATAATTCGATGAACCCTGCAAGTAATCATGTTCTGTAAATTTTGCTGACATTACTAAATCTGACATCATATCATTAATACTTTCAAAGTCCCAATCATCAGAGAATGTGCTCGGTTTTACAAAGTCACTTAATGAAACCTTAAACTGGTGTGGATATTTCAAGAGCTCGACCGGGCCATAGATTTCGTAATCAGTTTTGTCCCAAGCTACCCCACCGGGTATTGGATTGGCTATGACATTCACTGATGATAGTTCTCTTTTCTCGATGTGAGATGACTTGTGTGGCTTTAGGACCAAGTTGATGTTCTGACTTGCTGTGTCCATTGTACTGTATTTTCCCTCAATGAATTTTCCCAAACAAAGAACCATGATGAGCCAAAGCAGGAGGAAAAGTACACCTAACACAATCCAAAATTCAATCCATGGAGAAATCAGATAGGTATCTTTGAGTTGATGAAAGAGTTCAATTACATTGTCTTTAAAAATTTTTTGTTGTTGGCTGTTCTTCAGGCTTGCTTGGATCTTCAGAAAAGTTATCGAAATCGATGAAGTAGCCAGATGCAGTTCTGTCAATTGTTGGAATCGCTTCCGGATTTTTATTTGCTTTTGGAATTCTCTTTGCTTCATTAGCAAAGTCTGAGGCTACATCGTTGTAGACAGGTATTTCTTGACGAACTGTTGCAATTTGGGTTTTAAGAGGCACAAGTTCCATGGCTTTGTTGCATAGTCCTTTTTGATTCACTGTAGGTTTATCAAATGTGATTAGTCTCTCAGTTTGAACCTCTTGTATTGTAGCACGTTTTGGTGTTCTGCTATTACTTGGGAGTCCACTGGGCCTACTACTTATTATTGGCCACATGATTGTGGTTTTACCAGATTGATGGATACAACTCGGTTCTCCTTTTTACCCGCAAGGGGCGGTAGCACAACTGATCTTGTTCCGCTGACAGCTAAGACAGGTACTGCTTTTCTGTAAGAAGGCCCAAATTCCTTCTTCACCGCAATCTTCTCTCTGACCAGATCCCCAATCTTTGGAATCCAGACAGGCCTTGCTGGGACAGGTGGTTTATCTTCAGTGGTTGTTGGCTGCTGTTTTAATTTTACGTTGCTCAGGCCTTTTCTTGTTTCATTTAAGTCCTGTAAAATAGCCAAACGATCTTTGATATCAAAGCATTTTTCTTCTACCACTGAAGTCTGACTATCTAATTCCTGAATATGCATTCTAGTACCGAACAATAGTTCGTACGGACTGAAACCTTTTAGAGAATTTCTTGGCAGATTGTTAAGACTACATTGGACACTTCTTAAATGTTGGACCCACCCATCACCCGAACCTAATACCCTTGCCGTTATAGATTGCTTTATGTCCTGGTTTTTTCTTTCCACAATCCCATTTTCCTCAGGATGGAAGGGACAAGAGTACCACAATGCAATGCCCATGCTGGTCATGGCCTCCTTATAAGCTCGAGAGCTAAAAGCACGACCCTGGTCAGAATGTAGTATGCCAATTGCGTATGTGCCGATATAGACTCGCAACTCTTTTATAACAGTTCTGGCGTCAGCCTGAGCGCTGGTGTCTACATTTTTAAGTGAATCTAGTCTTAAATTATATAAATTGGGACACATTTTTCCTGTTTGATTTTGCGTATAGATCGCCTTATGCTTTCTAATAGGGGCCCTGGCAATACTCCGGCCGGTTCGCCACTGCGATCTCTGTTGCAGTTTTGACAGCTCATTGCAAACTTGTAATGTTGCAGGCTCATTCTCGGCCACCAGTATTCTGATTGTAATTCTTTCAGAGATTCCTTGATCTTCTGGTGACTTAGACCCAATCCCATATGTGCTTCTTAAATCAAGAAGATTCTCCTGTTCGTGTTTGGAATTACTCTATCCCCCACTCCAGGGATTCAAGCAAAAGGAACGGAGTTTGCATCGATTATATATGTATAATTGAGTGGATAGTTCACGGGTAATGCTGCACCGTCGCCTTTTGAAGACGTTTTTACCGCCAGCATGGTTTCCCCGTCTATGTATTTTTCTGAACGCTTTTTTGTGGCTACGGAAGCCTGTTTAGTTGCTTCCGCTGTGGCTGTGTCAGCCAATGAATTCCCTGCAACGTGAACGCCATCACGCTTATGACTCAGTGTATGTATCACGTGAGTCTTTTGTAGTTCTTTCTGTAAAAGAACTACTTGTTCCCAAAGCGTTTTATGCTTTATTGTGGCACCTGTGTCATCTTTGTAACCGTTTTGAACCCAGTTCTGCAAGTCATTATTGTAGGATTTGACGCAGTAATGCGAATCGCACACTATTAGTGTCGGGAATTCACGATCAGCATTTTGAAGCGCCATTTTTAGAGCCAATAATTCAGTTTGTTGACCTGAATTGTCTTTTACAGATTGAGACATAGTTACCAGTGGTCTCAATTTACCTCCGTGCCACCGGCATTTAACAACCTCGCACGTAGCATTGTAAGCTTGCTTTCCCCAAACTGATGGTTGAGCAGATCCGTCTGTATATATTACACAGGCGTAAAATTGTAGGGGCTGAATTTGGATTGGCAGCGGATATTCTTCTTCATATGTTAAGTTTTTCAGTTTTTTCATGTTCGGGTCAAAATAGTATTTTACTCTTTCTGTAGCAAGAGAATTTTCCCATTGTATCCATTTTGGATCTAATGCCACGGTAGTCAAATTGCGTGGACTTGTTAATGCCTCAAAGGCTGATTCTGCTGTTAAAACAGTTATCCTTTTACCTTCGGCTTCGGCCCTTTCTTTTGCTACAGCTGTTTGAACCGCATTTACAATGTTTTCCGCAAGACTGAATGTTTTTTCAGCTTGGGTGTACAAATGTGATTTGTAAGCTATTGGTACCGTTTCGCCTTCATTAGAGGTCAGGTACGTGAATCCGCATCTTCCTGGGATGACTCGGATTACAAGGTTGCGTGTGTTATCGCGAGTTTGCAATTTTGTTTTAGCTAACATGTCTGTTTGCACTGATCTCAAAATTTCTGTGTGTTTTTGAGTCCAATTGATTGGTTTAAAATCAGGTTTTATTAATTCATAGAGAGGTTTAACCCTCTCTGCATAATTTAGAATGTAAGTTCTTCCGAAATTCAGGAAACCTAGTATTGATTGTAAGTTCTTCAGCGTTTTTGGTGATTGGAGTACAGCGACTTCTCTAAGAAATTGTCTGCTAGGCTTTTGCCTTCACTTGATAATTCATATCCTAAAAACAGGACTGTTAGATGGGCAATTCATGACTTTTTAAAGTTGAATTTGTAACCCTCTGCTGCGAACCCAAGTATTATGGTGTTCACTCTTTTCAAGTGAGTATCCAAGTCGTCATCTGTCAGATAGATGTCATCGACATAAGATAATGCCTCATCATCATATATTTGTAGTAACTCTGTTACTCTTGCTGAGAATAATCCTGGGCTATTTTTGAATCCCTGTGGGAGTCAACAGAATTTTTCTGCGACCCCATTATTGAGAAAGCGGTCAAATACCTGCTTTCAGGTGCAATGTTTTGACAAAAGAATCCATTAGAGATGTCTAATGTTGTTTTGTATTTTTTGCGCACGATGTTATACATTAGTGCTGCACTGTGTGAGTTTTGTACTGCAAATGTCTTGCAACATGAGTTAAGGTGTCTGTAGTCCAAAACTAGACGATATGAATCGTCTGGCTTGGAGACAGGAAACAAAGGATTGTTTATTTGTGAGGTGCATGTTTCAATCACCCCCTGGTATTCAAGTTGATCTAAGATCTCCCTGACTTGTTTTTTAGCTTCTTGCTTAATTGGGTACTGCCTTTGTGCAGTTGGTTGACATTTTAACTGGATTTTGTGAGGAGGAGACTCCTCGTCCCATCCTACATGATTTTTATATAATGCAGGAGCTTGGGCTAATGCCCATTTTCTTGCAGGTGTATATTTCTTATGAATTGGGATATGATTTGAGAAGGCAGGCATAATCATTTCTTCAATAATAACAAGAAGGGGGGTCCAAGGGAATATTTAACGACCAATCAGTGCTACAACCCTTATGACTATATGAATACCAACTAACTGGTAGCAAGGGGTCAACTAAAAAATGGGGATGTGTACCTGTAATAGGATAGCAAAATCAATCACCGGGAACTCTCCATGAGTTTCGAGATGTTCCCATCAGAATTCCAACCTGTACCGCCCTACATCATTTGGGAACCAGTCACATCACAAATGGGAAGATATACCCAATGTAAGATTTTTATTGTTGGGAAAGGGAGGTGCCTATTAAAATAACTTTCCTCCTTCTTACCCAATTTTATACCTCATCACTTTAAACACTGTTTGTTTTTCACTATTTAGCACTGCTCTTCAGGTACCACCTGATACCGATTCAACATTTTATACACATTGGGACACAGAAGATAGATTGGGCTAAGTTTGGCCAAATCTTACATTGGGTATATCTTCCCATTTGTGATGTGACTGGTTCCCAAATGATGTAGGGCGGTACAGGTTGGAATTCTGATGGGAACATCTCGAAACTCATGGAGAGTACCCGGTGATTTATTTTGCTATCCTATTACAGGCAAACATCCCCATTTTTTAGTTGACCCCTTGCTACCAGTTAGTTGATAATCATTTCTTCGCCATGAGGGCACTCCCTGACAAACTCTGGTGGCCAGTCTTTCTCAGCTAAAAGGATGTCATAGCCTTTGGAGAGGTTATCCCAAAATAGACCCCTTACTTTCCTAGTCTTATCTCCCTCTATGCGTAATGTTATTTCGTATATTTTATGAGGTTTGCTAACTCTGGTGTCTGCAGTTTCCACCTGAATGTATTCATTCGTGTCCACTGTCTCCCGATGATTGATCAGGATCTTGCGAGCTATGGTCACTTCTGCTGCGCTGTCTAGCATTGTCTAAGCCCACTCCCCGTTCTTGAGTTGTGTCCTCAAGATCCTCAGCATGTCTGATTTTTAGACCTGCTACCTTCTTTGAGCAGGTTCCTTGTCTTTGGACTTGACGTGCTCTTCCCTGTGTTCTGACCGTCCTCTTCTTTCCGATTTCTGCGAGGAAGTCTGAAAAGATCGAGAGGGACGTGTATCAATATCTTGATATCTATCAGGTTTTTTCAAATTATCCCTATTTCTAAGGTTGTATCTTTTCTCAGAGGGCTCCCTTGGTCCGGAGATCTTTCTCTCCGCCGAGGAGACCTTCCTCTGGACTGGAATCTTTTTTCTTTGGGAGTGGATTGTTTATTTCCATCCCAGCTCTTTATTGGAGTGTTTAGATTATGTTTAATAAATATCTTTTCAGGATTTTCAGTTAGTTGGGGTTTTACTAGTTTCCCACCCAAACTATCTCTTCCTAGTTCTTCATAGGATTTTTCTATGATTCTGGCAAGTTCAATTGGTTGGTCTGCTATATCTGTTTCTTTCAATTTCTGGAGGTAAGTTATATCCTCCATCGCCAGTTGAACTAATTCTCTATATGCCTTTGTTAAGTCTTTTATTTTAACTAAGAGTTCTTTGCTTGACATTTTATCAATGTCTGGATGTGGTGTGTAGCTGGCTAGAACCGGTCACGTTGCTCCTGGTCTACCTGGTGGACCTAGCCTGGTGATGTGATTATTATGATTATTATGTTTTAGGGCGCCTTTAAACCAGAGCAGGTGCTCTTGGTATTTTAATGGGATTTCAACCTCCTCGAAAGGAGTGTATTCATCCAGAGGTTCCTCTATTTTGTAATAGTGGAATTCGTGTGTGACAGCGTTTGCTGCTGCAAAGTTTATCCATGAATAGAATACCTCTGTCTGCCGATATTCATGGGCCTCAATTACGAATACGACTATACCACCTCTCGATGTTAGTCAGTTTTCTATAAGTTTAAGAGTTATAGTTTTTCTTATGTTGACCGGAATGAGTATAGCATTCGGGTCATTCTGTAGGAGACTTGTGTCATCCTCTAGGAGTCGAGCCGCTATTCTAGCCGCCTCCCTTTCTTCTTCACTTTCTGACATTTTTCTGACAGAAAGGTTTTTTGTTGCAGATCAGGTTTCAAGGAAACAAAGATTAGGTGCACAATATTTTGGAACACTGTATCCTTCAACGTTGACTAAACCAAAAACTATACATAGAAATCTCTTCCTACTAAGTTCCGGAGGATTTTAACCTTTTACCCACTCCAGACGTCTTTTGGAGTATTTACGGGAAAAGGGTCTGTGTGAAAAAGCACGACTGAGTTACTCTAACGTCTTGCGTTAGATATATCGCCTTACCAAACGTTGGGCGCCATGTAGTGTAGTTCCTATATTTACAATAGGGTCTGCGCATTGCAATAATATAAACAGCAGTGTAGACGTAGGACTGAGGTCATCTAGGTCTCTACTGACTATATTAGACTTAAGGTTTGCCAGCTAGCTCAGAGGTCACTAGAAACTTTCTCGAATAAACGAGGAGGAGTTTAACCTCCCTGGATAGACAAGAAGGGATTAGCTTCTGACAACCATAAAACATGACAACTTTGCTCCCCCAGAATAAGAGTGTATCTCTAGAGTCGTGTGAAAACAATAGACAGCTATTTCACTTAGTCACGTATGCATACTTAGTTTCACCAGAGTGCAGAGAAATGAGAGACGGGCATTTTCAATAAAAGATGGTATTTATTGAGCAGTCTTCTTTCTCATGCAAGAGAAATGAATTGCCACGATTGTAATACTCGTAGTAAAGTAAAGTGCGTACAGTAAAAGGAGGATTATAAAAAAATACTTTAAAAGCATGGATATGGTTTCTTAGCCATATGATACTTTAAAATAGATCAAATATATACATACATATATACATTGACTAACGTACTCAACTGGTGCTTCTAAATACGTGTACCTGACCTAAGCCTAATACGTGGGAAGGAGAAAGTAAGTAGCAGTTTAGGTTAAGTTGGTTTTGCCAAGAATCTGACTCAAGAATTCTCTTCAAGGGTTTAGTCAGCTCCGTACCTGGGTAATAGAAAGCAGGAGGTCTTGTATCTCTCTCTCAGGACTCGATATCGCAGTAACCCGCGAAGGTATCTGGAAACACCGGAGCTGGATTTCTCGGCAGGAGAAAAGACAGCGTCTCTCTCAGTGCGTCAAAAGAGGAGGGGCAGCGTCCGTGGGTTCTCTCATCAGCTGGGCTCTCGGGCAAGTAGATATTGCTCCGCTCTAAAACCACCACCGTGTGTTTGCTTAAGGCAACGTTGGTATATTTATACCTGAAAGGTGCCGGGTTTGACGTAAGGTTGGACATAAGACGTCAATAAAGATGTCACTAAGAACTGGCCGTTTTTACAGTGCTTCACAGGAGTTCTAGGACGAAATCAAAACAAAAGCAAGGGGGATTTCCCAGGTTGCTGGAGGTTTGGTTTGTTTAGAGAACTCGTTGTGCTTTCTAGGAGTCTGGGGAAGTAGCCTTGCTTAATGTGACAGCATGTGCTACGACTGAATATGGATATGATTACTATGTCGTTATAGGGATATTATTGATTATAAACGAACAAGGGCATAAAATAGAAATATCGATTTAGGTTCCTATTTAAAAACACAATACCCACTCCACGATCTAATGTCCATCATTACTAAAACTAAGCAATAGTAAACATATAAAAGGTGCATGTGTATTCCAACCCACCCAAAAATAATTTTTTTGCATTTGAAATGGTGTATGCGAAATACATGAAAATGATATTGGTACTGTACGCTTTTCAAGCAGTGTAATCATTCAGTTAAAACGATGCATATATATGATTAGCTGAACGATTTGCGAAATTTACCCATGGAAATGGCTCTTTAATACAGAAAAGAAGGTCGAGACCATTTCATCACATATAAATACAGTTGCTGTAAATGTGCTAGAGGCTGAGGTAATATATTGTCTCTAGAGTTCCTAAAAATAGAAGCTCTGTTCTCTAAGAATAGTTCTACTTTAAGCAGAGTACAAGTGCCAGAAAAAAGGTCAATATTTTGGAATTGGGGAAAAAAAATATATTTTCGCTTTCAGGGGAAGAAGAAAAAAAAAATAGTTCCAAATATTTTCAGTAGCTTTTGTTTATCAAAGCTGAAGGCCGAATTCAGAGTTCAGGGAATGCTGTGTGCTTGTTGCTTAAAAGTTATTCTTTTTATTCAGGGGAGAACATCATTTCAGACAGACTCTCAAAAAAGTGGTCTACCGCTTCAGGTGAAAGTTCGACCAAGTTGGAAAATGCCGCAACTGTGCAGTCTTGAGAATGATTGCTATTGTCGATGTCAGGATCAGCAATGCTCACAGAATGTTGTACCTGGGTGATGTTGCTCTCATCGCTTACTTCACTACCACCTAATCGTAGTGTAGAAGTTTCAACAAATGCCGTCATCAGAATGGGTAGCCGCTGGGGACAACACGATGCATGAGCCGTTACAGGACTTAGCAAAGTATCTGTATCCAATGGTACTGCTGATGGTAGTGTAAGACAGACGTCCAACACGCATTCTTCTCCGCATAGTATACATCGAAGCACAGGTAAGATGCAATTCTGCCAGATGGGTCTGAATGAAAGAAACCAGGTCATATTCAGATCTCTTAGCCGGGCTAATCCAAGGACTTTAGTTATGCGGGCCCGGTTGCGTATAGCGAGGATTGTTTCTTCCATCGTTGCTGGAGTCTTGTCTGCGACTTGGGTTGCCATATCGGAGCAGAAGTATCAAAAATAAAATTCCTGCTACGAGTCCCAAAAGGAGTGGTAGGCCGCCAAAGACAGAATGGACAAAATTAGGAAAAATGCCCAGAACTGTTTTGAAGGGTGTTAACAGTCCCGAAAAAATTGTCTTAAATATATGTGGGATACCACTGGTATCAGACATATTTAGGATTTGGCTTAGCATTTCTGCGAAATGCACAGGGCAATTTGTTGATAAAAGGGTATGTATCTCTGCCGTTGTCCTTGCAACTTGCAGATCATATGTTTCTTTTGATGACGTCAAGGGCACTGTTGTCTGTAAAAGAACAGACTTCATTCTGCTTAAAGTATCAATTCGAATAGAAGAGATATTCAAAAAGGGCCACATTTTTACCTCCCTGTCTGGAGTGCTGTTTGGATACAATACTTGCATACAACAAGTGACCATGGAACTAACGCTCACAAGATAAGCTTTTCCTGACACCATGCCACAACAGCAGTGGTCCACTATTAGAATGTAGCTCCCGTTAGAAAGCCGTTTAAAGAATGGCTCTATTTGTGTTGCAGGTGTGCCATGCTGGTGACATGAAAGGTTATTTGAAGTCCCCTCACAGGCCCCATGCAAGTTAATACCTTGACACAGAAGTATACCACTTAGTGATCGTTTACAATTGTTACCACCAAGAAATACATTCTGTTCCTTTTCACTATAACATGTGTGTGTGTAAGGTAATTTCCATGATGACTTAATGTACCCTTTACCCAACCTTTCATACTGGCCTGCTGGTATATACTCTTGACAGTATTTAAATTGGAAAGTTGTTATCCGAATTGTTATTATTCCGTGTATTATCCATTCAATGACAGGTCTTTCTGACATTGTTAATGGTAATCTCTCAAGTTTTTCAATGCTCAGAATCGTATAGTCTGCTCCTTTTTGTGCCAAACTGATTTGTTTATCAGTAAGGTTAAAGATAGAAAATAATGACGTTGTGTTGATTAAACGCCATGGTACGTAGCCTGAACGCAGATTTTGCAATGTCCAGCCAAGCTGTACAATAGAACGTAATTGGGACTGACCGTGTTGTAACATTAGTAAGTCCTGCTCTATTATATCAATAGCAGATGATACAATACTGTCCAGTGAATATATTCTGGAGGACAGAGTCATTAACCCATTGTCCACAACAGAAAGTGATTTTTCCAAATTAATACGGTCAATTTCCCGTATTTTTTCTGCTGTTTTAATTTGCGTTTCTTTCCAAGCTTCGTTGTACGCAGTGTATATACCGGCCGCTATGAAACGTTTTTGACGCTGTTTGCGTGGTCCCATTATGAAATCACGCAAGTCAGCACCGTCTTTAAGTAAAGTCAAGTGTTGCTTAATTTCTGCCAGTGTGGATTTCTGTAGCCATTCGAGGCAGAGTTTTCCTACACTGTATGTTGTAACTATCCCTGGATGTTGTCTCTGGGAGTATCTAGGGTCTGGCCTGGTCAATTTGAACCCCTGCATTTTGTTCAGGAATCTATCTTGACAGTTATTTGTGTCTATGGGCCAGATCAACCATTTTTTGCAATCAGGATGTGTTCTGTTTTGGTTGAAAATATGTGATACGTCTATCTCAACATCTGTAGTGCTATTACTGTCAGGTGTTGGCTTTGGAATAGACGGTTTGTTTAAGTCTTTAATTTTGGCTAGGCCAAGACAGGTTGTCTGTTGAATGGTATCATTCAAGAATATAATTTGTTCTGGGATCGGGATCATGCAGGCTCTAAATAATGATTCTATACCTTGGACCTGCCATTCTTTGGTACCCTAGATTGTTTTTGTTTCAATGTTGTTTTTCCAAAAATCAAAACCAAATGTAGTCATTTTTTCATAAAATGTTTCCGAATAGATTAATTTAGTGTTTGTCAGCATTGATTGCACCCCTGTCGTATTTAACATTTTGAAATAAAACATTTCTGCTTCACTTGTGTTAAACCCTGAGAAGTATGGGAGTTTCTCGTAAAATGTTTTCGAACTACCTTTTGGTGGAGTTGCACAATGTTCCCATTGATTATAATTAAAAACATTTCTAGGCTGAGCAGATTTATGCAAATAGTGATGTGCAAAGTGGTTGTAGCAGTACATTTCTTCATAATTCGATGAACCCTGCAAGTAATCATGTTCTGTAAATTTTGCTGACATTACTAAATCTGACATCATATCATTAATACTTTCAAAGTCCCAATCATCAGAGAATGTGCTCGGTTTTACAAAGTCACTTAATGAAACCTTAAACTGGTGTGGATATTTCAAGAGCTCGACCGGGCCATAGATTTCGTAATCAGTTTTGTCCCAAGCTACCCCACCGGGTATTGGATTGGCTGTGACATTCACTGATGATAGTTCTCTTTTCTCGATGTGAGATGACTTGTGTGGCTTTAGGACCAAGTTGATGTTCTGACTTGCTGTGTCCATTGTACTGTATTTTCCCTCAATGAATTTTCCCAAACAAAGAACCATGATGAGCCAAAGCAGGAGGAAAAGTACACCTAACACAATCCAAAATTCAATCCATGGAGAAATCAGATAGGTATCTTTGAGTTGATGAAAGAGTTCAATTACATTGCCTTTAAAATTTTTTGTTGTTGGCTGTTCTTCAGGCTTGCTTGGATCTTCAGAAAAGTTATCGAAATCGATGAAGTAGCCAGATGCAGTTCTGTCAATTGTTGGAATCGCTTCCGTATTTTTATTTGCTTTTGGAATTCTCTTTGTTTCATTAGCATAGTCTGAGGCTACATCGTTGTAGACAGGTGTTTCTTGACGAACTGTTGCAATTTGGGTTTTAAGAGGCACAAGTTTCATGGCTTTGTTGCATAGTCCTTTTTGATTCACTGTAGGTTTATCAAATGTGATTAGTCTCTCAGTTTGAACCTCTTGTATTGTAGCAAGTTTTGGTGTTCTGCTACTTCTTGGGAGTCCACTGGGCCTACTACTTATTATTGGCCACATGATTGTGGTTTTACCAGATCGATGGATACAACTCGGTTCTCCTTTTTACCAGCAAGGGGCGGTAGCACAACTGATTTTGTTCCGCTTACAGCTAAGACAGGTACTGCTTTTCTGTAAGAAGGCCCAAATTCCTTCTTCACCGCAATCTTCTCTCTGACCAGATCCCCAATCTTTGGAATCCAGACAGGCCTTGCTGGGACAGGTGGTTTATCTTCAGTGGTTGTTGGCTGCTGTTTTAATTTTACGTTGCTCAGGCCTTTTCTTGTTTCATTTAAGTCCTGTAAAATAGCCAAACGATCTTTGATATCAAAGCATTTTTCTTCTACCACTGAAGTCTGACTATCTAAGTCCTGAATATGCATTCTAGTACCGAACAATAGTTCGTACGGACTGAAACCTTTTAGAGAATTTCTTGGCAGATTGTTAAGACTACGTTGGACACTTGTTAAATGTTGGACCCACCCATCACCCGAACCTAATACCCTCGCCGTTATAGATTGCTTTATGTCCCGGTTTTTTCTTTCCACAATCCCATTTTCCTCAGGATGGAAGGGACAAGAGTACCGCAATGCAATGCCCATGCTGGTCATGGCCTCCTTATAAGCTCGAGAGCTAAAAGCAGGACCCTGGTCAGAATTTAGCATGCCAATTGCGTATGTGCCGATATAGACTCGCAAATCTTTTATTACAGTTCTGACGTCAGCCGAGCGCTGGTGTCTACATTTTTAAGTGAATCTAGTCTTAAATGATATAAATTGGGACACATTTTTCCTGTTTGATTTTGCGTATAGATCACCTTATACTTTCTAAAAGGGGTCCTGGCAATACTCCGGCCAGTTCGCCACTGCGATATCTGTTGCAGTTTTGACAGCTCATTGCGAACTTGTAATGTTGCAGGCTCATTCCCGGCCACCAGTATTCTGATTGTAATTCTTTCAGAGATTCCTTGATCTTCTGGTGACTTAGACCCAATCCCATATGTGCTTCTTGAATCAAGAAGATTCTCCTGTTCGTGTTTGGAATTACTCTATCCCCCACTCCAGGGATTCGAGCAAAAGGAACGGAGTTTGCATCGATTATATATGTATAATTGAGTGGATAGTTCACGGGTAATGCTGCACCGTCGCCTTTTGAAGACGTTTTTACCGCCAGCATGGTTTCCCCGTCTATGTATTTTTCTGTATGCTTTTTTGTGGCTACGGAAGCCTGTTTAGTTGCTTCCGCTGTGGCTGTGTCAGCCAATGAATTCCCTGCAACGTGAACGCCATCACGCTGATGACTCAGTGTATGTATCACTTGAGTCTTTTGTAGTTCTTTCTGTAAAAGAACTACTTGTTCCCAAAGCATTTTATGCTTTATTGTGGCACTTGTGTCATCTTTGTAACCGTTTTGAACCCAGTTCTGTAAGTCATTATTGTAGGATTTGATGCAGTAATGCGAATCGCACACTATTAGTGTCGGGAATTCACGATCAGCATTTTGAAGCACCATTTTTAGAGCCAATAATTCAGTTTGTTGACCTGAATTGTCTTTTACAGATTGAGACATAGTTACCAGTGGTCTCAATTTACCTCCGTGCCACCGGCATTTAACAACCTCGCACGTAGCATTGTAAGCTTGCTTTCCCCAAACTGAGGGTTGAGCAGATCCGTCTGTATATATTACACAGGCGTAAAGTTGTAGGGGCAGAATTTCGATTGGCAGAGGATATTCTTCTTCATATGTTAAGTTTTTCAGTTTTTTCATGTTCGGGTCAAAATAGTATTTTACTCTTTCTGTAGCAAGAGAATTTTCCCATTGTATCCATTTTGGATCTAATGCCACGGTAGTCAAATTGCGTGGACTTGTTAATGCCTCAAAGGCTGATTCTGCTGTTAAAACAGTTATCCTTTTGCCTTCGGCTTGGGCTCTTTCTTTTGCTACAGCTGTTTGAACCGCATTTACAATGTTTTCCGCAAGACTGAATGTTTTTTCAGTTTGTGTGTACAAATGTGATTTGTAAGCTATTGGTACCGTTTCGCCTTCATTAGAGGTCAGGTACGTGAATCCGCATCTTCCTGGGATGACTCGGATTACAAGGTTGCGTGTGTTATCGCGAGTTTGCAATTTTGTTTTAGCTAACATGTCTGTTTGCACTGATCTCAAAATTTCTGTGTGTTTTTGAGTCCAATTGATTGGTTTAAAATCAGGTTTTATTAATTCATAGAGAGGTTTAACCCTCTCTGCATAATTTAGAATGTAAGTTCTTCCGAAATTCAGGAAACCTAGTATTGATTGTAAGTTCTTCAGCGTTTTTGGTGCTTGGAGTACAGCGCACTTCTCTAAGAAATTGTCTGCTAGGCTTTTGCCTTCACTTGATAATTCATATCCTAAAAACAGGATTGTTAGATGGGCAATTTGTGACTTTTTAAAGTTGAATTTGTAACCCTCTGCTGCGAACCCAAGTATTATGGTGTTCACTCTTTTCAAGTGAGTATCCAAGTCGTCATCTGTCAGATAGATGTCATCGACATAAGATAATGCCTCATCATCATATATTTGTAGTAACTCTGTTACTCTTGCTGAGAATAATCCTGGGCTATTCTTGAATCCCTGTGGGAGTTGATAGAAATTTTCTGCGACCACATTATTGAGAAAGCGGTCAAATACCTGCTTTCAGGTGCAATGTTTTGACAAAAGAATCCATTAGAGATGTCTAATGTTGTTTTGTATTTTTTGCGCACAATGTTATTCATTAGTGCTGCCCTGTGTGAGTTTTGTACTGTAAATGTCTTGCAACATGAGTTAAGGTGTCTGTAGTCCAAAACTAGACGAAATGAATTGTCTGGCTTGGAGACAGGAAACAAAGGATTGTTCATTTGTGAGGTGCATGTTTCAATCTCCCACTGGTATTCAAGTTGATCTAAGATCTCCCTGACTTGTTTTTTAGCTTCTTGCTTAATTGGGTACTGCCTTTGTGCAGTTGGTTGACATTTTAACTGGATTTTGTGAGGAGGAAAGTCCTCATCCCATCCTACAATATTTTTTATATAATGCAGGAGCTTGAGCTAATGCCCATTTTCTTGCAGGTGTATATTTTTTATGAATTGGAATATGATTTGAGAAGGCAGGCATAATAATTTCTTCAATAATAACAAGAAGGGGGGTCCAAGGGAATATTTACCGACCAATCAGTGCTACAACCCTTATGACTATATGAATACCAACTAACTGGTAGCAAGGGGTCAACTAAAAAATGGGGATGTGTGCCTGTAATAGGATAGTAAAATCAATCACCGGGTACTCTCCATGAGTTTCGATATGTTCCCATCAGAATTCCAACCTGTACCGCCCTACATCATTTGGGAACCAGTCACATCACAAATGGGAAGATATACCCAATGTAAGATTTTTTATTGTTGGGAAAGGGAGGTGCCTATTAAAATAACTTTCCTCCTTCTTACCCAATTTTATACCTCATCACTTTAACACTGTTTGTTTTTCACTATTTAGCACTGCTCTTCAGATACCACCTGATACCGATTCAACATTTTATACACAATGGGACACAGAAGATAGATTGGGCTAAGTTTGGCCAAATCTTACATTGGTTATATCTTCCCATTTGTGATGTGACTGGTTCCCAAATGATGTAGGGCGGTACAGGTTGGAATTCTGATGGGAACATCTCGAAACTCATGGAGAGTACCCGGTGATTGATTTTGCTATCCTATTACAGGCAAACATCCCCATTTTTTAGTTGACCCCTTGCTACCAGTTAGTTGATAATCATTTCTTCGCCATGAGGGCACTCCCTGACAAACTCTGGTGGCCAGTCTTTCTCAGCTAAAAGGATGTCATAGCCTTTGGAAAGGTTATCCCAAAATAGACCCCTTACTTTCCTAGTCTTATCTCCCTCTATGCGTAATGTTATTTTGTATATTTTATGAGGTTTGCTAACTCTGGTGTCTGCAGTTTCCACCTGAATGTATTCATTCGTGTCCACTGTCTCCAGATGATTCATCAGGATCTTGCGAGCTATGGTCACTTCTGCTGCGCTGTCTAGCATTGTCTAAGCCCACTCCCCGTTCTTGAGTTGTGTCCTCAAGATCCTCAGCATGTCTGATTTTTAGACCTGCTACCTTCTTTGAGCAGGTTCCTTGTCTTTGGACTTGACGTGCTCTTCCCTGTGTTCTGACCGTCCTCTTTTTTCCGATTTCTGCGAGGAAGTCTGAAAAGATCGAGAGGGACGTGTATCAATATCTTGATATCTATCAGGTTTTTTCAAATTATCCCTATTTCTAAGGTTGTATCTTTTCTCAGAGGGCTCCCTTGGTCCGGAGATCTTTCTCTCCGCCGAGGAGACCTTCCTCTGTACTGGAATCTTTTTTATTTGGGAGTGGATTGTTTATTTCCATCCCAGCTCTTTTTTGGAGTGTTTAGATTATTTTTAATAAATATCTTTTCAGGATTTTCAGTTAGTTGGGGTTTTACTGGTTTCCCACCCAAACTATCTCTGCCTAGTTCTTCATAGGATTTTTCTATGATTCTGGCAAGTTCAATTGGTTGGTCTGCTATATCTGTTTCTTTAAATTTCTGGAGGTAAGTTATATCCTCCATCGCCAGTTGAACTAATTCTCTATATGCCTTTGTTAAGTCTTTTATTTTAACTAAGAGTTCTTCGCTTGACATTTTATCAATGTCTAGATGTGGTGTGTAGCTGGCTAGAACCGGCCACGTTGCTCCTGGTCTACCTGGTGGACCGAGCCTGGTGATGTGAATATTATGATTTTGTAATAGTGGAATTCGTGTGTGACAGCGTTTGCTGCTGGAAAGTTTATCCATGAATAGAATACCTCTGTCTGCCGATATTCATGGGCCTCAATTACGAATACGACTATACCACCTCTCAATGTTAGTCAGTTTTCTATAAGTTTAAGAGTTATAGTTTTTCTTATGTTGACCGGAATGAGTATAGCATTCGGGTCATTCTGTAGGAGACTTGTGTCATCCTCTAGGAGTCGAGCCGCTATTCTAGCCGCCTCCCTTTCTTCTTCACTTTCTGACATTTTTCTGACAGAAAGGTTTTTTGTTGCAGATCAGGTTTCAAGGAAACAAAGATTAGGTGCACAATATTTTGGAACACTGTAGCCTTCAACGTTGACTAAACCAAAAACTATACATAGAAATCTCTTCCTACTAAGTTCCGGCGGATTTTAACCTTTTACCCACTCCAGACGTCTTTTGGAGTATTTACGGGAAAAGAGTCTGTGTGAAAAAGCACGACTGAGTTACTCTAACGTCTTGCGTTAGATATATCGCCTTACCAAACGTTGGGCGCCATGTAGTGTAGTTCCTATATTCCCAATAGGCTCTGCGCATTGGAATAATATAAACAGCAGTGTAGACGTAGGACTGAGGTCATCTAGGTCTCTACTGACTATATTAGACTTAAGGTTTGCCAGCTAGCTCAGAGGTCACTAGAAACTTTCTCGAATAAACGAGGAGGAGTTTAACCTCCCTGGATAGACAAGAAGGGATTAGCTTCTGACAACCATAAAACATGACAACTTTGCTCCCCCAGAATAAGAGTGTATCTCTAGAGTCGTGTGAAAACAATAGACAGCTATTTCACTCAGTCACGTGTGCATACTTAGTTTCACCAGAGTGCAGAGAAATGAGATACGGGCGTTTTCAATAAAAGATGTTATTTATTGAGCAGTCTTCTTTCTCATGCAAGAGAAATGAATTGCCACAATTGTAATACTCGTAGTAAAGTAAAGTGCGTACAGTAAAAGGAGGATTATAAAATAATACTTTAAAAGCATGGATATGGTTTCTTAGCCATATGATACTTTAAACGTACTCAACTGGTGCTTCTAAATACGCCTACCCCGGTGTACCTGACCTAAGCCTAATACGTGGGAAGGAGTAAGTAAGTAGCAGTTTAGGTTAAGTTGATTTTGCCAAGAATCTGACTCAAGAATTCTCTTCAAGGGTTTAGTCAGCTCCGTAGCTGGGTAATAGAAAGCAGGAGGTCTTGTATCTCTCTCTCAGGACTCGATATCCCAGTAACCCGCGAAGGTATCTGGAAACACCGGAGCTGGATTTCTTGGCAGGAGAAAAGACAGCGTCTCTCTCAGTGCGTCAAAAGAGGAGGGGCAGCGTCCGTGGGCTCTCGCATCAGCTGGCCTCTCGGGCAAGTAGATAGCTGCTCTGCTCCAAACCACCACCGTGTGTTTGCTTAAGGCAACGTTAGTATATTTATACCTGAAAGGTGCCGGGTTTGACGTAAGGTTGGACATAAGACGTCAATAAAGATGTCACTAAGAACTGGCCGTTCTTACAGTGCTTCACAGGAGTTCTAGGACGAAATCAAAACAAAAGCAAGGGTGATTTCCCAGGTTGCTGGAGGTTTGGTTTGTTTAGAGAACTCGTTGTGCTTTCTAGGAGTCCGGGGAAGTAGCCTTGCTTAATGTGACAGCATGTGCTGCAACTGAATATGGATATGATTACTATGCCGTTATAGGGATATTATTGATTATAACCGATCAAGGGCATAAAATAGAAATATCGATTTAGGTTCCTAGATAAAAACACAATAGTATCATAGGCAGAGGGAGAGGCAGTGGGGTGGTGTTATCTCAGCGCTCGGCAGCGCTCGCACCCACTCACGCCTACACGCCGCACCACCGCGACGCTGTACCGGCTATCGGGTCGGGTCACACACAGTCCGAGAGATCAGCAGACCAGCAGTTTTAACACAGAGACGGCGAAGAAACGGCCCACAGGCTCACAGGCAGACATTCCCGTGCCTGTCGCACTCCAGTAGTTCCTTCGTAATTCCTTTGGTCCTGGGTCCCTTGGTCCACCGGACCTTAGTGCTCCCCCTGAAAACCCCCCTTGGCGGGTAGGTAAGCGCGAATGGTAACCTTCACGTTAACGTCCGCGACCTTCTCGCTTGTCGCTTGGTGCGGTGTTCTGACACTGCTCACGGGCTGTTATCACTCATGTCACTTGATCATTTCTGCCAGCCTGTGAAAAAGATTAAAGTGCAGATCCCCAGATATTTTTTTTTTTTTATGAGTCCGCCCTCTGCACTGCCGAATACAAGGTTATCAAGTCACAAATGGAATCTAAACTAAGGTTTTGTGTGGATTAGAGAGGGCTCAAGTCAGTCACAAAGACAGATATTCATCCCATCCCTTGGGCTTTCAAGCTTATTGACAGGTATGGGGATCCCCAGTACTTAAATACCTTTGATCTGACATCAGGGTACTAGCAGATTTCCCTAACAGATGGTGCTAAGGAGAGGTCAGCCATATCCTCTCCAGAGGGCCACTATCAGTTTAGAGTGATGCTCTTTGGACTCAGAATGCCCTGACACATTCCAGAGGGTAGTAGACAGTAGTAGCTGGAAGGACCATGTTTTTTCTTAACTTCCAGGAAGTACTTCGGGCTTTGCAACAGGTAGGCCTGACTATTAAGGCCAGAAAGTGCCAGTAACTTTAGGAGTTTGTGGTGTACGTGGGACACCTGAGGGCAAGGCTAAGGTGCAGCCCATCCAGGTCAAAATAGAAACCATCATTGCCTGGGAGCCACCCAACACCCAGGTTTAGGTCTGAGCATTTTTGGTCCTCACTGGGTACTATAAGAGGTTTTGTTATGGGATGTGGAACTATTTTTTTTCCCTTGTCTGAACTGACTTTGAAGAAGCAGCCCAAGAATGTGATTTGGATGGAGGCATGCCAAACTGCATTTGACTCCCTTACGCAGGCCATGTGCACAGATCCTCTGCTTAAGGCTCCTGATTTCTCCAAGGAGTTAATCATTCAAACAGATGCCTCAGAAAATGGTATAGGATAGTACTGTCACAGCTTAATGAAGAGGGCCTGGACCAACCAGTAGCCTTCATTTCCAGGAGATTTCTCCCCATGGAACAAGGGTGAAGTATTATAGAAAGCAAAGCTCTTGCTGTGGTATGGGCAATGAAGAAGCTGAGGCCATACGTATTTGGCAATCACTTCCTTATTCAGACACGCCACAGGCCCCTAAGGTGGCTCATACAAATGAGGGGTAAGAATATAAATCTTTTGAGGTGGTATATTTACTTACAGGTATGGATTTCGGAGTGGAACAGAGACCAGCGGTAGACCACACCAATGCTGATGATAATCCAGAGGCGACTTCCCTTCTGGCTGACCTGTCCACACTAAATCTAACTAGAAGAAATAAGGAGCCCACTCACCAGGCAGGTCACACGCTGGATATAATACTAACTAACTCCTCCAACATATCTTACAGGGCAACGTACCCATTGACATGGTCAGATCAGTCCAAAGGCACAGACTGTCCCCAAATACTACCCTAATAAAAGTTATTGACAATGGCATAAACTTACGCCGTCACATTTTCAAGCCGCTTTTATTCCACTGCAATACTCTGAAACTGACAAAGTAGAGGAACGCCTAGCCTCCTTCAATTGTAGCCTGCTATCCACTATAGACAGTGTAGCTCCTTTGCGACAGTGCCCCACGACCATAAAACGCTGCCAGAAACCGTGGTACTCCGCCACCCTTCGTCTCGAAAAAAGTCAGTGTAAAAAACTTGAACGTCATTGGTGTCACTCACATGACACAATAGGCAAAGAAAGATTTAAGTATGCACTAACACAGTACTATAATAACCTGAAAAACGCTTGCAAAACTCACATAGCATCCCAATTTCAACAAGTAGGGAGCACTCCGAGAACTCTCTACCAGATCCTAAAAACATTCACCAACCCCAAGACCTGTGACATTGAATCTGCCCCATCTCAAACCCTGTGCGACAATATAGCAAGTCATCTAACCCAGAAAATTTATATGATTTACAATAAAATCACCTCGACTAAGGGCCCTCAGTTTGACCTCCCTCTGGCCACTCCCATTTCCTACATGCTGGAGAACTTTCCGTTACTAAGTACAGAGGAGACTGAAGCTTTATTAAGAAGTGCCAAATCAGGGTCCCCACTGGATTGCATTCCTGCTAAAATAGCCGCCACACTATCTAAACAACTAGCCAGCCCCATCTGCTCTATCCTAAACAAGTCCATGAAGGAAGGCATTCTCCCACAGGAATGGAAAGCTGCACAGATACTCCTAATTAGCAAAAATCCTAAAATCCCAACGGAAGACGTAATCAACTACCGCACCTATCAGATTATGCTGAATCCTCAAACTGCTTGGACCCTTCTCAATCTGGATTCCGTCCCAGATACAGTACAGAGTCTGCGTTGGTGGCAGTCACTGACAACATCAGGATGCTGTTGGATAATGGTCAAGCAGTACTTTTGGTGCTGCTTGATCTATCCGCAGCATTCAATACCATCTCCCACCAGACTCTACTTAGGAGACTGGGAGACTTGGGCCTTAAAGGGAATGCCTTAAAGTGGATGTCTAACTTCCTGTCTGACAGAACTCAGACCATTAACCTGGGTCCATTTCGCTCACAGACCACAAGGGTGACCAAGGGAGTACCACAGGGCTCATGTTTGAGCCCTACCTTGTTTAACATTTATGTTACTCCCTTTGCGAAGTTGTATAGCATTTCAGGACCCTAGTGTAATTTTCCCGATTCATGCCCTTATATAGGTACCAATCACCTTGCCCTTATATAGGCATAGAAATCATAACCATATTTAGACATAACCCATGCAGTCCAAATACAGGCATGGATACTTCCAGTAGTTCCGAAAAGCCACAACGATTTCTTGGAAAACTCGGCTTCAGCAGTCAAGGACTTCCCCTTACTCGAATATTGATTTGTCCAAGAACTCATGGAGTTTTCAAAGATCTGCCATTCCCTTGGAGTTCTTTGGTGACGTTATTATGTCCAACTTTACGTCAAACCAGGCACCTTCAAGGTATAAATATGCCTTCACTTGCTCTGGCAAACACACAGTGGTTTGGAGCAGTTCGACCATCTACTCGCTGCAGAAAATTTGAGAAAACCTGATAGATATCAAGATACTGATTCACGTTCCTCTCGTACCTTTCAGACTTCCTCACAGAAATCGGAAAGAAGAGGACGGTCAGAACACAGAACGCGTGAAGTCCAAAGACGATCAACACGTTCCAAAAAATAAGAAACCCCAATTCACCAAGAAGAAGGTAGAAGGTCTAAAAATCAGACATGCTGAGGATCTTGAGGACACAACTCAAGAACGGGGAGTGGGCTTAGACAATGCTGGACAGTGCAGCAGAAATTACCATAGCTTACAAGATCCTAAAGGATCATCTGGAGACAGTGGACTTAAATGAGTACATTCAAGTTGAAACTGCCGATACCAGAGTAAGTGTACCCCATAAGTTATATGAAGTAACGCTCTGGATGGAGGGGGACATAAGTAGGAAAATACGAGCACTCTTTTGGGAGAAGCTCTCTAAGGGTATGACATTCTTCTAACTGAAAAAGACTGGCCACCAAAATTTGTCAGGGAGTGCCCACATGGTGAAGACATCATTATGCCAGCCTTCACAAATCATATTCCAATTCACCTAAAATACACCTATGCTGAAAATGGGCT
Organism: Lissotriton helveticus; assembly: GCF_964261635.1. Classification (NCBI taxonomy): domain Eukaryota; kingdom Metazoa; phylum Chordata; class Amphibia; order Caudata; family Salamandridae; genus Lissotriton; species Lissotriton helveticus. The sequence continues at coordinate 1,512,705,100 of NC_136068.1, read as the reverse complement.
GTAGCCTAAGCTCCAGCATTATATAAAAATCATGTGGGATGGGATGAGGATTCTTCTCACCATAAGATCCAGTTACCTTATTTTTCACTGCCCCAGAGTTAGGACCTTTTGGGAGAAAGTCAGGGATTTCATACACAACATCCTAGGATACTCACCACCTATACACTTCCATAGTGTAGTCACGGCGTTCATGGAGCTAGAAGTCCAGTCACAAGATGTTAGCCACCTGTTAGACCTCCTAATCACAGTGGCGGTAAAAATAATTCTTTCCAACTGGAAAGACACAAGGAAAGCAACTTTCAAGACCTGGTTCAACTGGATAACTTTCCTAAGCAGGGCGGACAACATAACTTTAAAATACTCCCCCGAGATGCACTCAAAATCTATCCACCTCCCAACACAAAACTAGGGGACCTTGGTATTAACTAAATACCACTTTCCTATCTCTCATCCTTTCTTTCTCTACCTTTTCTTTTTGCGTGCTCGAAGGTAATGCAATATGTCTCCACTCTAGTAAAGCCATGGGCCACGAATAGTTATTTTCGCTCTTGATGCCTTACCATATGTTGTGTAAGCCAAATGTAACTGCAACAGCACAATAACAATGTCCTACATTGCCTTCTCTTTCTCTGTATTGTATAACAAAAATGTTCTTTTCTAATAAAAATTGTTGAAATAAAAAATTTAAAAATAAATCAACCAACTGCTCAAAGGCAGTATCCAGTTAAGCAAGAAGCTAAAAAACAAGTCAGGGAGATCTTAGATCAACTTGAATACCAAGGGGTGATTGAAACATGCACCTCGTCCATGAACAATCCTTTGTTTCCTGTCTCCAAACCGGACAATACATATTGTCTAGTTTTGGTCTACAGACATTTAAACTCTTGTTGCAAAACCTTTGCAGTACAAAATGCACACAGTGCAGCACTGATGAATAACATCATGCGCCAAAAATTTAAAACCACATTAGATATTTCTAACGCTTCAGACGTTGAATACGTTTTTGACCCCTACTTGAAAACTCAAGAATTTCTACAATACGAACAAGAATGTCCTCTGCCCACTGAGATTCTGCCTCTAGAACAGTACGAATGTATAATTTATACAGACGGATCAGCACAACCCGTAATTGGGGGTAAACAGGCTTATAGTGCTGCATGCGCGATTGTTAAAGGTCGCTGGCGCGATGGTAAATTCCGACTTATGGTCACAAAAACACAATCTCTCGGAGACTGTACAGCTCAGCGAGCTGAACTACAGGCTTTCAAGATGGCACTTGAAAATACCAATCGCGAATTCCCCACACTCATAGTGTGCGATTCGTATTACTGCGTGCAATCTTACAATGAATACTTGCAGAACGGGGTACAAAACTGTTTCAAGGATGCAAAAGATGTCACAATCAAGCATAAGTTGCTTTGGGAACAAGTAGTTCAATTACAGAAAGAACTACAGAAGACTCACGTGATCCATACACTGAGTCATCAGCGTGATGGCGTTCACGTTGCAGGGAATTCATTGGCTGATAAAGCCGCAAAGGCAGCTGTGCAAACGGCTTCTGTAGCTGCAATCACTCATTCAAAAACAAAAATAGTCCAGGCTGTCACCGCTTCAGTAAAAGATAGTGGTAAAACACTACCAAAAGGCTTTCCACTCAAGTACTCATATATAACTGATGCAAATAATGTACCTTTTGCACGAATCCCTGGAGTGGGGGATAGGGTAATTCCAAACATGGAACATAGATCAGGACTAATATTAGCAGCACATGAAGGGCTCGCCTCTGCACACGCAGGTGTTTCCTCCACAGTGTCATTATTAAAACAAAGATATTGGTGGCCACGCATGAGGAAACAGACCAGAAACTATGTTTTGGAATGTGAAATATGCCAAAAAATGAAGGTTTCAACAGTGAAACGTCCTGCGCAGACACCACTTCTTATTTCAGATAAACCACTAGCATGTGTTTACCTGGACCACAGTGGTCCCCTACAGAGGGATGGCAACTATAAATATATCATGGTTGCAGTGGAATCATGCTCAAGATTCATTTGGATGTGGCCTCAGCGCTCGGCTGACGCGCAAACTGTTATAAAAGATTTGCGAGTCTTTATTGGCACATACGTAGTCGGCACGCTACATTCTGACCAGGGTCCTGCGTTTAGCTCTCAAGCTTACAAGGAGGCCATGGCTAGCATGGGCGTTGCATTGTGGTACTCAAGTCCATTCCATGCTGAGGGAAATTCTGTAGTGGAAAGAAAAAACCGAGACATAAAGCAATCTATAACAGCTAGGGTATTAGGTTCGGGTGACAGGTGGGGCAAACATCTAATAAGTGTCCAGCGTAGTCTAAACAATCTGCCAAGAAGTTCTCTGGGTGGAATCACTCCACATGAAATTATTTTTGGTACTAGAATGATTGTCGAAGACCTCTATCGTCATACTTCAGTGGTAGAATAAAAACCCTTTGATATCAAAGACCGTTTGGCTGTTTTACAGAACTTAAATGAAACAAGAAGAAGTCTAAGCAACACAATACAGAAGCCAACGACCACTGAAGAAAAACTACCTGTCCCAGCAAGGCCTGTCTGGATTCCAAAGATTGCGGATCTAGTCAGAGAAAAGATCGCAGACAAGAAGGAATTTGGGCCTTCATACAGAAAACCAGTACCTGTGATAGCAATCCACGGATCAATAACAGTGTTACTACCGCCCCTTGCTGTAAAGAAGAAGAACCGGTTCATATCCATCGACCTGGTAAAACTACATCATGTGGCCGATAATAAGTAGTAGGCCCAGTGGACTCCAAATATGTAGCAGACAACCGAATCCTGCTACTATCCAAGAGGTTCAAACTGAGAGACTCATCACCTTTGAAGAATCTGAAGTAAGAAAAGAAAGACTTTGCAACAAATGCATGGAACCTGTGCCTCTTGAGACCCAAATAACAGTTCGTCAAGACACTCCTGTCTACAATGATATAGCATCTGACTATACTAATATGACAAGGGATCAAGTAGCTCCAGCAATTTCAAGTAATCCTGATGCAATACATACCATTGATAGAACTGCCTCTGTCTATTTCATCAACTTTGATACGTTTTCTGAGGATCCCAGTGAGCCCGAAACATCGCCAGCAGATAAAACTTTTAAAGATCAAGTAACAGAACTTTTTCAGCAACTTGAAAAGACTTATCTTGTTTCACCATGGGTTGAACTTTGGATTGTGTTAAGCGTACTTTTTCTCCTACTTTGGCTCATTCTTGAATTAAGTTTGGGAATGCTGATAAATGGAAAATATAGTAAAATGGACACAGCAAGTAAAATCATCAACTTGCAGCTGAAGCCACACAAATCATCCCATCGTGAAGAGAGAGACCTTTCATCAGTAAACATCACAGCCGTTCCTATATCTGGTGGTGTAGCATGGGACAGAACTGAGTATGACCTATATGGTCCTGCAGAGCTGTTGAAGATTCCACATTAATTTAAGGTTTCCTTGAGTGACTTTGTTTCACCAAGCACATTTTCTGATGATTGGGACTTTGAGACTGTTAATAATATGATGGCAGACTTAGAAATGTCAGCAAAATTTACAAAACATGAATACTTAGAAGGTTCATCAGATTATGAACAAATGTATTGTTATAATCACTATGGTCATCATTATTTGCACAAATCTGCAAACCCTAGTAATCTTATAATCAATGGGAACATTGTCCAACGCCACCAAAGGGTAGCTCAAAAACATTCTATGAAAAATGTCCATACTTCTCATGTTTTAATCTCTCGAATCCAGAAACATTTTACTTTAAAAATGTTAATAAGACAGGAATGAAAAGTATGTTGACTAATACTAAGCAAATTTATTCTGCGGCCTTTTATGCTCGATTGTCCACATTAGGTTTCGACTTTTGGAAAGACAACATTGAGACAAAAACTGTCTGGGGCACAAAAGACTGGCAGGTGCAGGGGTTAGAAGCTTTATTCAGAGCCTGCATCATCCCAGAACAAATAATGTTTTTGAATGACACTGTTCAACAGACATCTTGTCTTGGCTCAGCTAAGATAAAAGATTTAAACAAACTGTCCATACCTAAATCCACACCTGATAGTGATGATACTACAGATGAGGAGGTAGACGTGAAATATATTTTACAACAGAACAGAACTGATTCTGATTGGAAAAAATGGTTAATCTGGCCCACTGGCATGGATATCTGTCAAGATAGATTCCTGAACAAAACACAAGGGTTTACATTAACTAGGCCAGATCCAAGATATGTCCAGAGACAACATCCAGGGATAGTAACAACATACAGTGTAGGAAAACTGGGCCTTGAATGGCTTTAAAAATCCACACTACCAGATATAAGACAACACTTAACTTTACTTAAAGATTACCTTGATTTGAGAGACTTCTTACTAGGGCCTCGTAAACCACGTCATAAACGTTTCATATACACCAGTATTTATGCTGCTTATAATGAAGCATGGAAAATCACGCAAATGGAAACTGCAGAACGATTATGAGAAATTGATCAAATTAATTTGGAGAAAGCTCTCTCTGTAGTTGGCAATGGGTTAACAACTCTGTCGTCCAGAATGTATTCTTTGGACAGCATGTATCCTCTGCCATAGACATAATGGAACAGGACTTGCTCATGTTACAAAATGGACAATTGCGTTCTATAATGATGCTAGGCTGGACGTTACAAAATCTTCGTTCAGGCTATGTGCCTTGGCGTCTAATCAACACCACGTCATTGTTTACTGGATTTAACCTTACAGATAAACAAATCTCTTTGGCACAGAGGGGAGCAGACTATATGGTGCTGAGCATAGAAAAAGTGGAAAGATTACCATTGACCGTTTCTGAGAAACCAGCCATAGAATGAATAATACATGGCACCATTAGCCTATCAGTGACGATTTTCCAGTTTCAGTATTTCTTGAAACAAATACCAGCAGGTCTGTATGAAAGGTTGGGTAAATAATACATAAAGTCGACCTGGGATTTACCATGCACACAGAAATGTTGGAGTGGGGGAAAAGAAGTATTTCTTAGTGGTACAAATTGCAAAAGTACACTAAGCGGTACACTTTTATGTCAGGGTATTAATTTACACGTAACCTGCGATGGTACTTTGACCAACTTATCCTGCCACCTGCAAGGTTCTCCGGCAGCAGTAATAGATCCAATTTTTAGGCAGCTTTCCAATGAAAGCTACATAATGTTGAATGATCACAGCTGTTGTGGAATGATGCCAGGAATAGCCTATCTCGTAACTGTGTCAGCCAGGATCACTTGTTGCATGCAAGTATTGTTTCCTAAAACTAAGACAGACGGGGAGTCACCGTTATGGCCTTAATTGAACATCTCTTCTATACGAATTGATACTTTAAGCAGAATGAAAGCCATTCTATTACAAAAAACTGTGCCACTGACCTCGTCCAAAGAGACGTATGATCTGCAAATTGCAAGGTCCTCTGCGGAGATACATGCCCTATTATCAACAAACTGCCCCATACATTTCATAGAAATGTTAGGTCGTATCTAAACATGTCTGATACCAGTGATATTGTACATGTATTTAAGACAGTTAGCACCCTTTGAAGCAGTCCTAGGAATTTTCCCAAACTTTGTGCACTCTGTGATCGGTGGCCTGCCTCTCATTTTGGGACTCGTAGCAGGAATACTTTTCTTGTTCCTTCTGCTCCGATATGGCAAGTCCAGTCACCAGCGACACCCAGATTACCATGGAGAACACTCTTCTGGCAATGCAATGTTGTGAGCGCATGATACAGATCTTGGGCCTGGCTCATTTAAGAGATCTGAATACCACGTGGTTCCTATCATTCAGACCAATCTGGCAAGACTGCATCTTACCTGTTCTATGATGCCTGCTATGTGGAGAAGAATGCGTGTTGGATATCTGTCTAACACTTCCATCAGCACTGCCAACGGATGTTGATACTTTGCTTGGTTTGGTAACGGCTCATGCATTGTGTTGTCCCCAATAGCTACCAAACCTGATGACGGCATTCATTGAGGTCTCAAAGATACAATCTGCTGATGGTGAGATACGTGGATCGACAGGCGCACAGGTACCATCACAATCTACTGAGACATTGCTAACGCGGCTGACCCTGAAGGCGATGCTTCACATTTTTGTGCAATCGGTCTACTTAATGAAGTAGTCCAACTTTCACCTACTATGGTAGACGATTTCTTTGCCAGCTTAGAAGATTTTATGTTTTCTCCTAACAACGAGAATGACTTTTGAAATTAGCACACACCGTTCTATGAACTCTGAATTCGACCTTCACTTTTCACAACAAAACTTCTAACTTTGGAACTCTATTTTTGTACGATTTCATTAGACTTTTTTCCCAAATTGAAAAAAAAAATTTGCGGCACAAAGTAATCTGCATAAAGTAGAACTATTTTTAGAGAACAAGAATTCTTTGAATACTTCTTTGATACAATATTTGACCTTGTCCACAAACGAAAACAGTGTATATATTCTGCTATGTGATGGTCTCGACCTTTTCTTCTGTATTTAAGAGCCATTTCATAATTGTAATTTCATAACTCATTCAGATAGCTTTTCCAATGTCATACTATATGCTTTGAATTAAACTATTGCCTTTACAAATGCGTGCAGCACAAATGCTCATTTTCTTGTGCAACCATTTCAAATGCATTTTGTGTATTTTGGGTGGGATTGTAAACACATGCTTTAGATATGTTTTAAATGCTTAGAATTTAGTGATGTCGAACATAATAAAGTGGAGTGGGTGTTGTATAGCATTTTAGGACCCTAGTGTAATTTTCCCGATTAATGCCCTTATATTGGTACAAATAACCTTGCCCTTATATAGGCATAGAAATCATAACCATATTTAGATATAACCCATGCAGTCCAAATACAGGCATGGATGCTTCCAATAGTTCCGAAAAGCCACAACGATTTCTTGGAAAACTCGGCTTCGGCAGTCAGGGACTTCCTCCTGCTCGAATATTGATTTGTCCAAGAACTCATAGAGTTTTCAAAGAACTGCCATTCCCTTGGAGTTCTTTGGTGATGTTATTATGTCCAACTTTACGTCAAACCAGGCACCTTCAAGCTATAAATATGCCTTCACTTGCTCTGGCAAACACACAGTGGTTTGGAGCAGTTCGACTATCTGCTTGCCCGACGCAGCTCGCTACAGCAAGTGCCGAAGGACGCCGACCCTCCAGCTGTCGCACTGAGAGAGACAATGTCTTTTCTCTCGCAGAGAAATCCAGCTCCAGTGTTTCCAAGCTCCCCTTGCGGGGTGTTAGGAAATTGAGTCCCAAGACAGAGATACCAGACCTCCTTCATTCCAAACCAAGGTACGGAGCTGATTAGACCCTAAGAGAAATCTTGGATAGATTCTTGGCAAAGAAACTAAACTTATGCTACACCTCACTTACTTCTTCCCTCGTACTAGACTTAGGTTAGGTACATCGGGGTAGGCGTATTTTAGAAGCACCAGTTGAGTACTTTTAGTCTTTGTTATTTATGTATGTATTTTATGGCTTAAAAACCATACCATGCTTTTACAGTATTATTTTATAATACTCTTCTTGCTGTACGCATTATACTTTAGAGCCAGTATTACGATTGTAGCAGTTAATTTCTTCTGCATGAGAAAGAAGACTGTTTAATAAATACTTTTATTGAAAATGCCCGTCTCTCTTTTTCTCTGCACTCTGATGAAATGAAGCATGCACGATTGACTGAGTAAAATATCTATCTATTGTTTCCACGACTCTGAAGATACATTTTATCTTGGGGAAACATGTTTATGCGGTTGTCAGAAACTAATCCCTCCTTGTTTATTCGAGAAAATTTCTAGTGACCTCTGAGCTAGCTGGCACTCACAATTAAAGTTGATATATTCGATAAAGACCTAGTCGACCTAAGTCCTACGTCAATTCTATAGGATATATTATTCCAATGTGCAGAGCCTATTGGGAATATACGAACTACACTACAGCGAGACTATTGAGTAATTTGGGATTTATCTCTATATCCTTCGCTGATGACACCCAACTGCTCCTCTCCTTTGACAATACCAATTCCAAAATTCAGACCACCTTTGCAGAGGGCATGAAGGCCATCGCCAAGTGGATGAAAGAAAATGTTATTTTGCTCAATACAGCCAAGTCAGAGATTATGCTGTTTGGTGAAGCTACAATGAAATGGTCCCCTAGCTGGCGGCCAGAAGAACTAGGTTATGCCCCATGTCCAAAACAGGTGGTAAAAACCTTGTAGTTTGATTAGACCATAAGCTCACATTGGGTGACCATACCACCTCCACTGCTGGAGCATGTTTCCATAGCCTGAGCCTACTCAGAAGAGTTTTCCCATCCTGCCACTATCGACACGGAAAACCTTGATTCAGGCATTAGTTCTAAGCCTTCTGGACTATTGTAATGCTCTGCTGATCTCAGCCAATGAAAGCTGCATAAACAAACTACAGGTGGTCCAGAACACTGCGGCCCGCCTGGTGACCAATACCCCCCCAGAACTGCATCGCTCCCTGTTCTTCAAAAACTGCACTGGTTACCAGTACGGAAGAAATCACATTTAAGATCTGTTGAATGGTAAACAAAGCATTAAATAACCTAGGCCCCAGCTAACTAAACAACACATTTGTTAGCTATATTTCTTCCAGACCCCTTTGCTCTGGAGCTAAAGTACTGCTCCAAGTTCTGCGCTTAAAAACCCTAGGTGGCAAAGCCTTTCACCATCTGACCCCACACTACGGGAATGAACTTCACATTCACTTGCCTCAATGCACGGACTATCTGGCATTCAGAAAGTTGCTGAAAACCTCACTGTTCTGATTGTACCCCCCTTGGTTTATTATGGCAGTCCTAGCGCGAATATACCCTAATGGGGTGATTTGGGCGCTCTATATTTAAATAATAATAGAAAATTGAAAAATGGTCTATCCAGGTTTTCCGCATTAGTAATGAGTACTCCGTAGAGGCTTGGTTGATCTCTCCACTTTCAGCTGGAGGGGGCACGTGTTAGATCTGTCATCCTTTGGGCGGTCTACCCCCAAATGTTTTGCTGCTTTTTGTGTTGGACTTAGGACTCTAAGCATGTTAACCCAGTGCTAAAGTGCATGTGCTTCTCTCCTAAACATAGTAGAATTAGTGTATACACAATTGCCATATTTAATTTACTTGCAAGTCCCTTGTAAAATGGTATACCATAAACCCAGGACCTTTAAATTAAATGTTAATAGTGGGCCTACAGCACTGACTGTGCCACCCATAAAAGTAGCCTTTCAAACCTGACTCAGGCCTGCCATTGCAAGGCCTGTGTGTAAAGTGTATTGCCACTTGGACTTACCATTTAAAACTCTTTGCAAAGCCTCAACCTCTCCTTTTATTGCACATATGCCAGCCCTAAGGAAGGCCCTAGGTGGCCCATAGAGCACTAAAGCGCTATGTAAGTAAAAGTTAGGACATGTACTTTTAAGTTTTTCATGTCCTGGTAGAAAAAAAACACCTAAATTAGTTTTTCACTACAGTGACGCCTACTTATCTCATAGGTTAACACTGGGAATTCCTTCATTCCTTAATACATATTTAAGATGTAATCCAAATTAGGAAGGAGTAGCTTTGTCATGTTTCATATCTTTGGAATGGTAATGATAAATCATCTTTAGTATTTTAGAAAGGCCACTTTCAGAAAGTGGCCATTTTTCTGCTCTTACAGCTCTGTGTGCCTGTAGCCAGTCTCCAATACATGTCAAGTCCTATGCACACGCTTCCGTGTTCAATGAAAGTTCATCAAAAGTAGGTAAGTGGAGGGAGGCAAGTAATGGTCTTTTCTTTGTCTTTAATAAAGAAAATAAACACATAGTCCAGCCAACTCGTGTTTCTTCGTAAGGGATTAGCCCTCGACTTTTTCAGGGCTTACTGCAGGTTATAATTCTGACCCAGCTGTTCAATAATCCTTCCAGTATCACAAAATCAAAATGTAATTCCACAAGGTAAATCTTAAAGTTATATAATCTGACATGTGTTCCTTTAATAAATACATTTTGTGCCGAATTGTGTGGAGAAATATTAGAACGAAGGCCGATGTAAGCCACAAGAGATCTGAAGCGAGTACGCTGTCAACTTCAAACGCTGCAGAATACGTGTTCTGAATAGAATTATAACCGGCAGTAAGCCCTGAAGAAGTCGAGGGGAAATCCCTTACGACGAAACACTTGTTGGCTGGACTATGTGTTGATTTTCTTGAATAAAGACAAAGAAAAGACCATAAGAGACATTACTTGCCTCCCTCTACTTACCTACTTTTGATGAACTTTCATTGAACATGGAAGCGTGTGCATAGGACTTGACATTATCGACTTGACGGACCTTCTGGTCCCACTTTTGAGGGTTTTAGGGGTTTTCCCCTCACCTTTTGCATCGCTATAATTGTATTTTGTTTATTTGTACTACGCAAATTTGGCAGGTGCCGTTTTTCCTTTGTAATCAACACCCCATTACTATAGTGTCTCCAATATATGTCTGGGGTGTCAACTATACTTTGTACATTCCCTCTGGACAGCCACAAGCACAGGAAGGTAAGGTGTGTCCAGCCACGGCCGGTGGTAGGTGTAACTGCAGGGCTGTGGCGTAGGGAGGGGGAGGGGCAGGGTGGGTGGTTGTAATGTGTGGATTATGGACATTAACAGGTAAGTAAACATATAAATAAATAAAACGAATTTCGTTGCGCGCACTGCATCGCAATTGGTGATGCAGTGCACACAACGAAATTCGCTTTATTTATTTATATGTTTATTTACCTGTTAAAGTCCGTAATCCATACATTACAACCCCCACCCTGCCCCTCCCCCTCCCTACGTCACCGCCCTGCTGTTACACCTGCCACCGGCCGTGGCTGGGTGTGTCTGAGCACTCATCTGCAATCTGATAGCTCTTCTTGGGCAGGAAGGGAGGGAGGGGTTGACACACCTGAATAGGCAGTTTCCTATCCCAATACAAAGGGGTGATTAACCACTCACTCCAGGATAGTCTGTAGCTAGGAAGAAAGGACCTTTGTGCACCTTAAAGACCCTTCTTTGAAGTTACCCTCACTTCAAAGGCATACCTGAGTATAAGTACTAGGTCTCTGACGCCACCATATCAGACACTTCTGGACCTTCAACTGGAATCCGTCAGAAGAACTGCTGTGCTGCATCAAGGACTGACACTCTGCTTTACTTCTGACCTGGAAGGTTTGATTTTCTGCTTTTCTGCTTTTCTGCCCTGCTGCCTGTTGCTTTTTGACCCTGCTGATGAGAGCTGGATTCTGCCTTGCAACCAAAGTGATCTCCAAGGGCTTGTTGACTTGCCACCTGTTGCTTGAGACTCAGGGCTATCAAAGTCTCTATCCCTGCTCCTGTACCTAGTTCACTGGAAGTGGTCCAACATACTTGCAACTAAGAAAGCGCCGCCACTTCAACCTGCGTGTAGCAGAACCAGCGCATCAACCCTTTTGCATGAGTAGAACCCGCTGCATCGCTCTTGGAACTGCTGCATTGGGTCCTGAACCAGCACTTCACAACCAACACCTCTCCACAAATGCTTGGAGATCGATGCATTGCCCATCCATCATGAATTAACCTGACGCATTGTCTTTGAAACTGCTGCACTCTGAACCATTGCTTCGCCTAACAAACCCAATGCATCAGCACAACTGCATGAAGAAAATCAACTCATCATCTCATCAGTGGGCCCGATATTAACATATTGCTCGTTTGCTCCCTGCATCACACTGTTGTGACTAGGATCAAAGTACTCTGTTTATCTGGCCTGCATGGCTGTTGTCCTTGGCCTGTGCTCCATCGCAGTTAGCCTGAACTCTTGACCTTGCCCCTGTCCAGTACAACCAGATATCCCCCGTAGGCGCTTATTGCTTCTAAGCCCTAGACTCTTTTTATTCTTTATATATTTATAACTTGACTTTTACTGATTGGATTTTTGACATTTTGCTCTTGATTTATTTATAAAATTATTTTCAATTTTTTCTAAACCTGTGTGGAGTCTTTTTGTGGTGTTTTAATTGTGTTGCTGTGTGTCTGGGTGTATGTATTTCACAAATACTTTACAAATCGCCTCTTTAGATAAGCCTGACGGCTCTGTGCCAAGCTACCAGAGGGAGAGCACAAGTTACATTTTAGTGTATATCCACCTTACCCTGACTAGAGAGGTGGTCTCTACTTGTTCAGGGTGCATACCCCTGCCAACTTGAAACCCACTTTCTAAAATGGTACTTTTAAATGATTTGCACAATTTCTTAGCCTGTCTACTCTGTGCCATAGCTACTTGGGGTTGAGCGCATATTAAATTACTGAAACCTTTACTGGACCTAACATGGATAATGACATTATTACTTGTGGTGGACTACCATTAACCCCGATTGCTAGTCAACTTTCTCAGAGTTTACTAAAACGAGCCCCATATACATTAACAGTGATGATGTACATATTTTCAACTTACAAGGATACTTTACCTTATCAATATTTTGATTATTCATAATTGTGCTGGGACATTTTGGCAGCACAATATTCAAAACTCAATATTCTTATATACAACCTCATTATTGGAGCTAAGATAAATGATGGAAGTGATATTCAAATGGCTTTATTAAAAAGGAAAGTCTGCAGCCGTATTCATACTGTTCCATCCTATTACCATCTTTTTTGTTGTTGGTAGTTGGACTTTTTTTGAGTATCTGATGCCATTGAGAGATCGAGAAGTATAATGTTCACCTAATCTATAGGTTGGAAGCACACTTTTCTATATATTTGCTATGGTTAGCATCCAGTGTAGGTCTTAATGCATGTTAACATACAGATCTCTTGAGCACCATATCCCTTAACAAATTCACCTGGGAAAACTACAAATAGTACATGTTAACATAGTCCACGTCTGTGCATTGGATGGTACTAAGTAATTATCTCACTTAACAGAAGTGTCCTAGGCAGCTTGAATTTGCAGGTGCCAGAATTAAAGTGAGCTTTCCTGCTTTATTTTGTGAAGGCTAACAGTGCATTGTGTGAGGTACGTCGCGACATACCTTCTGCTCATGTTGCTTTTAAGCTATAAAGGCTTTTGCCTCTCTCTGCTGAATATCTGTAATGGCTGCAACTGCAGATTGACCATGTGCAGTTTCGTGGTAATGGAATTCTTAAGTTACAAAGGCCTGTTCCTGTTGTGCCTTCTAAAATTTCTAATGGAAACATGTCCAGCTTTGTGTCGAAAACATAAGTTCCAAACCCATTAGCCTCCGCCTGCTCCATGGACTTCGAAAACGGAAATAGGTATAAAACCCAGTTGCAATGAGGGTAGGGTAGAAAAAATGAACAGATGTTGGGAGAGATGCTGTCAAACATAATCCAGATTTGAAAGTGTTCTGTTTTACAGGCAAGTGGAAATTATATGGCCCAACACTAATATGGACATTCGTCATAGTACATCACAAGTCAATTAGGGGGTTTAAGACTAATATATTAGGAATTATTTATAATTGCTCAGGTATTCCTTATTGTGATGATAATATGGTTATAATTTGAAGAAGACAAGAAAAAAAAGTATATACTGATCACAATTAAATACTGTTAGTGCATGGTGATTTTGTGGTTTAACTGTGGACCTTCCAGATCAAGAAATGCTCTGACAGGTCTGTGGGATTCTAAACACCCTTAACTCCTATAAGCGTTACTCAAAGAAGCAATATCAGGATTACCCAGCAGTACATTCCCAGGAGAAGTTGGAGTTAACTGTGAATTATTTAACACCTATCAAGAACATCTATCCTCTATGCTGTAGGAAGTCTTTAGTGAGGCTGAGTAATCTAGGTCCATATTGATCATCCCTACACAATCATAAAACTCATCCCAAAGGAAGCAAAAGATTTACCAAACTGCAGCAGTTACAGGTTCAGCTCCTTAATTAAAGTTGACATCCAAATACTGGCACAAAATATTCTTCACAGGCTGTACAAGGTAATACCTGCCTTAAATCAATGTCAGGAGTGGAGGCGAGGATTAGGCTCAGCTTTCTTCGCTTTAATCAATAGCAGCCATTTCAACTGCAAATTTAGAAAAAAAAACTACTATTCCCAAGATGCCTTGGGAATATTGGTGAGACAAGTTCACAAAGGATATCAACCAATGGGAAAATGAGTACCGGCAACATCCAACCAAGGCTCCACTAACTGCTCCATAGTCCTTTACTTATGTCCCCATGTCCTCTTTCTTCGCTGCTAGCAGCCGAGTTAAGTGCCCTTTCAATTTTTTCAATGTTCTGGGCCATATTTACACTGTATGCCTAGTTGTTGGAAATGGCCCTCTTAGCAGGGTTATTCCCACACTTTTTGATTCTCCCTCATATTTTTTCTTGACTTGTTGTTGCTATGCAGTACTAAAGTGCATATGCTCTCTGTGTAATTGTGTTATGAATTGGTGTTTCCATGATTGGCATATTTGATTTACTGGTAAGCCCCTAGTAAAGTGCACTGTTTGTGCCAGGGCCTGTAAATCAAATGCTACTGGTGGGTCTGCGGCACTGATTGTGCCACCCACATGAGTAACCCTGAAAAGGTAACTCAGACCTGCCACTGTAGTGTCTGTGTGCAGTCTAGTACTGCCATGACGACTTGGCAATTGCACGCACTTGCCAGGTCCGAACCTTCCCTTTTCTTACATGTGAGTCACCCCTAAGGTAGGCCCAAGGAACCCATGTGGGCAGGGTGCAGTGTATGTGAAAGGTAGGACACTCCCTGGTGTGTTTGTGGCATGTCCTGATACTGAAATACTGCCAATTTTGAATTTCACTATTGCAAGGCTACCTGTTGCCGTAGGATCGAATGGGGAGTTTGCTTATAACATCTTATAACATCTTATAAACATAACTACCCCTGGGAACAAATTAGGAAAATAAAGTTTAGTATGCCTGAACTCAGAAGGTTAAAATGCATCATTTAGTGAGGGTGCTTTTTACATTCTATGTTTGAAAATACCCCTTTTAGAAAGTAGGTATTTTCTTGCTTAGCCATTCAGTGTTCCTCCGCTAGGAGGTGTATTGACTGTCTGCTTGGGAGTGACAGGGGCTGTGGAGGTACATGGGTTCCAAAGAGTCTGAAAAGTCAGGGCTGGGCTGAATGGACCTAGGCTACATTTAGTGTAGTGGGATAAGATTTCCTTGCACATGAATGTGCCTAGCCTGCCTCCCAGAATGCTGTCTCCACCCCCTGCCAGAAAGCTAGGTCAGAAAGGACAGAACTGGTTTGGACTAAGCATAGACACTCTCTGCCTGAGAGGTCAAAGGAATTTGGGGTATAAATATTGGGGACCACACCCCGAACTTTAGAACTCTTTTGGACCCAAGAAGACAGCCAAGAAGAAGAGATGGAGAAGCTGTGAGGAGAGACTACCACTTTGCTGTGTGCTTTGCTTTGTTGGCCTGCTGTGGCTGCTTCTGCCTTGGGCAGTGAAAGGACTAGACTAAACATTCTGCAACTTCCTTTTTGTGAGTTTCTCCAAGGGCTTGAGGTAGAACTTGCCCCCTGTTCAAGAATTCAAGATCTTCTACCATCAGTATTGGGGACTGTGTTTTTTGTGCTACAACAGAAGAAAAAGCAATTGGATGCCATCTAGAGTGCACTGCTGCACTTTGCACTGTAACCCATGTCTCATCGACAACGCCACCTGATGCCACCACCGAGCCACTGCTTGCACTGTGACCTGTGGATACCACACTCCGTACCACCTCGCTTCATGCCATCGCCCTGGTATCCCCGACGGGGACTCACCATCCTCCTCCCGCACCGCAGCCTTGGCCCACTGACACCGGTGCCATTAACTCCAGTTCGTCAGCCGACGACAGCACTTCAGCAACGACGGCACTGCTGCTTGCACATGACCTGCCGGCACCGTGGGGAGCACTGCATCTCTTCGCACCGCAGCCCTAGTCCCACCGACGCTGCTGGACGACCTTCACGGAGCCACTACCTGCACCCGGACCTGAGGGCACCGCATGCTGCACCGCTGTACTTCACACCACAGTCCCGATACCTGCCGACGCCAGTGCTCCCGACTTCAACTGCATGGAGTTCGATCTGCAACGCGTGTGACTTTAAGGGCTGATGACTCCTGCACCGACTTCCGAAACTGATGCCTGCAGAGGCCAGCCCTTTGGGGCTCATTGAGAGGTCACCGACGCCCCACATTTTTAAAGGTTTGCTGGTCTAGCCGACACTGTAGCTGGACCGCGATGTTGCGGTCAGCCAGACCTATTTGGATTTGTTGTTCACAATGCCGAGATAGCCCCAGATGGAGCTATCAACTTCAAGGGACTATATTTCAAGTCTATTTCGATGACTGAATATTTCTGAGAACTGTATTGTGGATTTCTATTGTTTTGGTCTTTTTTTAAGTATATAAAAATATTGGATATTTTTCTAAACTGGTGTGGTGTCCTTTTGTAGTGCTTTCACAGTATTACTGTTGGTTTTGTACAAATGCTTTACACACTGCCTATAAGATAAGCCTGACTGCTCATGCCAAGCTCCCGAGGGGGTTAGCAGAGGTTATTGTAGGATTGTAACTCCCTTATCCTGACTAGAAGGAAGGGTCCCTACTTGGACAAAGGTGCAATCTCTTGACAACTAGAGACCCCCATTTCGAACACTAATACGTTTCAGTTTACCCGGGCTGGGGGACCGCTTTAGGCTCTCTTTGCAGCTGTGTGTGTCAGTGCGGCTCTGCCGTGAAGTCCTCCACTCGCTAGGCGGCACCAGAGTTGCTTCCTGGATGTCGGCTTGCAAGTCTCAAATCCCTCATATCAGGCTTGAGATTGCGCACTGCTCCTGAAGCCATCAGCCTGGAGAATTATGCCCAGCTCAACCTGGGACTGTAGCCCATGTGGGCACTTTCTTGTTTTTTTTGCTTGTATGCCCTGTCTTGCCAGGGTCTGTATTCCCCCTTCCTGCAAGTGTGTAACAACTCGCAGTGGGGTCTGTATTCCGCAGGTTGGTTTGATGAGTAGCTGACTCTGGCCAGTAATTCAAGGCCGTTTCAGGGGCACCTCCTCTCAGGCTTTGCATCCTACGTAATATGGAGGCACCGGGGGACGCAGTCAAGCCTCTGCTGCTATTTGGCTGTTTACCAGCCCTGCTACTGTTGTGCCCACCTGCTAACTATTGGTACTTTGGGGCCTATTTCACAGTGTCTCTTCAGGTGTAGAGTATACCATTTATGGGAGAGCTTCAAGGATTGCATGGGGACTAAATCCCCCTACACTGTCTCCCTTTTGATAATTTTTATGAGGCGGTAGATGCCTCAATTTACAGGGCTGTTGTTGAGGCTATAGCTCCTATGGAGCAATGCCTCTCTGACCAGATCGTGGGAGCATGTACTCATATGGCAGTGCGGGGCCACATAGCCCCTCTTTCAGCCCCCCCTTGGCCCCTGGAGAGATTCCAGCAAAGCGCCCTATCAGGAAGTGGTGGAACATGATGCTTTCAAGCCGCGTAAACATGCCTTCTTGAACCAAGACTTGGCCCACAGCAAAACAAATGGGCCTCCTGGCCCCCTCCAGAGCCCTCCGACCTCCCTATCCTCAAATCCTGATGACCAGCATGGGGATAAGGACAAGAATCAGGGCCTGTCACGCCCATGGCTTCTCTCCAACCCCACCCCATCAGGCATGCATGCCCCTACCACAGTGTTGGATCTTCTTGATCCGGATGATATTATTCACCCTCAGTCGGCAGAATGGACATCGGCTGGGATGGTTGCCTCTTACATGGTGGCATGAATATGGAAAACCTTTGAAAAGGAATGCCCTTGCCTATCTCTGAAAGACAAGCTGTCCCTGACTCCTGAGCTGGACCTACCATGGCTAACCTCTTGGCCAAGTTCATGAAGGATCCCAAGATGGGGACTGACAGGTCCTGGCGGTCTTACCAGACCAAGCTCCTGGATGCCCTTGGTACTCTAACAAAAAATTTCGATATGGCTGAGGATACAAGTCTTCACGTTACATCATTTCCCCAGATGTGCTTTCTGGATGGGCACAACGCACCAAAATTTTTCTGGGCAATACCAATTGTGTGTTGTCAGCTGAGCATAAATTCTCATTCCTTCACAAGGTGGACCCCAATTTGGGTGACCTGGCTGTCTCAGAAGCTGGCACAGTTGCCCAGGGAGGCCTTTTTGGAGGGCTGTTTATAAAGGAAAAGGAACTAGGAAAGGTCAAGGCTCCAGGCGCAGCAGCTACCAGACAAGTCCCGATACACCACGTTCTACCCAATCAAACGGCGTTTCTGAGGCAGAGGCAAAGGATTCAGCGAAGCTGCTAATTGCAGTGACTGTCATTCCTGATACCTCTCTAAGAGTAGGGGGTCGGCTGGCTGGTTGTGTGCGTGCGTGTTTGACAAACTATAATCTCAGACGCATGGGTGCTACAAACCATTCAAGCATCCTGTATAGAATTATAAGGCTCCCCCAGGCAAGCATAACCTCTGAGACCCATTCTGTTGCCAGCGCACAAAGCAGCCCTGATAGACGAGGAGATTTCATCCCTCTTTCTCAAAGGTGCTATCTCCATCTCATCAATCCACCCTCAAGGCTTTATCAGCAATTTTTTCCTCATCGACAAGGCGGATGGCAGTCAAATTCCGGTCATCCACCTTCACGAATTCAACAAGTGGCTTGTATATCGCAATTTCAAGACGAAGGACTTTCATCTGTTTCGCGATCTCCTAAGACGTTCCAATTAGATGGTGTGTTTAGATTTAAAGGACACTTATCTGAATCTCTAGATAAGTGTCCTTTAAATCTAATCACACCATCTAATTGGAAGGTCTTAGGAGATCGCGAAACAGATGAAAGTCCTTCGCGATCTCCTAAGACCTTCCAATTAGATGGTGTGATTAGATTTAAAGGACACTTATCTAGAGATTCAGATTTTTTCCCCTCACAGAAGGTTCCTTAAGTTCCTCTGGCGCCAAGTCACTTATGAATTCAACACTCTTCCTTTCAGTCTCTTCTCCGCACCACAGTGCTTCACAAAGGTTCTAAAACCAGTTGTGGAGCATCTTTGGGCCTAAGGTGTGCGCCTCATTGTCTATATTGACGATATTCTCCTTCTGGCACAGTGCCTGCGACAACTGTGAGAACACCTCTAGTCCACAGTGAACTTGTTGCAGCAGCTCGGTTTTGTCATCAAAGAGAAGAAATCTCTCTTAGTTCCCTCCCAGTCGGTACCTTTCCTTGGTTTTGGCATAGACTCAACCAGAGTTTCTTTGAGCCTACCTGCTCACAAGCTGACCAAAATCAGGCACGAGCTACGCACAACCTTGGCGAGGCATCATGTCTCTTTGAGGCAGATTGCCCAAGTGGTAGGGCTGCTTTCCTCATCCATCCAAGTGATATGTCCCTGTCCTTTACATTATCCGGCTCTTCAGCGCCTCAAGGCCGCACATTTGAGGAAAGGCCTGACATACTCTCAGAAAGTGGTTCTCTCAGGTAGAGCGACAGAAGAAATTGGCTGATGGCTTGCCCACATGGATACTTGGAATGGGAGGGCCATTTTTGGCTCACCTACAGATCTAGTCATCTAGTCGGACACCAGCACATCAGGCTGGTGTGCTTGTTGTGGGGAATTTTCCATTGGAACGGGATTGTCCACTACGGAACAACAGCTTCATATCAATTGTCTATAGCTTTTGGCGCGGTCATTTGCGGTCTGGTCTTGGATCAAAGACAGGATCCAGTTGTGTGCCCTCGTGAAGATGGACAATATCTCGGCAGTGAGATATATCAAACACTTGGGGAGTGTTGGACTTGACCCATATTGTCCTAAAATGTTTTGCTTTTCCCCCTAGCCTTTTTACTCACATGGTGTGTCTGAACTGAACATAATAAATGTTGTGCAATGGTGTACACACCTTTATATCCACCATTGTTGAAATGCACCTTTGTGAAATATCACTTTTAAAATGGACGCCATTTCTGTCTGCTTGTGCAGCCTGCCTGGGGTGGGTTGGTGGTCTAGTGTTTGAAGTGACAAGGTGCTCTACACCTCCCCCAGTAGAAGGTTCCTTCTAGAAGGTTCCTGGAACTGCCAGGAACCTTCTAGAAGCTTCCAGCCCTTTCTGGTAGGTGGGAGGAGGGGGGTATATGTAGAGCAGTAGAGACGCCATGTGCTCAGACTGAATGTGGACTTGATTGAGAGGAGACACTCTGCCAGGAGGTACCGCCGCAAGGTCCTGTGTGCTGACCCCTGAGCCGCTCATCTGTACCCCTCTACAGTTCACAGGGCCAGTGAGAGGCTTTGCTGGAGTGAAGATTGCTGTGTCAGGAGGAGTGCCACTTTATGGGTGATGACTGCTTCTAGGAGCTGCTGTCCTGTACTGATGAGTGCCCACTGTCTGCTGATCTTGCCCAGCCTTGCCTGCCTGCTCTGCTGCACTAGCGCCTCGTGAGTGCTATACTTTGACTGTCTGTATTCCAAGGAGGTGAGGAGTGGGGGCACTACTTCCTTGTGTGGGACTCTGGATCCTCGACAGCCCCCTAGCGCCTTGTGAGGGCTGCAGCTTTATTTGGTGGGACCTGCAGCGCGTGCTGCCAGGGAGAGCTGGTTATTGCCAATTCAGCGTTGTGCTACTAAAGCACTATAGATGCAATTTCCTGCATTTTTGCTGCAGTTTGATTCTGTGGGACCCTGACGGCATTCCTGGAATATAGCGCCTCGTGGGCACTACTGTCTTGTATAGGGTTCTGGATCCTCGCCAGCTCCCTAGCGCTTGGAAGGTAATTTTCTTGGTTGCCAGAGGAGGAGTGACGCCTGTAGCGCTGTGCTGTCAAAGCTCTTTATTTGGTGGCCTGTACTTCAAGGAGGTGAGGAGCTAACGCCTGCAGCGCTGTGCTGCCAGAGCGCTACTTTATTCTGGGAGAACCTGGAACTGTGAGCCATCTAGCGCCTCGTGAGCACCCCCTCCAGCCTGAGAAGAAGGTGCGTGGGTCCTGTAGCGCTGTGCTGCCAGAGTGCTATATTCGTATTGACTGTGCTCTGATTGCTGTCTAGCGCCTCATTAACTGCTACAACTGTTTTCCAGCCCCGAGGACTCTTAGTCTTGCATTCCTGGACTGCAACTTTACTCCTGCATGAGGAGAGCACTTTATCTATACTGCCCACCTGAGAGACAGCTACTTCCAGGGAGTGGTGACAATCTTTGCAACGTGTGTGCATGTATGAGGTTCGCCCTTCTGACTTGAGGCCTAATGCATTTCTACGTGCAGTTTAATCCTGCCAAGATGTTCATGCTCCTATGCTAATGAGAAATGCCCTAATGATGCTTAACCCCTTCGACGCTCATGACGAGCTCAGCTCGTCATGAGGTACACCTCTCGTACGCTCATGACGAGCTGAGCTCGTCATGAACCGCAGGTTTTTTAAAACTTCAGCGCACAGCGGGAAAATGCGCCGCACGCATGGACTTAATGTACCTGCAAAGATTCATGCCTAAGGTGTTTATACCCCAGTATTGGTGCCTATAGTATTCGATGATGCCTAATGCCATGATGTATGCCTAACGTGTTGTTACACTAATGTTATTGCATTTATGCCTCATCTGTTTTACTGCATAAGGTGGCTGCAGGCTAATGCTGTGCAAAATGTATTGTTATGTCCTAAGATTCGGCTTTTACACTGATGGGGGTGCCTCTGCCCAAGGATGATGCCTCTATGCTCGCAGGGTCATGCCTATTGAAGTGATGCTGTTGGGGTTCTGTCTCATGCTAATGTGCCTAATACCTACTGTTAATGAGAATTATCCCTATGTCTATGCGGAATATGATTTTTGTCCAATGACATGCAATGCTAGTTTCGTTCTAGGCCCCATCCTAATTGGGTAATGCAGATGTTTATGCCTAATGCTCACATGATTTATGCCTATGGTTATGCATAATGTGTTTTCTAGGCTACTGATTATGCCCCATGTGGATGGTGTTGCACTGTTGCATGTTCTTGCCCAATGCTAGCATGTTTAGGCCTAATGCTTTTCCCTGAAGTGGGCACTGTGGATTTCATGCCTAAGGTACTTATGCTAATGTCATGCATAACGTGTTGTTCATGCTAAGGGCATGCTCACACTGCTGATGGTGTTATGCATGAGGTTCTAGGCCTGATGTGTTCTGATGCATCTATGCTCACATGCTTGCCTAACGCTTGTATGCCAAGGGTTTCTACTAAGGGCCTGGTCTGGCCAGTAACTACTGGCTGCTACTCATCTAAAGCTGATGGACCTTACATTTATTCCTTATACTTATTTTTGTACCTTGTGATGATGCTGGCAGCGGCCTGATTGGCCCTGCCTTGTAAATAGTCCCTTGTGAATTATTACCCGGTGCCGGCTGGCACAGTTTATCTGCACCTGTGATTCCCTTCTTATGTGTTTATTATACAATACACATACTGTTTTTCACCTAACCTGGTGTGGAGTCTCTTTTTGCAGTGTGCCTATTGTGTCACCTGTGTGTGCTGCGCGAATGCTTTACACATTTCCTCCAGAGATTGGCCCGCCCGCTCTGCACCATGCTACCCATTTCTAACAGGGAGTATGTGCTCAAAGGCACTTTTGGACCTTGCAACCAACTTCTGGAAGTACTGCCTAGAGCCATCAGATTTCAGTCATGGTGTAGCATCTTCCAGGGTAAGGGAATCAGGTGGAGGACTTGCACTCCTAGAATTTTCTAGGATTCCAGATTCTGGAAGCTCCACCAGGAGGTCTTTGCCTCAATCCAATGATTTTGTCAATCAATCTTGTTGCCTCTTGACTGGATATAAAATTACCCAGGTTTGTCAGACAAGGGTCTGGCCTATCAGGTGTATTAACACTTTCCGTTCTGCGATCTTGTCAAGCCATGTGCCAGAAGAAGAAAGCCCTATTGGGGAACACCCCTTTATCTGCCGTCTTCTGAGAGGGATCCGGCTTTCCCTACATCCCTCCCTCCGGAACCTAGCTACTCCACCCTCTGAGATCTGAATCAGGTCTTCAATCTGTTTCTGTCTTGGCAGCATAATTGGTTTCTGTTTCGCAAGCAACTCTCTGTGAAACTAGCAATGTGCCTATGTTTGGTCTCTTGTAGACCGGTGTCCGATATCCGGGCTTTGGATATTACAGCCAGAAAGGTTTTCCCTTCTGGAGTATCCTTTACAGTTTCTAGGAGGATGAAATGCCAGACCAGGGTTATTTCCTATCCAGCCTTTACGGATGACCTGAAGCTTTGTGTGGTCCCTTAAAGCCTTAAAGCCTGCAAGGACATGGCAGCATTTGATTTCCCTTAGGAAGTCGCACAAGGCCGCACAAGGCGGTTTCCTCTCCCACTATTGCCCATTGGGTAAGGTAGATAATGCAGGAAGCAGGCGTTGCTTGAAAAGCTATGGGGCACACTCTGCCCGAAGGGCCATGGCTTCAAAGTCCTTCAGTCTTGGCGCGCTTTTGGAAGACATTATTAACGTGGCAGACTGGTCATCGTTTTCCACATTTAAGAGGTTTTATTTCAAGCCTGTACTTGACATGACTCAAGTGGTGGTGAATTAGCTTTGAGCGAGCATAATCCTCTCCTCTGGTCCTGACATAGAATGTAAAATGTCCTCGCTATCATAACGGAAAGTTTCAATTCTAGTAAGGACTCGGAGGTGAGGAATATCCCTCCCTGGAATCCACTCATTACGAGTTGCTTTATGCTATATGATTGTATTTGATTAAGTGCCTTGTTTCAGGAGTAGAAGAGGCTGTTGAGTGACTGTTCCTGTTTTGTATGCCAGGGACAGAGCGTAACAAGCAGGTATTTTGACAGCTTGACTCACGCGACAAAAGAGGACATGGAGACATAAGTGAAGGACTATGGAGCAGTTAGTGGAGCCCTGTTTGGATGTTGCTGGGACTCGTTTTATCATTGGTTGATACCCTTTGTGTATTCAACTACTAGGAGTCAAGAGGGGTAAGGAAGACTGGATCGCCCTCCACTCAATCAGACACTAATCAAAAAATGACCCAGTCCTCAAGGCAACGTAGAGGTAAGTCCTGCTATAAACAGTTCTAGATCGTCCAGAGCGCTCTCTAGTTATATCCCTATTCGTAGAGATTATACCACCGTTTCAGGCTGTTGCCAACGTTAAAAATTAAGCCCATCTCTGATAAACAAAAAACCTTTCAACACAATACAGACATTCATTCAAAGGGACAACATTAAGAAAAAGGTGTGAATAGCTAGATGACACCTCACGGGCGCACCACCAATGGGGCCCCTGGTTGGTACTCACCAGGTTAGCCCTGTTCTCATCATCGGTGTCAAATAGCTTAACGCAAAACGTGTCCAAAAACCCAAAGTAAGGAACATAACAGTGAATGGTGCAGTGTACAAACAACATATATGTGACACAAGACTAACCGCATTCAACATATAACATACACTAAACTGCGCAGCAAGATATTACTCATACTTTATTGATATCTTTTTGTTGCATTGCAGTTCAACATGTAATATAAAAGGGTGAAGTATGAATACTACCTATCGCCTCATACTCAACCCGCAGCCGACATGTTTCATTGCCTTAGGTATAATATCAGGCAATTTCTTCAGGGCCAACGTATATTTACGATGTCACTGCCAGCGGTACTGTGCTTTTAGATGCTGGAAATCAAGAACATAAGACACACATATGTATATATGTGGGCATCTGCCTGTAGCAATACTGCATAATTGATATCTGCTTTGCACCCTGTTGTGGACAAAAATTGCTTTTTACCTAGATAAGACAGTTGCTTTCATACCGTTACCGCTCTGGCTCTGTGCAAAGACTCTGACCCCCTTCCGCTCGGTAAGTAGGGTCCCGCCTCCCTTCCTGAGGTGCCTGGATAAATGACACAGGAAAACGCCATACGGGCAGAAATTAACATCAGCATATCTACTCTCACCATATCTTCATCGTCCGGTTCCGCGAGTAAGCATGCATACGCGGAACCGGACGATGAAGATATGGTGAGAGTAGATATGCTGATGATATGCTGATGTTAATTTCTGCCCGTATGGCGTTTTCCTGTGTCATTTATCCAGGAAGGGAGGCGGGACCCTACTTACCGAGCGGAAGGGGGTCAGAGTCTTTGCACAGAGCCAGAGCGGTAACGGTATGAAAGCAACTGTCTTATCTAGGTAAAAAGCAATTTTTGTCCACAACAGGGTGCAAAGCAGATATCAATTATGCAGTATTGCTACAGGCAGATGCCCACATATATACATATGTGTGTCTTATGTTCTTGATTTCCAGCATCTAAAAGCACAGTACCGCTGGCAGTGACATCGTAAATATACGTTGGCCCTGAAGAAATTGCCTGATATTATACCTAAGGCAATGAAACATGTCGGCTGCGGGTTGAGTATGAGGCGATAGGTAGTATTCATACTTCACCCTTTTATATTACATGTTGAACTGCAATGCAACAAAAAGATATCAATAAAGTATGAGTAATATCTTGCTGCGCAGTTTAGTGTATGTTATATGTTGAATGCGGTTAGTCTTGTGTCACATATATGTTGTTTGTACACTGCACCATTCACTGTTATGTTCCTTACTTTGGGTTTTTGGACACGTTTTGCGTTAAGCTATTTGACACCGATGATGAGAACAGGGCTAACCTGGTGAGTACCAACCAGGGGCCCCATTGGTGGTGCGCCCGTGAGGTGTCATCTAGCTATTCACACCTTTTTCTTAATGTTGTCCCTTTGAATGAATGTCTGTATTGTGTTGAAAGGTTTTTTGTTTATCAGAGATGGGCTTAATTTTTAACGTTGGCAACAGCCTGAAACGGTGGTATAATCTCTACGAATAGGGATATAACTAGAGAGCGCTCTGGACGATCTAGAACTGTTTATAGCAGGACTTACCTCTACGTTGCCTTGAGGACTGGGTCATTTTTTGATTAGTGTCTGATACCCTTTGTGAACTTGTTTCTCCAATGTGCCCAAGGCATCATGGAAATAGTGTTTTTTCCATATATTTGTTGTTAAAATGTCTGCTATTGATTAAAATGAAGAAAACTAAGCATAACCCTCGCCTCCGAGTCGTTAATGGTACTGAAACTTTCCGTTAAAATAGTTAGGCAATTTTACATTACTAAGGGTACCTGCTTATATTGTATAGGAAAACAAAGACTCGAAGGAGGATTCTCTTGCCATTCTCACTGGACACTGAAAAAATGTTTAACAGAATGTTGTAGTGTAGTTCCTATATTCCCAATAGGCTCTGCGCATTGGAATAACAAACGATTTAGACGTAGGACTGAGGTCATATAGGTCTCTATTGAATATGTTAGACTTAATTGTGAATGCCAGCTAGCTCAGAGGTCACTAGAAACTTTCTCGAGTGAACGGGAAGGAGTTAACTTTCCTGAACAGACAAGAAGGGATTAGTTTCTGACAACCGCATAAACATGACAACTTTGCTCCCCCCAGAATAAGGAGTATATCGCCAGAGTCGCGGAAAACAATAGACAGCTATTTCACTCAGTCAATCGTGCATGCTTAGTTTCACCAGGAGTGCAGAGAAATAGAGAGACAGGCGTTTTCAATAAAAGGTGTTATTTATTGAGCAGTCCTCTTTCTCATGCAAGAGAAGTGAATTGCCACAATTGCAATACTTGTCATAAAGTACAGTGCGTACAGTAAAAGGAGTATTATGAAATAAT
Organism: Lissotriton helveticus; assembly: GCF_964261635.1. NCBI lineage: Eukaryota > Metazoa > Chordata > Amphibia > Caudata > Salamandridae > Lissotriton > Lissotriton helveticus. Next base: position 1,512,678,296 of record NC_136068.1, on the reverse strand, counting down.
ACTGTAAAAGCATTGATATGGTTTCTGAGCCATATGATACTTAAAACGGATAAAATACATACAATGATAAAAGTTGACTAAACGTGCTCAACTGGTGTTTCTAAAATATGCCTACCCCGGTGTACCTGACCTAAGCCTAGTACGTGGGAAGGAGTAAGAGAGTTAAGATAGTTTTGCCAAGAATCTCAATCAAGAATTCTCTAAGGATCTAATCAGCTATGTACCTTGGTTATAGAATGAAGGAGGTCTTGTATCTCTTTCTCCGGACTCGAACTCCCAGCAACCCGCAAGGGTGTCTTGAAACACTGGAGCTGGATTCCTCGGCAGGAGAAAAGACAGCGTCTCTCTCAGTGCGTCAATGGGAGGGTCGGCTTCCTTCAGCACTCGCATCAGCTGGGCGTCGGGCAAGTAGATAGCCGATCTTCTCCAAACCACTGTGTGTTTGCTTAAGGCAAATGCTGGTATATTTATACCTAGAAGGTGCCGAGTTTGACGTAGGGTTGGACATAAGACATCACTAAGAACTTACAGTTCAATCTGGACTCCAGGAGTTCTTGGACAAATCAAAACAAAAGCAGGGGAAATTCCCGGGCTGCTGGAGGCTTGGTTTGTTTAAAGAACGCGTTGTACTTTCTAGGAGTTTATGGGAGTATCCTTGCCGTATTTGGACTGCATTGGCTATGACTAAATATGGATATGATTCTTATGACCCTGCTGGCGAAGAGGAGAGGTCAATTGAGGCTAGTGATCAAGGCGCAGAGAGCGGCGAGAGGCTAGAGGAAGGCACCATTCTGGGGGCGGTCGCACAGGACCCAGAGAGTCATTATACAGGGAGAGTGTGAGGTTGAGGACTACACAGTGCGTACTACTCCGTGGGCTACAAGGCTACTAGCGAGGAACTTGGGAACGCACTGGGACCCGACTTCTACGAGCGCGGAGCAGGCGGAGCAGTGGGGCCATGATCAGTGACCTGTACCGGGAATCGAAACTCAGGGGTACTGGCACTAGGACGATGTTGATGGTGTGGGGTGCTGCCCGGTACCTGCCCCTGTGAGTGCTGGACCTAGAGTGGAGAGGGCTCTGGAGGCAGTGAGTCCACGGTGCTTACCACTGGCCAGCTTCACACCTCCCACAGAAGTAAGCCGTGGGAGAAGCACACGGTGCCCCTGCACGGGCCTGGATTGTGGATCCTCAGCGCTTTGCCCTTTGCCTGCTCCTGGCCTGCTATCACCTCCCAAGGCCTCCGTGCAGGCGCCCCTGTCCCTGCTCATGCGGTGCTGTGAACCTGCTCCCCGTCCCCACCTCTGCAGTGCCGAGCGCAGGTCCCCACCACCACACTTACCGGGCACAGTAACTGGGCGCGATCGACCTCCTACGCAGGCGGGCGGTCTGCTATCGCTCATCCTACCATCCGGTTTCGTCCAGGGCGTCAGGAGCCCCCGGTTGCCTCTCTGTTAGGCCCCTGGGTGGTAGTCCATCCGCACACGCCGCTCGGGGCGATTCCGCTCCACAGCACTACGGTCCTCCTCAAGCGGATATGAGATTCTCACCACAGCGTGATCTCTGTCGCACTAGCAGCCGTGATTAGCCCCTTTCATCCACAGCGACCAGCTCCGTTCACATAGTCAGTGCAGTCCTCCGGCCGCCATTTTGTGGTCTCGATTTGTCCCGCAGTTCTCACAATTTTCTCGGCCTCCAGGTGCTCCCCTCACTGGTGGTGCATGCAATTCCCCAGGGGTGCCGGCTTGCTCTCCTCGGGGACTCTGCGGATTTAAGGTGTGCGCTCCGTTTGGCATAGAACGGGCTCGCCGGCCCAGCTCTCCGCTATTCGCTGCCGAGCGGCGCCATTTTAACCCTTCTCCGCAAGACGCTCTGGCAGTAGATTCCGCGCCTGGAGAGCGCAGAAAGCACCGGAGGTTGCCGTGTCGAACGGGAGCCCTTGCTCAACCGGTCCGACACCCGATTCTGTAGCTTTGCCAGCAATCAGGAGGTTTTAAAAGGATATTTAGTGGGATTGGGCACAGAGCTATCAGCTCACGTCGCCTCTCCCATCGGCACTCAAGCCACGCCCCCCTTCCGCGCTTTACTTTCTCGATCTTGCCGAAATTCAATTGTGGTAAAAGCAACGTGCCTATGGTCACATGGCAGGTTAGGGGTAAATGTTTTATAACAGATGTGCAGAATGCTAGTACGGCACGTCATCTGGAAATGGGAACAGGGCACAGACTTACCTCTGGAAAGTGGCTACTCCCCCGCTTGAGGGTTTTACTCCGGGGTCCTTCACTGGCACCCCTCGTCCCAGAGGGAGGAGAGAGGTGAGCAGGGAGAAGAGGCAGCGGCTGAACAGAGCCTGTCCGCCAAATCACACCACAGCCTCCATCTGCACAAACTCACACTGATGACCACACCTTCCCTATCTCCTGCTAACTCGACCAACCACAAGGAAACTGCAGGAAATGCAGGGAACAGTTTCCTGGGAGCAACAGACGAACCCCAATAACCAGCAGTGACCAACAAGCACTGGAACTAGCACCAATCCTGGGCTCTGGAGCAGCGTATTACCTGCCTACCACCCAAATATTGTAGTAATGAGGGCCACGTACAGCTCTGCTAGGACACCTTAATTCATACCAGCAGTCCCAACTGCTTTTGTAGTAGTAATGAGATGTGCCCGCTGCATTTTACGTCATGCATTCCTGGCAGCACCCCCCCTTTTCAATGGCTGATTCCCCGCACAGCTGCATCCATAGTGCTGATCTGCGGCACCCCAGGATGCTAGAAGCTGCCTTGTGGGCCATGGCTTGGGACATACCAGGGCAGCCTGGGAGAAGTTTCAATACTCCACCACAACAACACTCGTTCTCTCCAGCAGCACCTTTCAAACCCTGCTTGTCTCTACCCTACCTTGTTAAACATTCCTCAGAGAGGAGTGCACTTGTGCGATACTTGCAGTTAATAAAGTAGGCGCGCTTCTGGGCTGTATCTCAGTGTCACCCCTCGCTCGTAACCTCCCCCCACACGTACCCCCTTTCTCCCTCGACAAGTAGCTCACGAAAGAGTGTAAATGTAACAAAGCCTCCACTCTACACCTTTGCTGAAACAAGATGCAGCTGTGCTGTTCATATAGCCCTCCACGTTACAGATGTTGCCTTGTTGTTCCCCATGCCCCCGCTTTACATAGATCATAGCAAGTACACCCTCCTGTTTCTCAACAAAGTTTCCACTTCCTAGTTAAACACGCTCCTCCTTCTCCTCCGTTCGCCAGCCCCTTCAACCAGTGTCCCCTGTTGTGTCGCGATGCCGGGCCAGCACCAACACTGGGTGCCAGGGATTACTTAGGGGAAATCAATCAATCAATCATGGCACTTGTATAGCGCGCTACTCACCCGGAAGGGTCCCAAGGCGCTTGGGGAGGGGGTCCGCTACTGCTCAAACAGCCAGGTTTTGAGCTGTCTCCTGAAGGCGAGGTGGTCCTGGGTCAGCCGAAGGTGGATGGGGAGGGAGTTCCATGTCTTGGCCGCCAGGTAGGAGAAGGATCTGCCTCCGGCGGTGGCTCTTCGGATGCGTGGTACGGCGGCGAGGGCGAGGCTAGCAGACCGTAGCTGGCGGGTGGGCGTGTGGATGGTCAGGCGGTCGTTGACGTACTTGGGGCCCAGGTCGTGGAGAGACTTGTGTGCGTGGGTGAGGAGCCTGAACGTGATCCTCTTGTTGACGGGGAGCCAGTGCAGGTCCCTCAGGTGGCCGGAGATGTGGTTGCGTCGGGGGATGTCCAGGATGAGTCGGGCAGAGGCGTTCTGGATGCGTTGGAGTCTTTTCTGTAGCTTGGCTGTGGTTCCGGCATAGAGGGTGTTTCCGTAGTCCAGTCGGCTGGTGACGAGGGCTTGGATGACCGTCTTCCTGTTTTCGGTCGGGATCCATCGGAAGATCTTGCGGAGCATGCGGAGGGTGTGAAAGCATGAAGAGGAGACGTCGTTGACTTGTCTGGTCATCGAGAGGGAGGAGTCCAGGATGAAGCCCAGGTTGCGTGCGTGGTCTGTAGGTTTGGGGGCGGTGCCCAGGGCTGGGGGCCACCAGGAGTCGTCCCAGGCGGAGGGTGATGGTCCCAGGAGGAGGACTTCCGTCTTGTCTGAGTTAAGTTTCAGGCGGCTGTTCTTCATCCATTCGGCGACGTCTTTCATTCCTTCGTGGAGGTTGGTTCTGGCGGTGTCGGGGTCTATGTGGGCAATGGATTTAGCACACTTATATTAATTGCAGGACACAGTATTGGTGTTGCATCAGGGACTCACCCCAGTCGCTCGACTGGCGTACGTTGTGCATACCCTGTATTTTATTAAACCAGGGTCACATGACCCTCACGCTACATGCGTGTCTGTTGCGTCACAGGCACGACACAACATTCCTCCCCAACAAACATGACAACAACATGAGCTACTGACTCCAGCCCCCCAACCCACCGTCAAACTACAAACTTCAAGCTCATTGTCCACACTCTTCTTTAAATTCAATTAAGAACAGTTTTACGCGAAGTAGTCTTTTAGACGTCAAGAGGGTTCGGGATTCTCCCTCAGCCGGTGTTGAGACTGAGACTCCCTGATTTCGGCTCCAGATGCTGCTTCGCCTCGCCCAGTCTCTGGGAGACCACAATGGTCTTCCGGTGTTTCGCTCCTTGCTTCCTCACACCGAGCCGGACTTGGGTCACAGCACACACTGCCATCGCCTGTGGTTAGCATCTCCGCTGCTTCATCCAGACGGATATTGGCCGCAGACACTGCACAGGACCCAGCCTCAGACTCAGCTGGTGACATAGCCAACACCTTTGACTGATACCTTTTGAAGTGTGACACATTTCTAGCCACCGTTTCTCTTCCTCGGGCGGCAATGATCCGGGTTCCCTTGATGTTGACCACAGTCCACAGGTCCTTTTCATACGTCAACCAAAACTTGCCACTGGTGATGCGGTTTCTGAGTAGCACCAAGTCTCTTTTTTCAAACTGCAGATTTTTGGCCCTCCGCCGGTGACTGACTTGGGCATGAGTTTTCCAGCGTCTGGCATCAATTCGGGTGTCATCAGGAGTTTCCGGTTTCCATTGTGGGTGATGGGGATTGAGTCCGTGACCACCTCGCCCATTAGAAGGTGGGCTGGTGCTACGCCCGTTGTGGTATGGGGTGTCTGGCGGTAACTTCTCAGAAAGGTAAAGATGGCCAACTCTATTGATTGGCCCTTGTCATGGGCAATGCGGATTACCTTATTGAGATTTCGCATAAATCCCTCCGCTTCGCCATTTGCCTGTGGCCACCGGGGTGTGATATTGCGATGGTGGATGCCAAGAGCATGGAGGTATGTGTCTAGCTCCTGCCCTTGAAAAGGAGGCCCATTGTCTGTTTGCAGCTCCTGGAAGAGCCCATGAGCAGCCATGATCTTATCAAGCTTTGGGATTATTTCAGTAGCACTGAGGGTTGCTATAATCTCGGCCTCTGGGTACTTTGAATGGTACCAATAGCTAAAAACATGTGACGACCGTCGGGCAGGCTACCAAAATCCAGGCTGGCACACGACCATGGGGACCTCAGTCGGTGCTCCACCATGACTGGAGCAGGGCGAGGTGGTTCCCCCGTCATCTGACAGGAAGAACAAGACCGGACAGTGGCGTCCATTAGTTCGTCCATAAGCGGGAACCATATTTTGGTTCTGAGTCAGGACTTCGTCTTTACCATGCCTTGGTGCCCGATGTTGACCAGCTGAACATATTGATCCGTTAATGACGTGGGGATCACCAGCCTGTGTCCTCACAGCAAACATCCCGAGGTGCCCTCGGTAAGTTCATCTCTAACGTGGTACAGGCTGTCCACGATGTGTTGGGCATGTACTGTCAGAATCTTCCATTCTTCTTTGGCTTTGTGCTAGTTTACACTGTGCAAAGCCGCATTGGCCCGCTGCAAACAGTCATCTCTTGCCGTCACTTCTCTGAGACAGTCCATAGAGATGGGAAGAGGACAGGAGCGAGCCATGATGCACGTACATATTCTTCGGTGTCTGCTGCATATTCCATCTCCCTTGCCGTGGCTGATCTGGGGTGTCGCGACAGGTAGTCAGAGGGGTTTCGGGATCCTGGTTGGTACTCAACCTTGCAGTTATAGTTTTGGAGCTGCAACATCCACTTCTCGATCCGGGGAGATGATTTGGTGGATGTCCTGGAGAACAGGGCCAGGAGGGGCTTGTGGTCTGTCGCCACCTTGAAGTCTGGGCCCCATTTTCAAGGAGTGGAGTCCTTTGTGAGCTCTCTCAGCAGTAGGGTCAGAGTGGTGAGATTCTGAATGAACCTCCCACAATAGTTCACCATGCCGAGGAAACTACGAACCTCGGTCACGGTAACAGGAGCCACGGCATCTTTGATATCTCGGACCTTTTTCGGGATCTGGGTTGACTTCTTTCATGGAGAACGTGTATCCGAAGAACTGCAGCTTCTTATTTAAGAACTTGCATTTCTCCCGGTGTAGGGTAAGTCCGACGTCCCGCAGTCAGCGAAGCACCCGAGTGAAGCGGAGTTTCTGTTCCGGAATGGTCTTAGCATGGACCATGATGTCGTCACTAACGTTGATGACGCTGGGGATGTCCATGATCAGTTCATGTATGATGTTCTGAAAGACCTCAGCCGCGCTGGACACCCCAAAGCTTAACCGAGTATATCTTCTTAGCCCCACGTGAGTTGAGAAGGTTGTAATGTTTCTTGACACCTCATCTAGCACCAGCTGATGGTATCCTGACCTCAAGTCAAGCTTGGAGAACCAGCAGGCCCCGGCCATTTCCTCTATGAGGTCATCTATTGTTGGGGTGATATGGCGTTCCCTCTTGATGGCGGCATTTGGTAGGCGCATGTCTACGCAAATCTTCACCGCGCCAGGCTGTTTGGGCTTTCGAGTGACAACTATCGGAGAGACCCACAGGGTGGGCCCAGTCACTTTCTCAATGATGCCAGCTGCTTCCAACTTCTTGAGTTCTTCTTCTACCTAGGGTCGCAGGTGAAAGGCTAGCTGCCGATGCCGCAGTGCTACGGGTTGGACCGTCGGGTCAATATGTAGGTGGATCTCTTTGCCTTTGAACCTTCCGATGCCTTCAAAGACCTCCGAGAATACTGCCAACAACTGCTGGATCGACTCCTGATGTACTCCGAAGGCAAACGTCACTACGCCCAGATCTTCCGCAGCACAGCACCCCAGCAACATGCCCTGCCCGTCCTCGGTGACGTACACGTTGGTAGTGATAGAGTTGTCGCCATGAGAGATGGATGTCTTCAACCGACCCTGTATTTTCAAGGGTGTATCTTGCCCATAGGCAAATACCATGATAGCTGAGGGGTACAGGGTGGGCGCTGGATTCATTGTTCGTTGTAGGGCCGAGGCGATGATGTTGATGGTGGCTCCGGTATCCACCACAGCCATTACGTCTTGGGGCCCCACGCGGATGTTGCATTGAAGTAACCGTTGCGCCTTCCGGGTAGCCTAACGATCATGTGTACTTTGTGTACTACCCGCTCTTCCTTCTCATCATCATCCATGTCGCTTGGCGGCCTCTCGCCTTCAGGTAATGCGTTGACTACTTGTCGAGGCTTGCAATACCATTTGGACCTGCAAATCTTCTCAAAGTGGTTGAATCGCCCGCATCCTGAGCACCTCTTGCCTTTAGCGGAACAGTCTGCCGCTTGGTGGGGTGGTCCCCCACAGTATCCGCACGTTTTGGCAGACACTGATGTTGCCGTTCCGGAACCCTTCCTGTTCCACCTTGTCGTGGGCTTGGTCATTACAGCATTTACCGGTTCTGTCTTCACCAGGGACTGGAGGGCTGCCTCCATGTGTGCAGCACGTGCCTTGGACAATTCCTTGGTAAGGCCCAGGGTCAGTATGTCAGCGAGGGACTTCCCGGATTCTTCCAGTATCCGTTCACGGAGCTTGACAGACGCACAGCCCTGAATTACTTGGCCCCTGATCTCCTCCATCTTGTCTTGGAACAAACACGTGGATGCCAGGTTTTTGAGTTGAGAGTGATAAGTGTCTAGCAATTCTTTGGGGAGCTGGCGTGCTTGCCTGAATATTAACCTTTCAGAGTCTTGATTGGCCATCGGCTCAAAGTGTCGATTGAAGGCATTTATCAACGTGTGGTAATTCTTTGGCGTGGCCTCTACAAGTGTTTTGGCGATGTTATGGATGCCTTTGCCCCCTAGATGTAGCAACATTGCTCTTTTCTGGTCCTAGTGGACTTTGGTGGCCTCAAAGAATATCTGTAGGCGGTCCACCCAGTCCTTCCACTTTGGGGCAAGTGAGAAGGGTGACCCCTCCACTATGAGTGCCTCTATAGGTGGTATTGTGGACATGGTTGTCACTGTTGCATTGTCATTGATGTCTCCGTGAGCTCCTTCACGTGCTCACTGCCTTTCCCATCGCGGCTGCGCTGTGCTGCCTGTGTGGACGCCCTCTCTGACCTTCGCCTGTGCGTCGGGCCACCGGGGCATGATGAAACTTGCGCCCTGTCTTGTGGCAGTGTGTCCCCCCCCAGAGTCCCTTGGGGCTTTACTGGCACCTCAGCTGAGGTACTTGGGGTGGTGGCGTTATTGTTGGCTTCTGCAGACTTTTATAGCCTACTTTAGGCACACAGTTCACTTATAGGCCTGTGTTGAGGTCTTCTTGACTTCACCACACGTGTCACGCGGCACTGTCACTCCTCAATACCTCGCTGCTGGGCCACGTGGTTGGGACAGAGGCCTGGGCTCACCGAGCGCTGCACTTTCTCCTGCGCCCCCACGGGTGCGTCTCCCCTTGACAGCACACGACCACGGCAGAGTGCACTCGCGGCCGGCAGCAATGTGGTGCAGATCACAGGGGCGCACTCACCTCCTGCGGCCCAAACCGCCACAGCTCGCAGTCGCCGGTGCTTCGATTGAGCCGCCAGGAGCCAGGACAAGGCACGCCACACTCAGGGGCACAAGCGCCGCGAGCAGGTGACTAAGCTCGTGCCCGCCACACAGAACTTTGCAAGGGCTCGACCACCCTCATCGCTACTTGTTGTGTCGCGATGCCGGGCCGGCACCGACACTGGGGGCCAGGGCAATGGACTTAGCACACTTAGAATATTTACAGGAGACAGTATTGGTGTTGCATCAGGGACTCGCCTCCGTCGCCGGACTTGCATACTTTACGCATACCCTGTATTTTATTAAACCAGGGTCACATGACCCTCACCCTACGTGTGTGCCTGTTGCATCGCAGGCACGACACAACATCCCCCACACGGCTCTGCTGCAGACTGTGATAACGTATTACACAAGTTGCCCAATGAAACCCCCTCGTGCATTGTTCTCTATGTCCCGTACTGTTACAAACTAAATTTTGCCATGCCTGTGTGTACAATCATAGAAGCGGTACCTCAGGTTCCCAACTCAAGCTTTAAAAAGGTTTTTGTATTCATGGCAACAACGCTCGGTAAATTTAAAGGGCACGGACCAAACACACCGAAGTCAGCTTGGATAGCAGCCCCTGAATGTGTGCAACGTTTTATAACCAACAAACTTTTGAAAAAAGTTATTAAAAGTTTACAGTTGTGAACTTAAAGACCTGTTACAGTACGTCACTGTTGGACCCGGCCTCGTGGCGTGGTCCTACCCCTCCCGCATGGCGGGCCCCGGACGACATCGGCCCTCCACCCAGCCCGGGTCAGCCCTGGGCACACCTCTGCCCGACCTACAAACCACCCGATCCGCCCCCGGCGGCCCACCACCACTGTCACGGCACCCTTGGGCCGCCCCAACGTTACCGGGCCGGTGCCCACCAAGGACCCACATTCCAGGCCCGATGCCATCTTGGGCCCATCACGTCACAGGCACGTGGTCCCGGCCCAGCCGCGACCCCAGCCCCAGCGAGCCGCCATCGAGGCACCAAGAACCTCCGGGTGGTAGAGTGGCCACTCAACCAGAGACAAGGAGAGGGGAGTTTCGATGGCTCTCCAACCATCCCCGGACGCCTGGTAGCGATCGCCCTCCGGCCTCCCTGGGCGCTAGCTCCACCCCCCTGCTGGGTGTCTGCACACCATCATCCCGGCCCCTCTGACCCCCAGGCGAGAGGGTCCGGACATCAAAGGACCCCAGACCTATATCTGGGCCAGCCCCGGAGTAGGACGGGAGTTGTATCACGGAGTCGAGAAGCCCTGCTGACGCTGTCGGCTGACCCTGAGACAAACTCACCTTATTGCTCTACCTGGAGCCTGCTGGCGCTGCCGCGGTCCACCTTTGCTGTAACCACCTTGGAGCCTGCTGGCGCTGCCGCGGTCCACCTTCGCTGTAACCACCTTGGAGCCTGCTGGCGCTGCCGCGGTCCACCTTCGCTGTAACCACCTTGGAGCCTGCTGGCGCTGCCGCGGTCCACCTTCGCTGTACCCACTTTGGAGCCTGCTGGCGCTGCCGCGGTCCACCTTCGCTGTAACCACCTTGGAGCCTGCTGGCGCTGCCGCGGTCCACCTTCGCTGTACCCACCTTGGAGCCTGCTGGCGCTGCCGCGGTCCACCTTCGCTGTAACCACCTTGGAGCCTGCTGGCGCTGCCGCGGTCCACCTTCGCTGTAACCACCTTGGAGCCTGCTGGCGCTGCCGCGGTCCATCTTCGCAGTAACCATCTTGGAGCCTGCTGGCGCTGCCGCGGCCCAACCTTCCGGACCCCCCTGGCTCGAGGATTGAGAGCTGTGCGTAGGGTCTCCTTGCCACCGACCATCTATAAGACTGTCCCACTACCTGACCCCTTGTCACTAGACTTTCCCGGTCCCAGGATCGGCTGTATATATTGAAACGATACTTATTGCCAGATAAAGCTTGAAAACTCTATCCACGTGTTGTGTACTTTTGTAGTGGTGTAGTTACTCTGCTGTACGATACTAGAAGAGGGCCCCCCGTCGGAGGCCCCCTCGACATCGCTCGGTCCCTTCTCCGAAGGAAGGGGTAGACCTAGGGGTGGTCAGTCAGACACCTTCTGCCGCCCCCGGGTTCGCCTTTCTAACATTAGTGGCAGGCGCTGCGATCCGAGCTCACGCAAAATCGTACAGAGAGGGATCTACCCGCTGCAGCGAAAAAACCCACGGAGACCATGACGACCCAAGGAACAAATCCATCGGCCGAATTCCAGAAAGAAAAGATGGAAGAATACAGCCACAAAGAACTAAAACAATTCTGTAAAGATATGGGTATCGCTACCACTGGCCTGAATACAAAAGAGGACTTCAAATCGGCCCTACAAGCCTGGGTGGAAACCCGAGACGGGCCACCCCAAGAGGAGAATAGTCCGAATGGACAACCGGAAACCAGCGCACCCCCGACGGGGGAAAGAACCGCAACCCTAAACGCGGACCTCATCTATGAAGACGCTCGAGAACGAGAGCGCAACCGGCTACACGAATTGGAGCTTGCACGACTCCGGTTAGACGGAGAACTCCAGCTAGCAGAGAGAAAGATAGCCCTCGAGCAACTACGGCTGGAGGGGGATCTAGAAGAAAAACGGAGACAACGTGACCTCGAAGAAAAACGATTAGCCTATGAACACGAACGAGGCCTGAAAGAACTCGAAATCAAAGCCAAACTAAGCGAAGATAGCACAGCCGGGGCCAAGACCTCGGCCCCTCCCGTGGACACCAAGGTTCACCTACCGAAAGATGTAGTCAAAGAATACTACAAGAACGACGACATCCAACAGTGGTTCAAAGCCTACGAGGTGGCCATGACCGCCCATCGGGTGCCCCTGAAGGACTGGGGCGCCGGCCTGTGGGGAAAGTTCATCAACGAAGGGAGGGACGTCCTGCTGGAACTCCCTGACACCGAAATGACTTCCTATGAACACATGAAAACGGCCCTACTCACACGCTACGGACTCACCCCCGAGATGTACCGGCAGAGGTTCCGGGACTGTAAAAAAATCCCCGGTACAACTTGGGTGGAATATGTGAACTTTTTTAGCAGAGCCTTCGAGGGGTGGGTCAAAGGCAGTCAGGTCACTACCTACCAGCAGTTGGTCGACCTGATATTATAGGAGCACCTCTCCAACAACTGCTTCATTGAACTACGACAACACCTCCTCGACAGCAAGTTGACCGAGCCGCGAAAACTAGCGATCGAAGCAGATCGGTGGGCGAGCACCCGTGTCCACCGGAACCCCACAGGAGAATACGGACGAGGGTCCCCGGGGAACCACCGGCCGCGAGGCGGCAGGTCGGGCATCAGCCGAGGCCGAGACCTCCCGCCGGAGTCTTCGGCCGCCTCCGCTACCCCAACCTCCGGCCTGAGGGGGGCCCCTTCGGCCCGACTGGGACCACGCCCCAACGTTACGTGCCACAGATGCCACAGATGCCAATTGGGACCAGGACCTCCTATATAGCGAACAGAAAATCGCCGAGCTGGGGGCCGGCCGAGTGCTAGTCGTCCCCCTCCCCTTCAGGGGTTTTCTCTTAAATCTGGCACATGATGTGCCCCTCGCTGGGCACCTGGGGCAGGACAAAACCTACAACCGCCTGGTGACCCATTTTTATTGGCCGAAGATGCGCAGCGATGTGTACAACCACTGCCAAACCTGTCCGACCTGCCAAGCCAGTGGAAAGAGTGGGGGGAAAATCAAAGCCCCACTCCAACCGTTTCCCGTGGTGACCACTCCCTTCGAGCGAGTAGGGATCGACATCGTGGGGCCCCTGGATCCTCCAACCTCTCAGGGGCACCGCTTCATCCTCGTCCTGGTGGACCATGCCAACCGCTACCCAGAAGCTATCCCTCTCCGGACTATCACAGCCCCCGTAGTGGGGCGAGTGCTCATGGGAATCGTCTCTAGAGTCGGCTTCCCCCGAGAGGTCGTAAGTGATCGGGGCACAAACTTTATATCAAAATATATGCGGTCCCTATGGCAACAGTGCGGGGTCGCATATAAGTTCACAACCCCGTATCACCCTCAAGGGAATGGACTAGTAGAACGGTTTAATAGGACCCTGAAAGGAATGATCAAGGGCCTAGAAGAACCACTCCGGCGCAAATGGGACGTTCTGCTGCCGTGCCTCCTGTTCGCCTACCGGGAGGTACCCCAGAAGTCCTTGGGGTTCAGCCCCTTTGAACTATTATATGGACACCCTGTGCGAGGCGCCCTCAGCCTGGTCAAAGAAGGCTGGGAGCTGGCCCCCTCCGATGCTCCACCCGATGTTTTCCGCTACTTCTTGACTCTCCGCAACCAGACTCGGAAGTTCCGGGAACTGGCCGAAACCAACCTAAAAGCCATTCAAGAGGAGATGAAGCGCTGGTATGATGAAAACGCCTCGTCCATTGAATTCGAGCCGGGCCAACAGGTCTGGGTCATGTCCCCAGTCGACCCTGGCGCCCTCCAGGACAAATGGACAGGGCCCTTCCGTGTGGTGGAGCGCAAGAGCCCCGTCACCTACCTAGTGGACATGGAGTCCCCCCGGAACCCCCTCCGGGTCCTAAACGCCAACCGGCTCAAGCCCCACTTTGTCCGCACCGAACTGAGCCTGTTGTTGGCTACCGATGACGGAGCAGAGGACGACTCCGAGCCTCTACCAGACCTCCTGAGCACCTCCGAGAAAGATGGTTCGGTCGAGGGGGTCTCCCTCTCTCCCACGCTGACCCCCAAGCAGCGCCAGGACTGCCAGAAACTGCTGGGTCAATTTGCGAACTTATTTTCCCTCACCCCCGGGGTCACACAGTGGTGTGTTCACGACATTGACACTGGGGACAGTCCGCCCGTGCGGCACCAAGCCTACCGAGTACCCGACCGAGTGCGGGCCTGCATCCAATCCGAAGTTTCCAAAATGCTAGCCGTAGGGGTAGTCGAACCCTCAGACAGTCCATGGGCCAGTCCCGTCGTCCTGGTCCCTAAGGCCGCCGCCCCCGGAGTGCCCCCGGAGCTGCGGTTCTGTGTCGACTACCGGGGGCTGAATGCAGTCACCAGGACCGACGTCCATCCCATCCCCAGGGCGGATGAACTGATCGATCGCCTGGGAGCCGCCAGGTACCTCAGCACCTTCGACCTCACGGCCGGATACTGGCAAATCGGCCCCACGCCAGGAGCCCAGGAACGGTCCGCTTTCTCGACCCCGGATGGCCACTACCAGTTCAAAGTGATGCCCTTCGGCATGAAGAACGCCCTGGCCACCTTCCAGAGACTCGTGAATAGGGTGCTGGCGGGGCTGGAAGAGTTCAGTGCCGCCTATCTCGACGACATTGCAGTGTACAGCCTTCAGTGGGATGAACACCTGTCCCACCTCTGGAAGGTCCTGACGGCCCTCCAACGGGCCGGACTAACAATAAAAGCCAGCAAGTGCCAGATCGGTCAAGGGTCCGTGACCTATCTGGGCCACCAAGTGGGGAGTGGCCAAGTGGCTCCCCTTCAACCCAAGATCGACGCCATCCAGGCCTGGGAACCCCCCGTCACCCAGACCGCCGTCCGAGCCTTCCTGGGACTCACGGGCTACTATCGGCGGTTCATAAAAGACTATGGAAGCATTGTGGGGCCCCTCACAGAACTAACCTCCAAGAGACTACCCCCGAAGGTGCACTGGACCCCCGAGTGCCAAGTAGCCTTTGAGACCCTCAAAACTGCAATGTGCACCGCCCCGGTGCTCCAGGCCCCCGACTACAGCCGAGAGTTCATCGTCCAAACTGACGCCTCGGAACATGGCGTTGGGGCCGTCCTCTCCCAAATGACCTCTGACGGAGGCCTTCATCAGCCGGCGCCTGCTGGCTAGAGAACAACGATGGAGCACCATCGAGAGGGAAGCCTTCGCCGTCGTATGGGCCCTAAAGAATCTCCGGCCCTACCTCTTCGGCACCCACTTCCGAGTACAGACCGACCACCGGCCCCTGCGGTGGTTGATGCAGATGCGAGGCGAGAACCCGAAGTTGCTGCGTTGGTCCATCTCCCTCCAAGGGATGAACTTCACCGTGGAACATCGCCCTGGCAACGACCACGCCAACGCTGACGGCCTCTCCAGATTCTTCCGCCTTGGCGAGGAGAATCCCCAAGAAGATGGGTGACTCTCCCCTGCCTTCAGCTGGAGGGGACGTGTGTTGGACCCGGCCTCGTGGCGTGGTCCTACCCCTCCCGCATGGTGGGCCCCGGACGACATCGGCCCTCCACCCAGCCCGGGTCGGCCCTGGGCACACCTCTGCCCGACCTACAAACCACCCGATCCGCCCCCGGCGGCCCACCACCACTGTCACGGCACCCTTGGGCCGCCCCAGCGTTACCGGGCCGGTGCCCACCAAGGACCCACATTCCAGGCCCGACGCCATCTTGGGCCCATCACTTCACAGGCACGTGGTCCTGGCCCAGCCGCGACCCCAGCCCCAGCGAGCCGCCATCGAGGCACCAAGAACCTCCGGGTGGTAGAGTGGCCACTCAACCAGAGACAAGGAGAGGGGAGTTTCGATGGCTCTCCAACCATCCCCGGACGCCTGGTAGCGATCGCCCTCCGGCCTCCCTGGGAGCTAGCTCCACCCCCCTGCTGGGTGTCTGCACACCATCATCCCGGCCCCTCTGACCCCCAGGCGAGAGGGTCCGGACATCAAAGGACCCCAGACCTATATCTGGGCCAGCCCCGGAGTAGGACGGGAGTTGTATCACGGAGTCGAGAAGCCCTGCTGACGCTGTCGGCTGACCCTGAGACGAACTCACCTTATTGCCCTACCTGGAGCCTGCTGGCGCTGCCGCGGTCCACCTTCGCTGTAACCACCTTGGAGCCTGCTGGCGCTGCCGCGGTCCACCTTCGCTGTAACCACCTTGGAGCCTGCTGGCGCTGCCGCGGTCCATCTTCGCAGTAACCATCTTGGATCCTGCTGGCGCTGCCGCGGCCCAACCTTCCGGAACCCCCCAGCTCGAGGATTGAGAGCTGTGCGTAGGGTCTCCTTGCCACCGACCATCTATAAGACTGTCCCGCTACCTGACCCCTTGTCACGAGACTTTCCTGGTCCCAGGATCGGCTGTATATATTGAAACAATACTTATTGCCAGATAAAGCTTGAAAACTCTATCTACGTGTTGTGTACTTTTGTATTGGTGTAGTTACTCTGCTGTATGATACTAGAAGAGGGCCCCCCCGTCGGAGGCCCCCTCGACATCACTCGGTCTCTTCTCCGAAGGAAGGGGTAGACCTAGGGGTGGTCAGTCAGACACTTTCTGCCGCCCCCGGGTTCGCCTTTCTAACAGTCACTTTTTAAATGTAATATTGATAAAAAAGCGACTCTGGTGCTCACGCCTCTGAAAACCAGGGCTCCCTCCTATGTCATTATCTGCAGCACGTAACCAGCAACGCCTCCTACATCCGTACAGCTCCTATGCATCAAGAGCTCACACACCACTCCGTACCGTAATTATATTACTATTACCCCTACTCTTTTCCCTCAATCTACTTTGCAGCCTTGGCCCCTACATCATTACCTAGAAGCATCTGATCGGTCATCCCTGCTTCATCATTCCCTGCACCTCCTGTGCCGCATCCTACTGCTCCTATACTGTCAGTGTTCCTATATATTCCTTGCAGATCCTACATAGCCAGAGCTCCTACCAGAGACTCTACATCTCATTTGCAGCCAGCACTCCTATACCATCCCCTACTGGCCCTACATGGACAGCCATCACCATCCCCTACTGCTCCTACACAGGCAGCCATCAGCATTCCCTACTGCTCCTACACAGGCAGCAATTACCATCCCCTACTGCTCCTACACAGACAGACGTCAGGATCCCCTACAGCTCCTACACAGACAGACATCACCATTCCCTACAGCTCCTACACAGACATCGCCACCCCCTACTGCTCCTACACAGACACCATCCCCTACAGCTCCTACACCGACAGCCATCACCATCCCCTACTGCTCCTACACAAACACCATCACTGGCCCCTACTGCTCCTACATCGACAACCGTCACCATCCCCCTTCTGCTTCTACACAGTCATCGCCACCCCCTAGTGATCCTACACAGACAGCCATCACCATCCTACTACTGCTCCTACACAGGCAGTCATTACCCTTCCCTATAGCTCTTAATCAAATTGCCGTCCTTTGCCGTTCCCTGCAACTCATGTAGAGCCACCCCCTACACTTTGCCCTAGAGCACCTACGCAGCCACTGTTCCTATGCTGTTTTTTGCATTTCCCATGCAAGCAGTGCCACTACAGCTCCATGGAACCAGTGTCACTACAGCCCCTATGCAGGCAGCCCTATTCCCTAGATCTGGTATACTGAAAGTGCTCCTAGTTGCTACTAATCCTGCACTGCCAGTGCCCCAACCCCACTCCCTGCAGTCTAAGCCAGCCTACGCCCCTACAGCATCACCTGCAGTGCCAGAGTGCCCGCACTAGGACCCCAAACCCTGCATGATGCAGTTGTGCACCTGGACTGAGTAGCAATGAGCTCCAGTTCTCATCTCAGGGGCTGGGCGGGGACCAGTCGCGGCTCGTGCTTGCGGTACTCGCGGGGGTAGTGTCGCGCGGGGAAGATTAAAATTAGGCAAACTCACTGGGTCTGCACCGCCTCTGTTCCTGGGCTGAGGTCTGACTCCCACGTTGGTGCCTTCAACTTTACCGCATCACTGATTGGAGTGGCAACCCCTCAGCCAATACTGACGCTGCTCCAGCAGCGCCAGGATTGGAATAGCAGGGGTACTCACTGCCCGCCTGCCCATTAGGAGACCGAGGGTTGCGGCGTTGCTCAACCCTCACTCTCCTAATGCGCAGCCGCCAGCCAGACACAACACAAGTGCGCATGACTGGGCTGGTCGGAAAGATTTGCAGACCTTCACCAGTCATGCGCACTTGTGCTGCTGCCTGCTGTGCCCTCCGTGTCACCTCCTGGCCTCAGTATGAATGTCAGTCAGGGGAGTCATCATGACGCCAGACCCCCCACCCCCACCCCCTTGGGTCACTTGCCTTCCTAGGATGATGACCAACACATGGTACATCCTGCAAAATGTATTTACTTTGGTTACAGTTTAGTACTTGCAGTGCACCTCTTACCATAAACAGTGATGGACTCCCGTGCTTACCAGTTTAAGACCAACCAAACCACCAGTTAGCAGCACAACATGCACAGGCCCAGATACCTGAAAACATCACATATTCCACAAAAGAGCAAAGAGACCACAACAAAAAACACTCCCCCCTCCTTAAATAACAAACCAGGTTATTCTAGCAATTCACTTACTGTGTTTTAAAATCGAGTGCTTTTAGACACAAGTAAAATATGCTGAAATATAAACAGACGTATAATATAAAATTTACATCATATTGTATTTATCCAGGATAATGTGCTGCTGGACTAAATACTTATAAGGCCTTAAAGGCGAGACCTATTGGCTTTGCTAATGCTTGTTATTTTTTGCTGCTATTGCTGGATTCCAAGTAACGCCCCCAATAAAGCTCCTTAATCCATGTCCACATTCCTACACCCCCTCTTTTCTTTCCCCTCTAAACCTTATTACCTTATTGCGCCACAGCTCTCACTTTCTCTCTTGTTTAAAGGCCCTGAGAGACATTAAAATCTGTTGTCCCTACTCTTATCTCAAATATGCTCCCAATTGCTCTTTCTTCCTTACCTCATTTTATCCACACTGCGGGACCACCTGAATGCTCTTTCTATTTCCTGCTAAAATGTGTTTGGATATTGCCCCCATTTTTAGGTCGAGCACCTTTAGAAATTGGTCTGCTCTTTTCCACACACTCGTGTATGTGGCGACATCCACCTTGCGGAAGCGAGCAGCGGCGTGCAGGGCCCATCTGTTTGTAATTAGGGGCACACGCACGCTTGTTTACATTAGCCTGCTCGCGGTCGCCTTGCCGACTCAACATCCTGGCGCTTTCACTTTCGTTCGTGGCTGCACTTATCTGAGGCTCGCATTCTCATCCCAAACCAGCTCCAGATTATCTCTGCTGGCAGAGCTTCTTGATTGTTACCATTTGACATTTTCTGAAGGTTTAAGACATGTCTGTCTCAGTCTCTCTCTCTCTCTCTCTCCCCCTCCCTCTAACAGCTGTGCATACTTCCTTCCTGTTTTTCTGCTCATCTCTGTAATTTACAGGTTTACTCTGGGTCAAATCTGTCAAATCTTTCCAATCAACCATATTCCCTTCATCTGGCGACTCATATGTTCTAATTTTTGCTCCGCTCTCAAACATTCTCTTCCACGAGCCTCCACTGCGTCTGCCTCTCCTCTCAATTACAATTGTATAAATGTAATCGATGTTACATTTACCCAATTTATTGATAATTATTTATCGACCTCTGAAGGAGGAGGGGCTGCACTGATCGTTCCGGGTATTGAGCTTGTGACAAACGGGCTCCCTAAAGTGTCTACAGCCAGGGTTTAACTCGCTGCTGCAATGTGCATGCTGTTGGTTATAAATTCTTGTTTCAATATTCCCGTGATTTAGCCTCCGCTTTCAGCTTCATCAATTTATGGTTGGTCCTACTCACGCCTCTGCTTACACAGATTGTGGGGCTTATTTGGCTGACAATTTCCATTTTCTTATATCTCCTCGCTTTTTGCAAACAAGGATACCTCGTGTATCTTGACTGGTGAAGAGAATGGGTTAAGGCCTTGTTCATCAGCTTTGGGTTTGTCTTGAGCCACCAGCATACACTGCTTTGTAAAACCAGGGACTGCAAATGTAAGACTTGAATGTATTTTGCTTTTATACATCAATATAAAGCAGGCCGTAAGTGCTGTGTCAAATTCTGTCCTTGCATTCTTGAGTTGTTCTATTGCCTTGCCGAGAAGCTGAGGGGCAGTTGCCCATTTTGTGGGAAAGAAACCCTGGGTTGGCTTAGCAGTGCATAAACATTCTTAGGTGTAAGGGTAATAACAACGAATAATTATGATGGCCATTTAACTGGATGTCATGTGGTCCCATGGTTGTACATGCGAGGCAATAGTCTGAATCTAGTCCAAGTAGATATACGCCAGAAACAGTGGTGCAACATGTAACGTGTTTCGAATCGGATTTGGTGTGTTGCTTTTGGTCTCTTATAACGTAACCGGCTTTCACAACATTTGTTTATCCGCTCACTTTAGCTCCCAAACGAAAACAGCTGTGGGATCCAGTCGTCTCATTAGGTCTCGGAGACCTATTGTCGCCGAGTTCGCTCTCAAGGGAAGACAGAGCGGTGCACGAGCCTATCAGGGTCTGTGGACGCGCACACACACAGGCAGGCACGCCCAGACACACACAGACAGACACACGCACGCATGCATGCACACGCACACACGCACACACACACACACACACACTCCCTCCCTCTCTGCCCACTCCCTCTCTGCCGCCCCCCTCTACCCCCACTCACCGGGCTCTTTCCCTCTGCAGCGGGTCAGTCAGGGCAGCAGGCAGACTCGGTGTCTTCTCCGGCGATCTTCAGCTGATGTGCACGCCCACGCTGCGTCTCGTGCGCGCCCACCACGCTGTTTCGCGCCCGTTGATCCTCAGCTTGTGATTACTACTCCTTCTAACCCGGATTCTGAATTACTATTTCTTGGTTCTCTAACTTCACTCTGTTGATTCGTAACAAACTGATATTCAGCACATTTCACAGTCTCGCTTTTGCTTCTCATAAATACAATAAGATTATTTTAAGCAAATGTCTACCCTTCTTTTGGTCCTGTGCCTATTATGCTTCGGAATATAGAGTTTTAGAAAGTGTGGTGGAAGATTCCATGATATCAGCGTGCGGAACCTGGGTGTCATAGACATAGAAAAAGACTGCCCATGTGCCAACCTGTGTGCTGAGTGCAGAGTGTGAGTGCAGAGTGTGAGTGCAGAGTGTGAGTGGAGAGTAGTGAGTGCAGAGTAGTGCGTGCAGAGTGCAGAGTAGTGAGTGCAGAGTAGTGAGTGTAGAGTAGTGAGTGCAGAGTGCAGAGTAGTGAGTGCAGAGTGCACAGTAGTGAGTGCAGAGTAGTGAGTGCAGAGTAGTGAGTGCAGAGCAGTGAGTGCAGAGTAGTGAGTGCAGAGTGCAGAGTAGTGAGTGCAGAGTGCAGAGTAGTGAGTGCAGAGTAGTGAGTGCAGAGTAGTGAGTGCAGAGTAGTGAGTGCAGAGTGCAGAGTAGTGAGTGCAGAGTGCAGAGTGCGGAGTAGTGATTGCAGAGTGCCGAGTAGTGAGTGCAGAGTAGTGAGTGCAGAGTAGTGAGTGCAGAGTGCAGAGTAGTGAGTGCAGAGTGCAGAGTAGTGAGTGCAGAGTAGTGAGTGCAGAGTGCAGAGTAGTGAGTGCAGAGTAGTGAGTGCAGAGTAGTGAGTGCAGAGTAGTGAGTGCAGAGTAGTGAGTAGTGAGTGCAGAGTAGTGAGTGCAGAGTAGTGAGTGCAGAGTAGTGAGTAGTGAGCAGTGAGTGCAGAGTAGTGAGTGCAGAGCAGTGAGTGCAGAGCAGTGAGTGCAGAGTAGTGAGTGCAGTGTAGTGAGTGCAGAGTAGTGAGTAGTGAGTGCAGAGTAGTGAGTAGTGAGTGCAGAGTAGTGAGTGCAGAGTAGTGAGTGCAGAGTAGTGAGTAGTGAGCAGTGAGTGCAGAGTAGTGAGTGCAGAGCAGTGAGTGCAGAGCAGTGAGTGCAGAGTAGTGAGTGCAGTGTAGTGAGTGCAGAGTAGTGAGTAGTGAGTGCAGAGTAGTGAGTAGTGAGTGCAGAGTAGTGAGTGCAGAGTAGTGAGTAGTGAGTGTAGAGTAGTGAGTGCAGAGTAGTGAGAGCAGAGTAGTGAGTGCAGAGTAGTGAGTGCAGAGTAGTGAGTGCAGAGTAGTGAGTAGTGAGTGCAGAGTAGTGAGTGCAGAGTAGTGAGTAGTGAGTACAGAGTAGTGAGTGCAGAGTAGTGAGTGCAGAGTAGTGAGTAGTGAGTAGTGAGTAGTGAGTGCAGAGTAGTGAGTGCAGAGTAGTGAGTGCAGAGTAGTGAGTGCAGAGTAGTGAGTGCAGAGTAGTGAGTGCATAGTGAGTGCAGAGTAGTGAGTGCAGAGTGCAGAATAGTGAGTGCAGAGTAGTGAGTGCAGAGTAGTGAGTGCAGAGTAGTGAATGCAGAGTAGTGAGTGCAGAGTAGTGAGTAGTGAGTAGTGAGTAATGCGTAGTGAGTGCAGAGTAGTGAGTGCAGAGTAGTGAGTAGTGAGTGCAGAGTAGTGAGTAGTGAGTGCAGAGTAGTGAGTAGTGAGTGCAGAGTAGTGAGTGCAGAGTAGTGAGTAGTGAGTGCAGAGTAGTGAGTGGTGAGTGCAGAGTAGTGAGTGCAGAGTAGTGAGTAGTGAGTGCAGAGTAGTGAGTAGTGAGTGCAGAGTAGTGAGTAGTGAGTAGTGTAGGACCTCCTCTCCCCCCTTGGTCATAGGACCTCCTCTCCCCCCTTGGTCATAGGACCTCCTCTCCCCCCTTGGTCATAGGACCTCCTCTCCCCCCTTGGTCATCACAAGTCTTTTACAGCGCGGGGATGCCTCCAGGTCACCAGGCGCTTTACAAATCGTTAAATAACAATAGTGAGTGCAGAGTAGTGAGTGCAGAGTAGTGAGTAGTGAGTGCAGAGTAGTGAGTGCAGAGCAGTGAGTGCAGAGTAGTGAGTGCAGAGTGCAGAGTAGTGAGTGCAGAGTGCAGAGTAGTGAGTGCAGAGTAGTGAGTGCAGAGTAGTGAGTGCAGAGTAGTGAGTGCAGAGTGCAGAGTAGTGAGTTCAGAGTGCAGAGTGCGGAGTAGTGATTGCAGAGTGCCGAGTAGTGAGTGCCGAGTAGTGAGTGCAGAGTAGTGAGTGCAGAGTGCAGAGTAGTGAGTGCAGAGTGCAGAGTAGTGAGTGCAGAGTAGTGAGTGCAGAGTGCAGAGTAGTGAGTACAGAGTAGTGAGTGCAGAGTAGTGAGTGCAGAGTAGTGAGTGCAGAGTAGTGAGTAGTGAGTGCAGAGTAGTGAGTGCAGAGTAGTGAGTGCAGAGTAGTGAGTAGTGAGCAGTGAGTGCAGAGTAGTGAGTGCAGAGCAGTGAGTGCAGAGCAGTGAGTGCAGAGTAGTGAGTGCAGTGTAGTGAGTGCAGAGTAGTGAGTAGTGAGTGCAGAGTAGTGAGTAGTGAGTGCAGAGTAGTGAGTGCAGAGTAGTGAGTAGTGAGTGTAGAGTAGTGAGTGCAGAGTAGTGAGAGCAGAGTAGTGAGTGCAGAGTAGTGAGTGCAGAGTAGTGAGTGCAGAGTAGTGAGTAGTGAGTGCAGAGTAGTGAGTAGTGAGTACAGAGTAGTGAGTGCAGAGTAGTGAGTGCAGAGTAGTGAGTAGTGAGTAGTGAGTAGTGAGTGCAGAGTAGTGAGTGCTGAGTAGTGAGTGCAGAGTAGTGAGTGCAGAGTAGTGAGTGCATAGTGAGTGCAGAGTAGTGAGTGCATAGTGAGTGCAGAGTAGTGAGTGCAGAGTGCAGAATAGTGAGTGCAGAGTAGTGAGTGCAGAGTAGTGAGTGCAGAGTAGTGAGTGCAGAGTAGTGAGTGCAGAGTAGTGAGTAGTGAGTAGTGAGTAATGAGTAGTGAGTGCAGAGTAGTGAGTGCAGAGTAGTGAGTAGTGAGTGCAGAGTAGTGAGTAGTGAGTGCAGAGTAGTGAGTAGTGAGTGCAGAGTAGTGAGTGCAGAGTAGTGAGTAGTGAGTGCAGAGTAGTGAGTGGTGAGTGCAGAGTAGTGAGTGCAGAGTAGTGAGTGCAGAGTAGTGAGTGCAGAGTAGTGAGTAGTGAGTGCAGAGTAGTGAGTAGTGAGTAGTGTAGGACCTCTTCTCCCCCCTTGGTCATAGGACCTCCTCTCCCCCCTTGGTCATAGGACCTCCTCTCCCCCCTTGGTCATAGGACCTCCTCTCCCCCCTTGGTCATCACAAGTCTTTTACAGCGCGGGGATGCCTCCGGGTCACCAGGCGCTTTACAAATCGTTAAATAACAATACTGAGTGCAGAGTAGTGAGTGCAGAGTAGTGAGTAGTGAGTGCAGAGTAGTGAGTGCAGAGTAGTGAGTAGTGAGTAGTGAGTGCAGAGTAGTGAGTAGAGAGTAGTGAGTGCAGAGTAGTGAGTAGTGAGTGCAGAGTAGTGAGTGAGTGCAGAGTAGTGAGTAGTGAGTGCAGAGCAGTGAGTGCAGAGTAGTGAGTGCAGAGTAGTGAGTAGTGAGTGCAGAGTAGTGAGTAGTGAGTGCAGAGTAGTGAGTGCAGAGTAGTCAGTAGTGAGTGCAGAGTAGTGAGTGCAGAGTAGTGAGTAGTGAGTGCAGAGTAGTGAGTGCAGAGTAGTGAGTAGTGAGTAGTGAGTGCAGAGTAGTGAGTAGTGAGTAGTGAGTGCAGAGTAGTGAGTAGTGAGTGCAGAGTAGTGAGTGAGTGCAGAGTAGTGAGTGAGTGCAGAGTAGTGAGTAGTGAGTGCAGAGCAGTGAGTGCAGAGTAGTGAGTGCAGAGTAGTGAGTAGTGAGTGCAGAGTAGTGAGTGCAGAGTAGTGAGTAGTGAGTGCAGAGTAGTGAGTGCAGAGTAGTGAGTAGTGAGTGCAGAGTAGTGAGTAGTGAGTGCAGAGTAGTGAGTGCAGAGTAGTGAGTGCAGAGTAGTGAGTAGTGAGTGCAGAGTAGTGAGTAGTGAGTGCAGAGTAGTGAGTGCAGAGTAGTGAGTAGTGAGTGTAGAGTAGTGAGTGCAGAGTAGTGAGAGCAGAGTAGTGAGTGCAGAGTAGTGAGTGCAGAGTAGTGAGTGCAGAGTAGTGAGTGCAGTGTAGTGAGTGCAGAGTAGTGAGTAGTGAGTGCAGAGTAGTGAGTAGTGAGTGCAGAGTAGTGAGTGCAGAGTAGTGAGTAGTGAGTGTAGAGTAGTGAGTGCAGAGTAGTGAGAGCAGAGTAGTGAGTGCAGAGTAGTGAGTGCAGAGTAGTGAGTGCAGAGTAGTGAGTAGTGAGTGCAGAGTAGTGAGTGCAGAGTAGTGAGTAGTGAGTACAGAGTAGTGAGTGCAGAGTAGTGAGTGCAGAGTAGTGAGTGCAGAGTAGTGAGTGCAGAGTAGTGAGTGCAGAGTAGTGAGTGCAGAGTAGTGAGTAGTGAGTGCAGAGTAGTGAGTGCAGAGTAGTGAGTAGTGAGTACAGAGTAGTGAGTGCAGAGTAGTGAGTGCAGAGTAGTGAGTAGTGAGTAGTGAGTAGTGAGTGCAGAGTAGTGAGTGCAGAGTAGTGAGTGCAGAGTAGTGAGTGCAGAGTAGTGAGTGCATAGTGAGTGCAGAGTAGTGAGTGCATAGTGAGTGCAGAGTAGTGAGTGCAGAGTGCAGAATAGTGAGTGCAGAGTAGTGAGTGCAGAGTAGTGAGTGCAGAGTAGTGAATGCAGAGTAGTGAGTGCAGAGTAGTGAGTAGTGAGTAGTGAGTAATGCGTAGTGAGTGCAGAGTAGTGAGTGCAGAGTAGTGAGTAGTGAGTGCAGAGTAGTGAGTAGTGAGTGCAGAGTAGTGAGTAGTGAGTGCAGAGTAGTGAGTGCAGAGTAGTGAGTAGTGAGTGCAGAGTAGTGAGTGGTGAGTGCAGAGTAGTGAGTGCAGAGTAGTGAGTAGTGAGTGCAGAGTAGTGAGTAGTGAGCGCAGAGTAGTGAGTAGTGTAGGACCTCCTCTCCCCCCTTGGTCATAGGACCTCCTCTCCCCCCTTGGTCATAGGACCTCCTCTCCCCCCTTGGTCATAGGACCTCCTCTCCCCCTTGGTCATCACAAGTCTTTTACAGCGCGGGGATGCCTCCAGGTCACCAGGCGCTTTACAAATCGTTAAATAACAATAGTGAGTGCAGAGTAGTGAGTGCAGAGTAGTGAGTAGTGAGTGCAGAGTAGTGAGTGCAGAGCAGTGAGTGCAGAGTAGTGAGTGCAGAGTGCAGAGTAGTGAGTGCAGAGTGCAGAGTAGTGAGTGCAGAGTAGTGAGTGCAGAGTAGTGAGTGCAGAGTAGTGAGTGCAGAGTGCAGAGTAGTGAGTGCAGAGTGCAGAGTGCGGAGTAGTGATTGCAGAGTGCCGAGTAGTGAGTGCCGAGTAGTGAGTGCAGAGTAGTGAGTGCAGAGTAGTGAGTGCAGAGTGCAGAGTAGTGAGTGCAGAGTGCAGAGTAGTGAGTGCAGAGTAGTGAGTGCAGAGTGCAGAGTAGTGAGTGCAGAGTAGTGAGTGGAGAGTAGTGAGTGCAGAGTAGTGAGTAGTGAGTGCAGAGTAGTGAGTGCAGAGTAGTGAGTGCAGAGTAGTGAGTAGTGAGCAGTGAGTGCAGAGTAGTGAGCGCAGAGCAGTGAGTGCAGAGCAGTGAGTGCAGAGTAGTGAGTGCAGTGTAGTGAGTGCAGAGTAGTGAGTAGTGAGTGCAGAGTAGTGAGTAGTGAGTGCAGAGTAGTGAGTGCAGAGTAGTGAGAAGTGAGTGTAGAGTAGTGAGTGCAGAGTAGTGAGAGCAGAGTAGTGAGTGCAGAGTAGTGAGTGCAGAGTAGTGAGTGCAGAGTAGTGAGTAGTGAGTGCAGAGTAGTGAGTAGTGAGTACAGAGTAGTGAGTGCAGAGTAGTGAGTGCAGAGTAGTGAGTAGTGAGTAGTGAGTGCAGAGTAGTGAGTGCTGAGTAGTGAGTGCAGAGTAGTGAGTGCAGAGTAGTGAGTGCATAGTGAGTGCAGAGTAGTGAGTGCATAGTGAGTGCAGAGTAGTGAGTGCAGAGTGCAGAATAGTGAGTGCAGAGTAGTGAGTGCAGAGTAGTGAGTGCAGAGTAGTGAGTGCAGAGTAGTGAGTAGTGAGTAGTGAGTAATGAGTAGTGAGTAATGAGTAGTGAGTGCAGAGTAGTGAGTAGTGAGTGCAGAGTAGTGAGTAGTGAGTGCAGAGTAGTGAGTAGTGAGTGCAGAGTAGTGAGTGCAGAGTAGTGAGTAGTGAGTGCAGAGTAGTGAGTGGTGAGTGCAGAGTAGTGAGTGCAGAGTAGTGAGTGCAGAGTAGTGAGTGAAGAGTAGTGAGTAGTGAGTGCAGAGTAGTGAGTAGTGAGTAGTGTAGGACCTCCTCTCCCCCCTTGGTCATAGGACCTCCTCTCCCCCCTTGGTCATAGGACCTCCTCTCCCCCCTTGGTCATAGGACCTCCTCTCCCCCTTGGTCATCACAAGTCTTTTACAGCGCGGGGATGCCTCCAGGTCACCAGGCGCTTTACAAATCGTTAAATAACAATAGTGAGTGCAGAGTAGTGAGTGCAGAGTAGTGAGTAGTGAGTGCAGAGTAGTGAGTGCAGAGCAGTGAGTGCAGAGTAGTGAGTGCAGAGTGCAGAGTAGTGAGTGCAGAGTGCAGAGTAGTGAGTGCAGAGTAGTGAGTGCGGAGTAGTGAGTGCAGAGTAGTGAGTGCAGAGTGCAGAGTAGTGAGTGCAGAGTGCAGAGTGCGGAGTAGTGATTGCAGAGTGCCGAGTAGTGAGTGCCGAGTAGTGAGTGCAGAGTAGTGAGTGCAGAGTAGTGAGTGCAGAGTGCAGAGTAGTGAGTGCAGAGTGCAGAGTAGTGAGTGCAGAGTAGTGAGTGCAGAGTGCAGAGTAGTGAGTGCAGAGTAGTGAGTGGAGAGTAGTGAGTGCAGAGTAGTGAGTAGTGAGTGCAGAGTAGTGAGTGCAGAGTAGTGAGTGCAGAGTAGTGAGTAGTGAGCAGTGAGTGCAGAGTAGTGAGCGCAGAGCAGTGAGTGCAGAGCAGTGAGTGCAGAGTAGTGAGTGCAGTGTAGTGAGTGCAGAGTAGTGAGTAGTGAGTGCAGAGTAGTGAGTAGTGAGTGCAGAGTAGTGAGTGCAGAGTAGTGAGAAGTGAGTGTAGAGTAGTGAGTGCAGAGTAGTGAGAGCAGAGTAGTGAGTGCAGAGTAGTGAGTGCAGAGTAGTGAGTGCAGAGTAGTGAGTAGTGAGTGCAGAGTAGTGAGTAGTGAGTACAGAGTAGTGAGTGCAGAGTAGTGAGTGCAGAGTAGTGAGTAGTGAGTAGTGAGTGCAGAGTAGTGAGTGCTGAGTAGTGAGTGCAGAGTAGTGAGTGCAGAGTAGTGAGTGCATAGTGAGTGCAGAGTAGTGAGTGCATAGTGAGTGCAGAGTAGTGAGTGCAGAGTGCAGAATAGTGAGTGCAGAGTAGTGAGTGCAGAGTAGTGAGTGCAGAGTAGTGAGTGCAGAGTAGTGAGTAGTGAGTAGTGAGTAATGAGTAGTGAGTAATGAGTAGTGAGTGCAGAGTAGTGAGTAGTGAGTGCAGAGTAGTGAGTAGTGAGTGCAGAGTAGTGAGTAGTGAGTGCAGAGTAGTGAGTGCAGAGTAGTGAGTAGTGAGTGCAGAGTAGTGAGTGGTGAGTGCAGAGTAGTGAGTGCAGAGTAGTGAGTGCAGAGTAGTGAGTGAAGAGTAGTGAGTAGTGAGTGCAGAGTAGTGAGTAGTGAGTAGTGTAGGACCTCCTCTCCCCCCTTGGTCATAGGACCTCCTCTCCCCCCTTGGTCATAGGACCTCCTCTCCCCCCTTGGTCATCACAAGTCTTTTACAGCGCGGGGATGCCTCCGGGTCACCAGGCGCTTTACAAATTGTTAAATAACAATAGTGAGTGCAGAGTAGTGAGTGCAGAGTAGTGAGTAGTGAGTGCAGAGTAGTGAGTGCAGAGTAGTGAGTGCAGAGTAGTGAGTAGTGAGTGCAGAGTAGTGAGTAGTGAGTGCAGAGTAGTGAGTGCAGAGTAGTCAGTAGTGAGTGCAGAGTAGTGAGTGCAGAGTAGTCAGTAGTGAGTGCAGAGTAGTGAGTGCAGAGTAGTGAGTAGTGAGTGCAGAGTAGTGAGTGCAGAGTAGTGAGTAGTGAGTGCAGAGTAGTGAGTAGTGAGTAGTGAGTGCAGAGTAGTGAGTAGTGAGTGCAGAGTAGTGAGTGAGTGCAGAGTAGTGAGTGAGTGCAGAGTAGTGAGTAGTGAGTGCAGAGCAGTGAGTGCAGAGTAGTGAGTGCAGAGTAGTGAGTAGTGAGTGCAGAGTAGTGAGTAGTGAGTGCAGAGTAGTGAGTGCCGAGTAGTGAGTAGTGAGTGCAGAGTAGTGAGTAGTGAGTGCAGAGTAGTGAGTGCAGAGTAGTGAGTGCAGAGTAGTGAGTGCAGATTGCAGAGTAGTGAGTGCAGAGTAGTGAGTAGTAAGTGCAGAGTAGTGAGTGCAGAGTAGTTAGTAGTGAGTGCAAAGTAGTGAGTGCAGAGTAGTGAGTAGTGAGTAGTGAGTGCAGAGTAGTGAGTGCAGAGTAGGGAGTGCAGAGTAGTGAGTGCAGAGTAGTGAGTGCAGAGTAGTGAGTGCAGAGTAGTGAGGGCAGAGTAGTGAGTGCAGAGTAGTGAGTAGTGAGTGCAGAGTAGTGAGTGCAGAGTAGTGAGTGCAGAGTAGTGAGTAGTGAGTGCAGAGTAGTGAGTAGTGAGTAGTGAGTGCAGAGTAGTGAGTAGTGAGTGCAGAGTAGTGAGGGCAGAGTAGTGAGTGCAGAGTAGTGAGTAGTGAGTGCAGAGTAGTGAGTGCAGAGTAGTGAGTAGTGAGTGCAGAGTAGTGAGTGCAGAGTAGTGAGTGCAGAGTAGTGAGGGCAGAGTAGTGAGTGCAGAGTAGTGAGTAGTGAGTGCAGAGTAGTGAGTGCAGAGTAGTGAGTAGTGAGTGCAGAGTAGTGAGTAGTGAGTAGTGAGTGCAGAGTAGTGAGTGCAGAGTAGTGAGTGCAGAGTAGTGAGTAGTGAGTGCAGAGTAGTGAGTGCAGAGTAGTGAGTAGTGAGTGCAGAGTAGTGAGTAGTGAGTGCAGAGTAGTGAGTGCAGAGTAGTGAGTGCAGAGTAGTGAGTAGTGAGTAGTGAGTGCAGAGTAGTGAGTAGTGAGTGCAGAGTAGTGAGTGCAGAGTAGTGAGTGCAGAGTAGTGAGTGCAGAGTGCAGAGTAGTGAGTGCAGAGTAGTGAGTAGTGAGTGCAGAGTAGTGAATGCAGAGTAGTGAGTAGTGAGTGCAGAGTAGTGAGTGCAGAGTAGTGAGTGCAGAGTAGTGAGTAGTGAGTGCAGAGTAGTGAGTGCAGAGTAGTGAGTAGTGAGTGCAGAGTAGTGAGTGCAGAGTAGAGAGTAGTGAGTGCAGAGTAGTGAGTGCAGAGTAGTGAGTGCAGAGTAGTGAGTGCAGAGTAATAAGTGCAGAGTAGTGAGTAGTGAGTAGTGAGTAGTGAGTGCAGAGTAGTGAGTGCAGAGTAGTGAGTAGTGAGTGCAGAGTAGTGAGTGCGGAGTAGTGAGTAGTGAGTGCAGAGTAGTGAGTAGTGAGTAGTGAGTGCAGAGTAATGAGTAGTGAGTGCAGGGTAGTGAGTAGTGAGTGCAGAGTAGTGAGTGCAGAGTAGTGAGTGCAGAGTAGTGAATGCAGAGTAGTGAGTAGTGAGTGCAGAGTAGTGAGTGCAGAGTAGTGAGTAGTGAGTGCAGAGTAGTGAGTGCAGAGCAGTGAGTGCAGAGTAGTGAGTGCAGAGTAGTGAGTAGTGAGTGCAGAGTAGTGAGTAGTGAGTAGTGAGTGCAGAGTAGTGAGTAGTGAGTGCAGAGTAGTGAGTAGTGAGTGCAGAGTAGTGAGTGCAGAGTAGTGAGTGCAGAGTAGTGATTGAGTGCAGAGTAGTGAGTGCAGAGTAGTGAGTAGTGAGTGCAGAGTAGTGAGTGCAGAGTAGTGAGTGCAGAGTAGTGAGTAGTGAGTGCAGAGTAGTGAGTAGTGAGTGCAGAGTAGTGAGTAGTGAGTGCAGAGTAGTGAGTAGTGAGTGCAGAGTAGTGAGTGCAGAGTAGTGAATGCTGAGTAGTGAGTAGTGAGTGCAGAGTAGTGAGTAGTGAGTGCAGAGTAGTGAGTAGTGAGTGCAGAGTAGTGAGTGCAGAGTTGCGAGTGCAGAGTAGTGAGTGCAGAGTAGTGAGTGCAGAGTAGTGAGTAGTGAGTGCAGAGTAGTGAGTAGTGAGTTCAGAGTAGTGAGTAGTGAGTGCAAAGTAGTGAGTGCAGAGTAGTGAGTGCAGAGTAGTGAGTAGTGAGTGCAGAGTAGTGAGTGCAGAGTAGTGGGTGCAGAGTAGTAAGTCGTGAGTGCAGAGTAGTGAGTGCAGAGTAGTGAATAGTGAGTGCAGAGTAGTGAGTAGTGAGTAGTGAGTGCAGAGTAGTGAGTGCAGAGTAGGGAGTGCAGAGTAGTGAGTAGTGAGTGCAGAGTAGTGAGTGCAGAGTAGGGAGTGCAGAGTAGTGAGTAGTCAGTGCAGAGTAGTGAGTGCAGAGTAGTGAGTGCAGAGTAGTGAGTGCAGAGTAGTGAGTGCAGAGTAGTGAGTAGTGAGTAGTAAGTGCAGAGTGGTGAGTGCAGAGTGGTGAGTGCAGAGTGGTGAGGGCAGAGTGGTGAGTGCAGAGTAGTGAGTAGTGAGTAGTGAGTGCAGAGTAGTGAGTGCAGAGTAGTGAGTAGCGAGTGCAGAGTAGTGAGTAGTGAGTAGTGAGTGGTGAGTGCAGAGCAGTGAGTGCAGAGCAGTGAGTGCAGAGCAGTGAGTGCAGAGCAGTGAGTGCAGAGTAGTGAGTGCAGAGTAGTGAGTGCAGAGTAGTCAGTAGTGAGTGCAGAATAGTGAGTGCAGAGTAGTGAGTGCAGAGTAGTGAGTGCAGAGTAGTGAGTGCAGAGGAGTGAGTAGTGAGTAGTGAGTGCAGAGTAGTGAATGCAGAGTAGTGAGTGCAGAGTAGTGAGTGCAGAGTAGTGAGTGCAGAGTAGTGGGTGCATAGTGAGTGCAGATTAGTGAGTGCATAGTGAGTGCAGAGTAGTGAGTGCAGAGTGCAGAATAGTGAGTGCAGAGTAGTGAGTGCAGAGTAGTGAGTGCAGAGTAGTGAGTGCAGAGTAGTGAGTGCAGAGTAGTGAGTAGTGAGTAATGCGTAGTGAGTGCAGAGTAGTGAGTGCAGAGTAGTGAGTAGTGAGTGCAGAGTAGTGAGTAGTGAGTGCAGAGTAGTGAGTAGTGAGTGCAGAGTAGTGAGTGCAGAGTAGTGAGTAGTGAGTGGTGAGTGCAGAGTAGTGAGTGCAGAGTAGTGAGTGCAGAGTAGTGAGTAGTGAGTGCAGAGTAGTGAGTAGTGAGTGCAGAGTAGTGAGTAGTGAGTAGTGTAGGACCGCCTCTCCCCCCTTGGTCATAGGACCTCCTCTCCCCCCTTGGTCATAGGACCTCCTCTCCCCCCTTGGTCATAGGACCTCCTCTCCCCCCTTGGTCATCACAAGTCTTTTACAGCGCGGGGATGCCTCCGGGTCACCAGGCGCTTTACAAATCGTTAAATAACAATAGTGAGTGCAGAGTAGTGAGTGCAGAGTAGTGAGTAGTGAGTGCAGAGTAGTTAGTGCAGAGCAGTGAGTGCAGAGTAGTGAGTGCAGAGTGCAGAGTAGTGAGTGCAGAGTGCAGAGTAGTGAGTGCAGAGTAGTGAGTGCAGAGTAGTGAGTGCAGAGTAGCGAGTGCAGAGTGCAGAGTAGTGAGTGCAGAGTGCAGAGTGCGGAGAAGTGATTGCAGAGTGCCGAGTAGTGAGTGCCGAGTAGTGAGTGCAGAGTAGTGAGTGCAGAGTAGTGAGTGCAGAGTGCAGAGTAGTGAGTGCAGAGTGCAGAGTAGTGAGTGCAGAGTAGTGAGTGCAGAGTGCAGAGTAGTGAGTGCAGAGTAGTGAGTGCAGAGTAGTGAGTGCAGAGTAGTGAGTGCAGAGTAGTGAGTAGTGAGTGCAGAGTAGTGAGTGCAGAGTAGTGAGTGCAGAGTAGTGAGTAGTGAGCAGTGAGTGCAGAGTAGTGAGTGCAGAGCAGTGAGTGCAGAGCAGTGAGTGCAGAGTAGTGAGTGCAGTGTAGTGAGTGCAGAGTAGTGAGTAGTGAGTGCAGAGTAGTGAGTCGTGAGTGCAGAGTAGTGAGTGCAGAGTAGTGAGTAGTGAGTGTAGAGTAGTGAGTGCAGAGTAGTGAGAGCAGAGTAGTGAGTGCAGAGTAGTGAGTGCAGAGTAGTGAGTGCAGAGTAGTGAGTAGTGAGTGCAGAGTAGTGAGTGCAGAGTAGTGAGTAGTGAGTACAGAGTAGTGAGTGCAGAGTAGTGAGTGCAGAATAGTGAGTAGTGAGTAGTGAGTAGTGAGTGCAGAGTAGTGAGTGCAGAGTAGTGAGTGCAGAGTAGTGAGTGCTTAGTGAGTGCAGAGTAGTGAGTGCATAGTGAGTGCAGAGTAGTGAGTGCAGAGTGCAGAATAGTGAGTGCAGAGTAGTGAGTGCAGAGTAGTGAGTTCAGAGTAGTGAGTGCAGAGTAGTGAGTAGTGAGTGGTGAGTAATGAGTAGTGAGTGCAGAGTAGTGAGTGCAGAGTAGTGAGTAGTGAGTGCAGAGTAGTGAGTAGTGAGTGCAGAGTAGTGAGTAGTGAGTGCAGAGTAGTGAGTGCAGAGTAGTGAGTGCAGAGTAGTGAGTGGTGAGTGCAGAGTAGTGAGTGCAGAGTAGTGAGTGCAGAGTAGTGAGTAGTGAGTGCAGAGTAGTGAGTAGTGAGTGCAGAGCAGTGAGTAGTGAGTAGTGTAGGACCTCCTCTCCCCCCTTGGTCATAGGACCTCCTCTCCCCCCTTGGTCATAGGACCTCCTCTCCCCCCTTGGTCATAGGACCTCCTCTCCCCCCTTGGTCATCACAAGTCTTTTACAGCGCGGGGATGCCTCCGGGTCACCAGGCGCTTTACAAATCGTTAAATAACAATAGTGAGTGCAGAGTAGTGAGTAGTGAGTGCAGAGTAGTGAGTGCAGAGTAGTGAGTAGTGAGTAGTGAGTGCAGAGTAGTGAGTAGTGAGTGCAGAGTAGTGAGTAGTGAGTAGTGAGTAGTGAGTGCAGAGTAGTGAGTAGTGAGTGCAGAGTAGTGAGTGAGTGCAGAGTAGTGAGTAGTGAGTGCAGAGCAGTGAGTGCAGAGTAGTGAGTGCAGAGTAGTGAGTAGTGAGTGCAGAGTAGTGAGTGCAGAGTAGTCAGTAGTGAGTGCAGAGTAGTGTGTGCAGAGTAGTGAGTAGTGAGTGCAGAGTAGTGAGTGCAGAGTAGTGAGTAGAGAGTAGTGAGTGCAGAGTAGTGAGCAGTGAGTAGTGAGTGCAGAGTAGTGAGTAGTCAGTGCAGAGTAGTGAGTGCAGAGTAGTGAGTAGTGAGTGCAGAGTAGTGAGTGCAGAGTAGTGAGTGCAGAGTAGTGAGTAGTGAGTAGTGAGTGCAGAGTAGTGAGTAGTGAGTGCAGAGTAGTGAGTGCAGAGTAGTGAGTGCAGAGTAGTGAGTGCAGAGTAGTGAGTGCAGAGTGCAGAGTAGTGAGTGCAGAGTAGTGAGTAGTGAGTGCAGAGTAGTGAATGCAGAGTAGTGAGTAGTGAGTGCAGAGTAGTGAGTGCAGAGTAGTGAGTGCAGAGTAGTGAGTAGTGAGTGCAGAGTAGTGAGTGCAGAGTAGTGAGTGCAGAGTAGTGAGTAGTGAGTGCAGAGTAGTGAGTGCAGAGTAGTGAGTGCAAAGTAGTGAGTGCAGAGTAGTGAGTGCAGAGTAGTGAGTGCAGAGTAGTAAGTGCAGAGTAGTGAGTAGTGAGTAGTGAGTAGTGAGTGCAGAGTAGTGAGTGCAGAGTAGTGAGTAGTGAGTGCAGAGTAGTGAGTGCGGAGTAGTGAGTAGTGAGTGCAGAGTAGTGAGTAGTGAGTAGTGAGTGCAGAGTAATGAGTAGTGAGTGCAGGGTAGTGAGTAGTGAGTGCAGAGTAGTGAGTAGTGAGTGCAGAGTAGTGAGTGCAGAGTAGTGAGTGCAGAGTAGTGAGTAGTGAGTGCAGAGTAGTGAGTGCAGAGTAGTGAGTAGTGAGTGCAGAGTAGTGAGTGCAGAGCAGTGAGTGCAGAGCAGTGAGTGTAGAGTAGTGAGTGCAGAGTAGTGAGTAGTGAGTGCAGAGTAGTGAGTAGTGAGTATTGAGTAGTAAGTGCAGAGTAGTGAGTAGTGAGTGCAGAGTAGTGAGTAGTGAGTGCAGAGTAGTGAGTGCAGAGTAGTGAGTGCAGAGTAGTGAGTGAGTGCAGAGTAGTGAGTGCAGAGTAGTAAATAGTGAGTGCAGAGTAGTGAGTGCAGAGTAGTGAGTGCAGAGTAGTGAGTAGTGAGTGCAGAGTAGTGAGTAGTGAGTGCAGAGTAGTGAGTAGTGAGTGCAGAGTAGTGAGTGCAGAGTAGTGAATGCAGAGTAGTGAGTAGTGAGTGCAGAGTAGTGAGTAGTGAGTGCAGAGTAGTGAGTAGTGAGTGCAGAGTAGTGAGTGCAGAGTTGCGAGTGCAGAGTAGTGAGTGCAGAGTAGTGAGTGCAGAGTAGTGAGTAGTGAGTGCAGAGTAGTGAGTAGTGAGTTCAGAGTAGTGAGTAGTGAGTGCAGAGTAGTGAGTAGTGAGTGCAAAGTAGTGAGTGCAGAGTAGTGAGTGCAGAGTAGTGAGTAGTGAGTGCAGAGTAGTGAGTGCAGAGTAGTGGGTGCAGAGTAGTAAGTAGTGAGTGCAGAGTAGTGAGTGCAGAGTAGTGAGTAGTGAGTGCAGAGTAGTGAGTAGTGAGTAGTGAGTGCAGAGTAGTGAGTGCAGAGTAGGGAGTGCAGAGTAGTGAGTAGTGAGTGCAGAGTAGTGAGTGCAGAGTAGGGAGTGCAGAGCAGTGAGTAGTCAGTGCAGAGTAGTGAGTGCAGAGTAGTGAGTGCAGAGTAGTGAGTGCAGAGTAGTGAGTGCAGAGTAGTGAGTAGTGAGTAGTAAGTGCAGAGTGGTGAGTGCAGAGTGGTGAGTGCAGAGTGGTGAGTGCAGAGTGGTGAGTGCAGAGTAGTGAGTAGTGAGTGCAGAGGAGTGAGTGCAGAGTAGTGAGTAGCGAGTGCAGAGTAGTGAGTAGTGAGTGGTGAGTGCAGAGCAGTGAGTGCAGAGCAGTGAGTGCAGAGCAGTGAGTGCAGAGCAGTGAGTGCAGAGTAGTGAGTGCAGAGTAGTGAGTGCAGAGTAGTCAGTAGTGAGTGCAGAATAGTGAGTGCAGAGTAGTGAGTGCAGAGTAGTGAGTGCAGAGTAGTGAGTGCAGAGGAGTGAGTAGTGAGTAGTGAGTGCAGAGTAGTGAGTGCAGAGTAGTGAGTGCAGAGTAGTGAGTGCAGAGTAGTGAGTGCAGAGTAGTGAGTAGTGAGTACAGAGTAGTGAGTAGTGAGTGCAGAGTAGTGAGTAGTGAGTGCAGAGTAGTGAGTAGTGAGTGCAGAGTAGTGAGTGCAGAGTAGTGAGTGCAGAGTAGTGAGTGCAGAATAGTGAGTAGTGAGTGCAGAGTAGTGAGTGCAGAGTAGTGAGTGCAGAGTAGTGAGTGCAGAGTGCAGAGTAGTGAGGGCAGAGTGCAGAGTAGTGAGTGCAGAGTAGTGAGTGCAGAGTAGTGAGTGCAGAGTGCAGAGTAGTGATTGCAGAGTGCCGAGTAGTGAGTGCCGAGTAGTGAGTGCAGAGTAGTGAGTGCAGAGTAGTGAGTGCAGAGTGCAGAGTAGTGAGTGCAGAGTGCAGAGTAGTGAGTGCAGAGTAGTGAGTGCAGAGTGCAGAGTAGTGAGTGCAGAGTAGTGAGTGCAGAGTAGTGAGTGCAGAGTAGTGAGTAGTGAGTGCAGAGTAGTGAGTGCAGAGTAGTGAGTGCAGAGTAGTGAGTAGTGAGCAGTGAGTGCAGAGTAGTGAGCGCAGAGCAGTGAGTGCAGAGCAGTGAGTGCAGAGTAGTGAGTGCAGTGTAGTGAGTGCAGAGTAGTGAGTAGTGAGTGCAGAGTAGTGAGTAGTGAGTGCAGTGTAGTGAGTGCAGAGTAGTGAGTAGTGATTGTAGAGTAGTGAGTGCAGAGTAGTGAGAGCAGAGTAGTGAGTGCAGAGTAGTGAGTGCAGAGTAGTGAGTGCAGAGTAGTGAGTAGTGAGTGCAGAGTAGTGAGTAGTGAGTACAGAGTAGTGAGTGCAGAGTAGTGAGTGCAGAGTAGTGAGTAGTGAGTAGTGAGTGCAGAGTAGTGAGTGCTGAGTAGTGAGTGCAGAGTAGTGAGTGCAGAGTAGTGAGTGCATAGTGAGTGCAGAGTAGTGAGTGCATAGTGAGTGCAGAGTAGTGAGTGCAGAGTGCAGAATAGTGAGTGCAGAGTAGTGAGTGCAGAGTAGTGAGTGCAGAGTAGTGAGTGCAGAGTAGTGAGTGCAGAGTAGTGAGTAGTGAGTAGTGAGTAATGAGTAGTGAGTAATGAGTAGTGAGTGCAGAGTAGTGAGTAGTGAGTGCAGAGTAGTGAGTAGTGAGTGCAGAGTAGTGAGTAGTGAGTGCAGAGTAGTGAGTGCAGAGTAGTGAGTAGTGAGTGCAGAGTAGTGAGTGGTGAGTGCAGAGTAGTGAGTGCAGAGTAGTGAGTGCAGAGTAGTGAGTGCAGAGTAGTGAGTAGTGAGTGCAGAGTAGTGGGTAGTGAGTAGTGTAGGACCTCCTCTCCCCCCTTGGTCATAGGACCTCCTCTCCCCCCTTGGTCATAGGACCTCCTCTCCCCCCTTGGTCATCACAAGTCTTTTACAGCGCGGGGATGCCTCCGGGTCACCAGGCGCTTTACAAATCGTTAAATAACAATAGTGAGTGCAGAGTAGTGAGTGCAGAGTAGTGAGTAGTGAGTGCAGAGTAGTGAGTGCAGAGTAGTGAGTAGTGAGTGCAGAGTAGTGAGTAGTGAGTGCAGAGTAGTGAGTGCAGAGTAGTCAGTAGTGAGTGCAGAGTAGTGAGTGCAGAGTAGTCAGTAGTGAGTGCAGAGTAGTGAGTGCAGAGTAGTGAGTAGTGAGTGCAGAGTAGTGAGTGCAGAGTAGTGAGTAGTGAGTGCAGAGTAGTGAGTAGTGAGTAGTGAGTGCAGAGTAGTGAGTAGTGAGTGCAGAGTAGTGAGTGAGTGCAGAGTAGTGAGTGAGTGCAGAGTAGTGAGTAGTGAGTGCAGAGCAGTGAGTGCAGAGTAGTGAGTGCAGAGTAGTGAGTAGTGAGTGCAGAGTAGTGAGTAGTGAGTGCAGAGTAGTGAGTGCAGAGTAGTGAGTAGTGAGTGCAGAGTAGTGAGTAGTGAGTGCAGAGTAGTGAGTGCAGAGTAGTGAGTGCAGATTGCAGAGTAGTGAGTGCAGAGTAGTGAGTAGTAAGTGCAGAGTAGTGAGTGCAGAGTAGTGAGTAGTGAGTGCAAAGTAGTGAGTGCAGAGTAGTGAGTAGTGAGTAGTGAGTGCAGAGTAGTGAGTGCAGAGTAGGGAGTGCAGAGTAGTGAGTGCAGAGTAGTGAGTGCAGAGTAGTGAGTGCAGAGTAGTGAGGGCAGAGTAGTGAGTGCAGAGTAGTGAGTAGTGAGTGCAGAGTAGTGAGTGCGGAGTAGTGAGTGCAGAGTAGTGAGTAGTGAGTGCAGAGTAGTGAGTAGTGAGTAGTGAGTGCAGAGTAGTGAGTAGTGAGTGCAGAGTAGTGAGGGCAGAGTAGTGAGTGCAGAGTAGTGAGTAGTGAGTGCAGAGTAGTGAGTGCAGAGTAGTGAGTAGTGAGTGCAGAGTAGTGAGTGCAGAGTAGTGAGTGCAGAGTAGTGAGGGCAGAGTAGTGAGTGCAGAGTAGTGAGTAGTGAGTGCAGAGTAGTGAGTGCAGAGTAGTGAGTAGTGAGTGCAGAGTAGTGAGTAGTGAGTAGTGAGTGCAGAGTAGTGAGTGCAGAGTAGTGAGTGCAGAGTAGTGAGTAGTGAGTGCAGAGTAGTGAGTGCAGAGTAGTGAGTAGTGAGTGCAGAGTAGTGAGTAGTGAGTGCAGAGTAGTGAGTGCAGAGTAGTGAGTGCAGAGTAGTGAGTGCAGAGTAGTGAGTGCAGAGTGCAGAGTAGTGAGTGCAGAGTGCAGAGTAGTGAGTGCAGAGTAGTGAGTAGTGAGTGCAGAGTAGTGAATGCAGAGTAGTGAGTAGTGAGTGCAGAGTAGTGAGTGCAGAGTAGTGAGTGCAGAGTAGTGAGTAGTGAGTGCAGAGTAGTGAGTGCAGAGTAGTGAGTAGTGAGTGCAGAGTAGTGAGTGCAGAGTAGAGAGTAGTGAGTGCAGAGTAGTGAGTGCAGAGTAGTGAGTGCAGAGTAGTGAGTGCAGAGTAGTGAGTGCAGAGTAATAAGTGCAGAGTAGTGAGTAGTGAGTAGTGAGTAGTGAGTGCAGAGTAGTGAGTGCAGAGTAGTGAGTAGTGAGTGCAGAGTAGTGAGTGCGGAGTAGTGAGTAGTGAGTGCAGAGTAGTGAGTAGTGAGTAGTGAGTGCAGAGTAATGAGTAGTGAGTGCAGGGTAGTGAGTAGTGAGTGCAGAGTAGTGAGTGCAGAGTAGTGAGTGCAGAGTAGTGAATGCAGAGTAGTGAGTAGTGAGTGCAGAGTAGTGAGTGCAGAGAAGTGAGTAGTGAGTGCAGAGTAGTGAGTGCAGAGCAGTGAGTGCAGAGCAGTGAGTGCAGAGTAGTGAGTGCAGAGTAGTGAGTAGTGAGTGCAGAGTAGTGAGTAGTGAGTAGTGAGTGCAGAGTAGTGAGTAGTGAGTGCAGAGTAGTGAGTAGTGAGTGCAGAGTAGTGAGTGCGGAGTAGTGAGTGCAGAGTAGTGAGTGAGTGCAGAGTAGTGAGTGCAGAGTAGTGAGTAGTGAGTGCAGAGTAGTGAGTGCAGAGTAGTGAGTGCAGAGTAGTGAGTAGTGAGTGCAGAGTAGTGAGTAGTGAGTGCAGAGTAGTGAGTAGTGAGTGCAGAGTAGTGAGTAGTGAGTGCAGAGTAGTGAGTGCAGAGTAGTGAATGCTGAGTAGTGAGTAGTGAGTGCAGAGTAGTGAGTAGTGAGTGCAGAGTAGTGAGTAGTGAGTGCAGAGTAGTGAGTGCAGAGTTGCGAGTGCAGAGTAGTGAGTGCAGAGTAGTGAGTGCAGAGTAGTGAGTAGTGAGTGCAGAGTAGTGAGTAGTGAGTTCAGAGTAGTGAGTAGTGAGTGCAAAGTAGTGAGTGCAGAGTAGTGAGTGCAGAGTAGTGAGTAGTGAGTGCAGAGTAGTGAGTGCAGAGTAGTGGGTGCAGAGTAGTAAGTAGTGAGTGCAGAGTAGTGAGTGCAGAGTAGTGAGTAGTGAGTGCAGAGTAGTGAGTAGTGAGTAGTGAGTGCAGAGTAGTGAGTGCAGAGTAGGGAGTGCAGAGTAGTGAGTAGTGAGTGCAGAGTAGTGAGTGCAGAGTAGGGAGTGCAGAGTAGTGAGTAGTCAGTGCAGAGTAGTGAGTGCAGAGTAGTGAGTGCAGAGTAGTGAGTGCAGAGTAGTGAGTGCAGAGTAGTGAGTAGTGAGTAGTAAGTGCAGAGTGGTGAGTGCAGAGTGGTGAGTGCAGAGTGGTGAGGGCAGAGTGGTGAGTGCAGAGTAGTGAGTAGTGAGTAGTGAGTGCAGAGTAGTGAGTGCAGAGTAGTGAGTAGCGAGTGCAGAGTAGTGAGTAGTGAGTAGTGAGTGGTGAGTGCAGAGCAGTGAGTGCAGAGCAGTGAGTGCAGAGCAGTGAGTGCAGAGCAGTGAGTGCAGAGTAGTGAGTGCAGAGTAGTGAGTGCAGAGTAGTCAGTAGTGAGTGCAGAATAGTGAGTGCAGAGTAGTGAGTGCAGAGTAGTGAGTGCAGAGTAGTGAGTGCAGAGGAGTGAGTAGTGAGTAGTGAGTGCAGAGTAGTGAGTGCAGAGTAGTGAGTGCAGAGTAGTGAGTGCAGAGTAGTGGGTGCATAGTGAGTGCAGATTAGTGAGTGCATAGTGAGTGCAGAGTAGTGAGTGCAGAGTGCAGAATAGTGAGTGCAGAGTAGTGAGTGCAGAGTAGTGAGTGCAGAGTAGTGAGTGCAGAGTAGTGAGTGCAGAGTAGTGAGTAGTGAGTAATGCGTAGTGAGTGCAGAGTAGTGAGTGCAGAGTAGTGAGTAGTGAGTGCAGAGTAGTGAGTAGTGAGTGCAGAGTAGTGAGTAGTGAGTGCAGAGTAGTGAGTGCAGAGTAGTGAGTAGTGAGTGCAGAGTAGTGAGTGGTGAGTGCAGAGTAGTGAGTGCAGAGTAGTGAGTGCAGAGTAGTGAGTAGTGAGTGCAGAGTAGTGAGTAGTGAGTGCAGAGTAGTGAGTAGTGAGTAGTGTAGGACCGCCTCTCCCCCCTTGGTCATAGGACCTCCTCTCCCCCCTTGGTCATAGGACCTCCTCTCCCCCCTTGGCCATAGGACCTCCTCTCCCCCCTTGGTCATCACAAGTCGTTTACAGCGCGGGGATGCCTCCGGGTCACCAGGCGCTTTACAAATCGTTAAATAACAATAGTGAGTGCAGAGTAGTGAGTGCAGAGTAGTGAGTAGTGAGTGCAGAGTAGTGAGTGCAGAGCAGTGAGTGCAGAGTAGTGAGTGCAGAGTGCAGAGTAGTGAGTGCAGAGTGCAGAGTAGTGAGTGCAGAGTAGTGAGTGCAGAGTAGTGAGTGCAGAGTAGCGAGTGCAGAGTGCAGAGTAGTGAGTGCAGAGTGCAGAGTGCGGAGAAGTGATTGCAGAGTGCCGAGTAGTGAGTGCCGAGTAGTGAGTGCAGAGTAGTGAGTGCAGAGTAGTGAGTGCAGAGTGCAGAGTAGTGAGTGCAGAGTGCAGAGTAGTGAGTGCAGAGTAGTGAGTGCAGAGTGCAGAGTAGTGAGTGCAGAGTAGTGAGTGCAGAGTAGTGAGTGCAGAGTAGTGAGTGCAGAGTAGTGAGTAGTGAGTGCAGAGTAGTGAGTGCAGAGTAGTGAGTGCAGAGTAGTGAGTAGTGAGCAGTGAGTGCAGAGTAGTGAGTGCAGAGCAGTGAGTGCAGAGCAGTGAGTGCAGAGTAGTGAGTGCAGTGTAGTGAGTGCAGAGTAGTGAGTAGTGAGTGCAGAGTAGTGAGTCGTGAGTGCAGAGTAGTGAGTGCAGAGTAGTGAGTAGTGAGTGTAGAGTAGTGAGTGCAGAGTAGTGAGAGCAGAGTAGTGAGTGCAGAGTAGTGAGTGCAGAGTAGTGAGTGCAGAGTAGTGAGTAGTGAGTGCAGAGTAGTGAGTAGTGAGTACAGAGTAGTGAGTGCAGAGTAGTGAGTGCAGAATAGTGAGTAGTGAGTAGTGAGTAGTGAGTGCAGAGTAGTGAGTGCAGAGTAGTGAGTGCAGAGTAGTGAGTGCATAGTGAGTGCAGAGTAGTGAGTGCATAGTGAGTGCAGAGTAGTGAGTGCAGAGTGCAGAATAGTGAGTGCAGAGTAGTGAGTGCAGAGTAGTGAGTGCAGAGTAGTGAGTGCAGAGTAGTGAGTAGTGAGTGGTGAGTAATGAGTAGTGAGTGCAGAGTAGTGAGTGCAGAGTAGTGAGTAGTGAGTGCAGAGTAGTGAGTAGTGAGTGCAGAGTAGTGAGTAGTGAGTGCAGAGTAGTGAGTGCAGAGTAGTGAGTGCAGAGTAGTGAGTGGTGAGTGCAGAGTAGTGAGTGCAGAGTAGTGAGTAGTGAGTGCAGAGTAGTGAGTAGTGAGTGCAGAGTAGTGAGTAGTGAGTAGTGTAGGACCTCCTCTCCCCCCTTGGTCATAGGACCTCCTCTCCCCCCTTGGTCATAGGACCTCCTCTCCCCCCTTGGTCATCACAAGTCTTTTACAGCGCGGGGGTGCCTCCGGGTCACCAGGCGCTTTACAAATCGTTAAATAACAATAGTGAGTGCAGAGTAGTGAGTAGTGAGTGCAGAGTAGTGAGTGCAGAGTAGTGAGTAGTGAGTAGTGAGTGCAGAGTAGTGAGTAGTGAGTAGTGAGTGCAGAGTAGTGAGTAGTGAGTAGTGAGTGCAGAGTAGTGAGTAGTGAGTGCAGAGTAGTGAGTGAGTGCAGAGTAGTGAGTAGTGAGTGCAGAGCAGTGAGTGCAGAGTAGTGAGTGCAGAGTAGTGAGTAGTGAGTGCAGAGTAGTGAGTGCAGAGTAGTCAGTAGTGAGTGCAGAGTAGTGAGTGCAGAGTAGTGAGTAGTGAGTGCAGAGTAGTGAGTGCAGAGTAGTGAGTAGTGAGTAGTGAGTGCAGAGTAGTGAGCAGTGAGTAGTGAGTGCAGAGTAGTGAGTAGTGAGTGCAGAGTAGTGAGTGCAGAGTAGTGAGTAGTGAGTGCAGAGTAGTGAGTAGTGAGTGCAGAGTAGTGAGTGCAGAGTAGTGAGTGCAGAGTAGTGAGTAGTGAGTAGTGAGTGCAGAGTAGTGAGTAGTGAGTGCAGAGTAGTGAGTGCAGAGTAGTGAGTGCAGAGTAGTGAGTGCAGAGTAGTGAGTTCAGAGTGCAGAGTAGTGAGTGCAGAGTAGTGAGTAGTGAGTGCAGAGTAGTGAATGCAGAGTAGTGAGTAGTGAGTGCAGAGTAGTGAGTGCAGAGTAGTGAGTGCAGAGTAGTGAGTAGTGAGTGCAGAGTAGTGAGTGCAGAGTAGTGAGTGCAGAGTAGTGAGTAGTGAGTGCAGAGTAGTGAGTGCAGAGTAGTGAGTG
Organism: Lissotriton helveticus; assembly: GCF_964261635.1. Lineage (NCBI taxonomy): Eukaryota > Metazoa > Chordata > Amphibia > Caudata > Salamandridae > Lissotriton > Lissotriton helveticus. Next base: position 1,512,635,168 of record NC_136068.1, on the reverse strand, counting down.
CAAAGTAGTGAGTGCAGAGTAGTGAGTGCAGAGTAGTGAGTGCAGAGTAGTAAGTGCAGAGTAGTGAGTAGTGAGTAGTGAGTGCAGAGTAGTGAGTGCAGAGTAGTGAGTAGTGAGTGCAGAGTAGTGAGTGCGGAGTAGTGAGTAGTGAGTGCAGAGTAGTGAGTAGTGAGTAGTGAGTGCAGAGTAATGAGTAGTGAGTGCAGGGTAGTGAGTAGTGAGTGCAGAGTAGTGAGTAGTGAGTGCAGAGTAGTGAGTGCAGAGTAGTGAGTGCAGAGTAGTGAGTAGTGAGTGCAGAGTAGTGAGTGCAGAGTAGTGAGTAGTGAGTGCAGAGTAGTGAGTGCAGAGCAGTGAGTGCAGAGCAGTGAGTGTAGAGTAGTGAGTGCAGAGTAGTGAGTAGTGAGTGCAGAGTAGTGAGTAGTGAGTATTGAGTAGTAAGTGCAGAGTAGTGAGTAGTGAGTGCAGAGTAGTGAGTAGTGAGTGCAGAGTAGTGAGTGCAGAGTAGTGAGTGCAGAGTAGTGAGTGAGTGCAGAGTAGTGAGTGCAGAGTAGTAAATAGTGAGTGCAGAGTAGTGAGTGCAGAGTAGTGAGTGCAGAGTAGTGAGTAGTGAGTGCAGAGTAGTGAGTAGTGAGTGCAGAGTAGTGAGTAGTGAGTGCAGAGTAGTGAGTGCAGAGTAGTGAATGCAGAGTAGTGAGTAGTGAGTGCAGAGTAGTGAGTAGTGAGTGCAGAGTAGTGAGTAGTGAGTGCAGAGTAGTGAGTGCAGAGTTGCGAGTGCAGAGTAGTGAGTGCAGAGTAGTGAGTGCAGAGTAGTGAGTAGTGAGTGCAGAGTAGTGAGTAGTGAGTTCAGAGTAGTGAGTAGTGAGTGCAGAGTAGTGAGTAGTGAGTGCAAAGTAGTGAGTGCAGAGTAGTGAGTGCAGAGTAGTGAGTAGTGAGTGCAGAGTAGTGAGTGCAGAGTAGTGGGTGCAGAGTAGTAAGTAGTGAGTGCAGAGTAGTGAGTGCAGAGTAGTGAGTAGTGAGTGCAGAGTAGTGAGTAGTGAGTAGTGAGTGCAGAGTAGTGAGTGCAGAGTAGGGAGTGCAGAGTAGTGAGTAGTGAGTGCAGAGTAGTGAGTGCAGAGTAGGGAGTGCAGAGTAGTGAGTAGTCAGTGCAGAGTAGTGAGTGCAGAGTAGTGAGTGCAGAGTAGTGAGTGCAGAGTAGTGAGTGCAGAGTAGTGAGTAGTGAGTAGTAAGTGCAGAGTGGTGAGTGCAGAGTGGTGAGTGCAGAGTAGTGAGTAGTGAGTAGTGAGTGCAGAGGAGTGAGTGCAGAGTAGTGAGTAGCGAGTGCAGAGTAGTGAGTAGTGAGTAGTGAGTGGTGAGTGCAGAGCAGTGAGTGCAGAGCAGTGAGTGCAGAGCAGTGAGTGCAGAGCAGTGAGTGCAGAGTAGTGAGTGCAGAGTAGTGAGTGCAGAGTAGTCAGTAGTGAGTGCAGAATAGTGAGTGCAGAGTAGTGAGTGCAGAGTAGTGAGTGCAGAGTAGTGAGTGCAGAGGAGTGAGTAGTGAGTAGTGAGTGCAGAGTAGTGAGTGCAGAGTAGTGAGTGCAGAGTAGTGAGTGCAGAGTAGTGAGTGCAGAGTAGTGAGTAGTGAGTACAGAGTAGTGAGTAGTGAGTGCAGAGTAGTGAGTAGTGAGTGCAGAGTAGTGAGTAGTGAGTGCAGAGTAGTGAGTGCAGAGTAGTGAGTGCAGAGTAGTGAGTGCAGAATAGTGAGTAGTGAGTGCAGAGTAGTGAGTGCAGAGTAGTGAGTGCAGAGTAGTGAGTGCAGAGTAGTGAGTGCAGAGTAGTGAGTAGTGAGTGCAGAGTAGTGAGTAGTGAGTGCAGAGTAGTGAGTAGTGAGTGCAGAGTCGCGAGTAGTGAGTGCAGAGTAGTGAGTGCAGAGTAGTGAGTGCAGAGTAGTGAGTGCAGAGTAGTGAGTGCAGAGTAGTGAGTGAAGAGTAGGGAGTGCAGAGTATTGAGTGCAGAGTGGTGAGTGCAGAGTGGTGAGTGCAGTGTGGTGAGTGCAGAGTGGTGAGTGCAGAGTGGTGAGTGCAGAGTAGTGAGTGCAGAGTAGTGAGTGCAGAGTAGTGAGTGCAGAGTAGTGAGTGCAGAGTGGTGAGTGCAGAGTGGTGAGTGCAGAGTGGTGAGTGCAGAGTGGTGAGTGCAGAGTGGTGAGTGCAGAGTAGTGAGTGCAGAGTGGTGAGTGCAGAGTAGTGAGTAGTGAGTGCAGAGTAATGAGTGCAGAGTAATGAGTGCAGAGTAGTGAGTGCAGGTGCAGAGTGTTGTGTGCTGTTGAGTGCAGAGTGGTGTGTGCTGTTGAGTGCAGAGTGGTGTGTGCTGTTGAGTGCAGAGTGGTGTGTGCTGTTGAGTGCAGAGTGGTGTGTGCTGTTGAGTGCAGAGTGCTGTGTGCTGTTGAGTGCAGAGTGCAGAGTGCTGTGTGCTGTTGAGTGCAGAGTGCTGTGTGCTGTTGAGTGCAGAGTGCTGTGTATTGGCAATGTAAATGACAATGCCATTTATTTATGATTTAAAGGAAAAAAAAGAAATGTCATGAGCAATGCCAATAGCTCTACCTTTAATGATGCCAAGACCATTGCATTGTAAATGCTTGTTTTTTTATACCTGTGCTCTCCGTTCTCTGCCTCAATCCCCTTTTCAACAGGAAGTCGCTAAACCTCCTTGAGTTCCTTTCATTGTTTTTTCTATTTTCTGTCAACAATCATTGTACCATTCTTTAGTGCTTCAACACATTAACAATTGATGCATATTTCGCTATTGCTGGTTACATTTGCAGTTTATTTCTTTTGGAATGTCTCTTTTATTTATTCTATTGTATATTTTTTCTTTGCATTGAATTTTTTGTTTTATTTTCTCTCTTAAATTGTAACAGTGATTTCTATAACTGTTAATAAAGTGTATTTAAACTGCATAACGTAACCGGCTTCAAGCCACAAATGTAGATGAACTCCCAGAAGACGACATTATCTCTGTTTGTGACACGTCTGGAGAAGGCCTTTTTTGAACATATAAATGTCCTTTGCAAGGTTCCTTTTTTACTCCAAACAGTGTTGCATGGAAATTGCTTTTGTCATGTTGAGTGACTTTACTACAAGGGTCCTAGTCCTCTGTTTGTCTTTTATATATTTATTTTCTGACAGGTAGCTTATGCTGCAACTCTTCAGTTGTAACCTTTAGCGTTATGGCAATGGATGTCATCGACATCTGCACTACAATAATTCTGCTTTTGTGCTTAGGGAGCTGTCATTCACTCTAGGCCTTGGCGAGCTGCCCCACTGCGATAGGTGCGAAGCGACAGCTGGTGACTTCATTCACTAAGTGTGGCTGTGCCCACAGGTGCAATTCTACTGTTAATAGGTGGGACAAATCATATCTGACATTATTGGGGAATCAGTGATGGTGCTGTTGGATTATGTTAAAGACCTACCTGTGATGAAAAGAAAACTGATCTCCCTACTACTTGCACTGGCCAAACACAGACTAGCCATGGCATGGAGCTGCAGCCTAGTGCTGCGGTGTCAGCAATTGTTGCGAGATGTTGCATTTTGCATTGAAAAACTGACACACTGTTGGGACCTCATGCCCCCCCAGATCAGACATTTGTACTTGTTGCAGACTTGAGCGGATGAAGAGAGCCCGGTACCGCGTACTCCCATGCATCGAGAAGAACAGCGATTGCAAGAGGAACCTGAAAGTGATACAAAAAGCAGAAACATCCCTGGGCATAAATGTATATGGGATGTTCATGTACAGACCTATGCGCTTTCTGTACTTTGAGAATGCACAATGTAAATATATAAAGAATGGTGTGCAGGATTGTATGTTGCAGTCCTGCTGTGCAGTTGTTGCAGAACCCAATAAACAATAATAAAATAATGAAAACAGATTTAGGTTTTGAACCAATGCCTGACTCCATGGCTTGTTTTAAATAATTTATTTGTGAGACCAGGTGAACCCTGGCTGCCTGGAAAAAAACATGCTTTTTCTTGGGTGAGGAGAATAGATGCACTGAAAGTTACTTCACAGCTGCCGATTCTAGGAACTGCTACTCCCTCTGAGAACGAAAAATGTTATACAGCTACGGGCAGCTTGGCTAGTCTACATCAGGGAGGGTGAAGTCTCTGCAAGGCTGGTGTGCAACACTTGAAAGATGAAGGATTGGGAGGGCCTCGCTTGCTGTGCTACTACCAACCCTCCCACCTGTGAACCATTTAAAAACTACACAGCCCGCCCCAGTTCTGGCAGAGACACCCTTCTCCGAGACAATTGCATGGAAGAGAAGGCCCTGGAACATGCAGGAAATGAATCCCTGGCAGGCCCCACTGGGAGTCATGTTCAACCAGAACCGTATGTGAACGCAGCCCAAAAGCAATACTACTCACAGCTTCATCAAGCAAAGGGGCAAATAGCAAGGACAGGCAAAGTGGCTTTACTGAGAATAACAGAATGCACCACCAGCCCCTCCTAGTCAACTGGGTATCCGCAACATAAACACTGAGGGCAGCAAGAATGCTCAAGCAGAAGTGCGTGTACTGGAACAGAGCACAGTAACTTCTCCCATGAGTTCAGCAGATATGTTATAATGCAATGGAGAGGTTACTAGAGGCCACGAATGCTAATTGAACTCCAGTGGCAGAAACAACCCAAAGACCCCTATAAACGACGAGAGAAGGAGCAAGCATTGGCATAGCCAATAGGTCTCACCTTTGGGACCTTATAAGTATTTAGCCATGCAACAGTTGATGTTGTTGCACCAAGGATATTGTGCTGGATAACTAAACACTTATAAGGGCCCAAAGGCGAGACCTATTGGATATGCCAATGCTTGTGAAGTTGAGCCTCGACAGCGCTTGGACTGTCTGCAAGACCTGTTGTATTGTATTCTATGTGTTTAAAAAAAATAAGTAGTTAGTCTTGGCTGTTGCTTGTGCCATTCAGAAATGTAGGCTTTTTATTGGTGTTGTTTTAGAAATGTCCCTCCCTTGTCTGCTGTGGTGATTTCACTTAGTAGGAGGGAGGAGCTAATTCCAACATGGCTGCCCAGAGCTTCAGCTCTGTGTAAACCCCGCGCAGAACATCCGAACGTGGCCCTCCAAGCCCCAATAAATTAATTGTAAGGGCCAAATGCCAAAATCGGATGATCTGGAGTGTCTGCCGCTGGGGCCGCTGTTACTTCCAGCGGCTGCTCTGCCGTGATATCGACAATATCCACCCCTGGCGATAACACCTCAAGATGGAGCCCGAGGTGAAACGGAGGTAGAAGTGGTGGGGGCCGCGTTGAAACTGACCCATGTTATGAGGTAACAATGCAGGGGACGCGACATCAGGAGCGGGCCCCCTGCTGCCCTTTCATCTTCCCCGGCGGGCGCCCGCAGCTGGTGCAGCCGGTGATCGGTGGATCTGCTACCTCCATCCGCCTGTGTGTCCGGACCGCAGTGTGTGGATGGGGGCCCGTGGCCACAGTTGACGGGTGGGACAGGTTACACAACCGGCAGAGGATTTTAATTACAGCGTTCACCCCCTACATATGACAAAGCCGCTAACGCCCCCCTGGGGGAGCCAAGATAGACATCAGCTTTTTGTTGAGCGAGAAACTGGGTGGAGACCTGGGGATTTGTTTTAACACCCCTCCAGCTAATGATACAGGTGGACTGTGGTGCCCAGTACAGGAGCGTGGGAGCATTTAGACCAGGGATCATGTGTGTGCAGCAGTGGTAAAATGAGGTGCAAATACTGAAGATGCTCCTCCTTTTGACTGTCTGGCTCCTTTTCCCCTCTTGTTCGTCCTCCGTTGGGTCAGCTCCCTGGTTTTCTTTGGACTTGGCCCTCGTAACTTTTGGACTGGAACTCCTGTGCGCCCGCCATTTTGGGACCCTCTCCTGTTGTCGCTCTTGCCCTGGGTGCATCTTGCCATGTTGAGATGGTTTCAATCGATGCCCACGACCCGGGTCCGCCATTTTGTTTATTCTTGTCCTTTCCTTTGGTCCCATGGATTCCATCCTGCTGACCTTCAGACATTTCACTTGCGCTGGACTGTCTTGTCTCTTTCTCCCCCTCAGATCCCCCTCTCTCCTCTCACCAATCTCAGCCTCCAACTCTTCTCCCCCACATACCCCTCTCTACCCATTTAAAAAAAAAATATGTATTTCACTTTTCACTTTGTAAATATGAGATAAATACTTGTCAAAGCCGAATCGCTGGTAAAATGGAATCTAGAGATAACTCTAAACACTAGTATATGTAGTAGACCTTTGTACTCACTACCATTCCTATGTGATTCTTAGAGTTTATCCATTTGTATCTCTTCCTTGAGTGACTTTGCAACTTGTAGATTTGCAATTGTTTCTATTTGTATCTCTTCCCTGTGTAACTTTACAACTTGTACATTTGCATTTTTTTTCCTGTTTGTGTCTTTTGTGTAACTCATGTGGTCCTAAGTCCTTATGTATCGCAACTTATTTTTTTGTAAAGCGCTCTGACACCTTCGGGTAATGTTCGCGCTATAGAAAATTGCATTGAATAAATAAATAAAAAGTTTGGCCATCACACTCTGTAACGTGTGATGGCCCCTCGTTATCTTTTCTGTATATAGGGATGTGCATCTGGTAGCAATTATCCCAATGGCAACTTCAGTGTGACGTAAACATTTGTGTTTTCCTATATGTTTACTTTGTCGGGGTTTGTTTTCTCTTTCCCATGGCAGGGACGTGCATTCTGCGAATCTGGCCCTTTGCGAGCGCAATTTTTGCATTTGGGATTCATCATCCCAAATGCAAAAATCGGTAATTGCGAAATCGCATATTTGCGAGGAACTGCATTTAAGGAATCTCTCTTTGAGATTCCTTAAATGCAATTCATTAACCAATTTTAAATTGCGAATTCGCAATATTTGGCCGCTATCTACCACGAAGTCTAACTTCGTGGTAAATAGCGAAAAAATAGAAAAAAGCACTTTAGTGCATTTTTCTCAGTTGCATGTTACACACACACATGTCCTTTGGACATGTGTGTGCGCAACACCTGTGTAAATTTGCATTTCAGGGGTGCTACAGGGTGTCCTTTGGACACCCCTGGCACCCTTGAAATCGCATCCTTAATTGCGATTAGCAAATTGCTAATCGCAAATAAGGAATAACTCCCCATTCATTCCTATGGGCCTGTAGGCCCATAGGAATGAATGGGGAGCCCATAGGAATGAATGGGGAGTTATTCCTTATTTGTGATTAGCAATTTGCTAATCGCAATTAAGGAAGATGTAGGAATCGCAATATTTTTTGCAATTCCTACATGAATCCCGTTTTGCGAGTCTGTAATAGCGATTCCTTATGAATCGCTATTACAGACTCGCAAAACGGGACTTTGATGAATCTAGGTGTATGTTCCCTATTATATACAATGAATTCGTAGTCGTTGCTTATTATATCTTATGCAATTTACAACTATTTGCAAAGCCAGTAGTGCTGGTACAGTGGTGCGCAGTTTATAAAACAATAGTCAGTCTCATAATGAAAGCGGAAAACCAGGGTGGAGTGACGTTTATTATTGCTGTGACAAAGGCACTAACTGCAGTTGGTTCTTACTCTGTATTTACGTTTGTTTACTCGGTTAAATTGTTTTTACAATTATGTATTTGCCACACACAAAATGCTACATTGCTGTACCACTAAGTGTGCTCTGAAATTCAGTACGATATTAAAGAAAAAAAACATACCAGTACTAATATAGATACATTCTGAACAGTAACATTTAGAAACCTCGAGGCTGTTTATATAATGCTCGTAGGGGATTCTGTTTCATTTGCACAGTTTTTATAATTATAACATCAAACTGTAGCAAAGGCCTGCATATTTTCCTCTGACGTAGTGCGCTGTCACACATTGGACATTTAAAGTACCTATATAGTGGTTATTTTTAAGTACCAACAAAAGTATTTATTTACACTAAACACTGATTTGCTGTCTTTGCAGCTACAGTAATAAAATGTATTTTAAAGGTGCTTGCTGCTAGTGCCTTTGTATGCTGCTGCTATCAATAAACAGATTAGCGGTGCTCAGTTAATAAAGCAATAGTCAATCTTATACATTTACACAGAAGAACAGGGTGGCGTTACTTTCATTGTTGCTGTGACATACGCACTGCCGTTTACTGTATATTCAAGCTTTCTTCCTATATACTTACTGTCGCAGAACACGTTGCACATTTTAATGCATAACTTCCCTAACCCATGGCATATTAGCCTCCGCTGTAATAATGTTTTTTTAAATCAGGAGCAGTTGTTTGTATTACATTTTTTTCAACATGGTGTTTACTAAAATAGAACCTCCGGGCAATATTTATTTAAACTTTCAAGTATAATAGGCTTTCTTTCTAATAAGTAGTCGGCTGTGCGGCAGAGAGTTCTTACTATTTTTACTATTGTTAGGAAAGAAACAAAAGCATGCTTTTTACTTTTTGTGGATGTTTTTCTTCGTTTAACCATATTGTCATTTTTCTTTTTTTTTATACTAGGGCAATTTTTTTGGGCAACAAATGGAGAAACTATTGAATCCGTTCACACCACCATAGACTTCTTGTCTCAGCCATTCTTTTTTTGTTGTTCTAGCAAGAAAATACGTCTGCATTCACACCTTTACAAACACAGCGACAAACATAGAAATGACTACCACAGACTCTTTGGTGTGCACACCCTCTCATTAGCAACTACATGCGTGCGCATTTCAAAGAGCTTCCAATATAAGGGTAGCCTGATGGAAAGTGTTACTTTCCTCACCAATGAAATGCACATTCAAATGTATACAAAGCGTTCCCACTACCACAGATTTCTTGATGCATGCACCTTTTTATAAGCAACTAGGGGGGATATTCTCAAGAACGTGGGATAATTTAGCTTAACGCAACTTTTCTCATTGCTGTCTATCACTGGAAAATAACGCTGTGTTAACGTTGTATTCTCAACACGGCGGTACCATGCGATAGTCTCACAATAACGCGTCAAATAACCACGTTAAAATTAACGCAACGCCTAAAAAATGCGAAACTGGAACGCGAAAAAAGCAGCGTTATCCCAAATCGCGATACAAAAATCAGCTATAACCTGCGACAGGCCTGTAATTCCCACGCCATGCGGGAAAATGCACTATAAAAGCAGAGAAAAAAACATTATAAAAAAACTTAATTGCGGAGCACAAAGTACGCACCCGGACTGAGTGCAGAGAACAATGCGAACCCCACAAGCCCCACAGATGACCAGCAAGGAACCGCTGGGACAGGGGAGGCCAAGGAGAAGAGGAAGAGGAAGAGGAAGAGAAAGAAGCGGTTCAGTCCGCATGAAAACAGGATCATCGTTACGGAGGTGATAGAACACTACCAACAACTGTTCATCACCTCCAACGTGTCATTGACAACAAAGACGCAAATATGGCGGACCATCTTGGACCATGTGAATGCAGTTGCCGCGTTGAGGACAACGGAAGAGGTCAAGAGGCTCTGGAATGATGTGAAGGGCAAAACCAATAAGAAACTTGATGCCAACATGAAAGCAGCAATGCAGATTGGAGGTGGGGGACCAGCGGCACACCAGGAGCTGGATGACACAGAGAAAATGGTGGCCAGAGTCAACAGTCGGGATACAGTGCCAGGAGTTGGGGATCTGGACACTACTCAACATGACTTGACACAACTTCAACAGGGTGAGTACCGACCAGGGACTGGGGGGACGGGGGGAGATGGGCACAATGGCACATGTGCACAATTAAGTAGAGCACACTGCACACCCACAATGACTCTGGATCAGGTCCCTGATCCCTGTGCCACACTGCAGCACACATACAAACACCAAGTAGGCCCCCGTCCATCATGTGCCCAAAGGGGTCCCACCCCACACATCACCAATCTCACCACCAACACATGCACATGTGCGAAACTCAGCAAAGATGTGTATTTGTGAGCCACACTGACAATGCAGGTGACACTACATGACGATTAGCATGACTGCAGTCCAATCATCATGACATTGTGCATGCCACAACACTGAGGCAGCTGAGTGTGGACCACATCCGGAAAGGAGCAGGTCACACTCTGCTAGGGCTGGGCGGTATTTGCGTAGTTGCGCTACGCAAAGCTCTGCAAAATGGTAACAAATCTCAGTGAGCATGCAGTAATTCCGCGAACACGCGGAATAGCTTCTTCCCCCCGTTTGCGATGCTTTTTTCCTGTTCGTGAACGCTGTTTGCGAGCTCAGGGGGAAATATCTTGCAAACACGCATTTTGAAAGTGCGAACAAGCAAAAAATTCCACGAAGCCGCGGATCGCAGAATTTTTGGCAATTCCGCGTTCTCTGCGGAACGCGAAATTACCCTAATTCCGCAAATTCTGCTAGCGGAACGGAATTTACCGCCCAGGCCTAACTCTGACACATCCACATGCACAAACAACCCCTGACGTCAACAACACATCTGCGGACAAACCATGCCCAAGAGTCACAACTCGACCAAGAGCCCAATTTACCCAGGTCCGCAACATCTCAGCACTGTAGAAGCACAGAAGTCAAAGGCACACCGCCTGAGAGGGATAAGGGGCAGCCAAATCAGAGCTGCAGGGGCAAATCACCCACATTGCAGCACAAACACATAAGAATAGGAGCACCTCAACATTGACAACAATGTGGCCTATCACATCTGGCATAGCAGGAAACTGTGAGATGCAAATGTACGAGTACAACCTCACATCCATGATGAAGTACAAATGTCCACTGTCCCCCATCAAATAGGCATTTCGTCACAAACAGTCACAATGTACATTGTCATGCAGTCTGTATGTAAACTTCGTCAATGCGTCAATATACATGTAACGCACTGTGAAACTGCATCTCCCCTTTACATTGCAGAGGGACAATCAGCACCTCCTGCAGAGCAGACCCTACATCACGTCAGTGATGATGGAGATGACCGTCAGGACATTGACTACGACAAACTCCAACGGTTCATGGACAACCTCCGCACTAGGCCTGGGCGGTAAATTCCGTTCCGCTCACAGAATTTGCAGAATTTGGGGTAATTTTGCAGAATGACCAAAAACTCTGCAGTCCGAGGCTTCACAGAATTTTTTGCTCGTTCGCGCTTTCAAAATGCGTGTTCACGAGATGTTTCTCCCCGAGCACGCAAACAGCGTTCGTGAGCAGGAAAAGAGTATCGCAAACGGGCGGAACAAGCAATTCCATGTGCTCGCTGAACTTTTGCTTGCTCGCGGAGATTTTTTCACGGAGCTTTGCGTAGCGCGACTACGCAAATTCCGCCCACCCCTACCTCCGCACCCCACCTCCAGTAGCAGGGCAGCCCACTACCATCGAGGTGAGCCCACCCCCTGCACAGACCACACAGCAGGAAGCACCAACCACCACGTCTGGCTCCTAGCACCTCACCGAAGAACACATGGCATTCCAACGCTGTGTGTTATATCACCAGAAGGAGCTGGCTGAACAGGTGCGGGTGGGGTGCATCCTCATGGCAGCCAAACTAGATGCCATACGTGGGTATGTAAGTCCAATCAGGGACCATTTACACTCCCTAACAGGCACCCACAGTCCTCCCTATGTCTTCCAACAATCTATGGCTGGCATCTCTGGAGTCATGACTCAGAGACAACAACAACTGTCTAGTAAGAGTGGCTACAGCGATGTCATCCTTATATTTTGGAAACATAAGGAGGGTCATGGAGAACATGGAGCAGATGCAGGCGCAAAGAATGGCTACCACGGCTGCACATGAGAAAGCTGTAGATGGTATCTTCCATGCCCTGCAGATCCTCATCATGCACAGATGAATGCTGCTGCTACTACCACATCCACAGCTCCAGCCCCTATTGTGTCAGTGTCACACAGTGCTGCAGATCAAACACCACCACCCACATGTGAGGCACATAAAACGTCAGAGGACAAACATGAGGATGAATCTGCCTTAGTGGTAAGAAGGAAGCAGTAGCACTCCTCTCCGCCATATGGCTTGTTTCTGCTTGGTTCTGCCCTTTGCATCATGCCCTGGAGTAACACTTTACCCTGTCCCCTGATACACCCTGCAACACTAACCTTGGACCTCGACGTGGACTGCCATATTTTGTTTGCTTAACAATGATACAGCAATCCGCCTGCGGACTGGACTCTTCCCCTTCTGAGTAACTTGTCAATCCCTAAAGGACTCTGGCTGGCCCTCCACGGGGCAACATTGTAAAGTGTTGTCTGCATGGCCAAGTACTAAGACAGCTTCAACACCCCACTGAACATGAATAATACATTCTAATACACACAGATGTGTCATGTCTATGATTAATCAAGTATGAAAGCATGGACGAATGTAGGGGCAGTGATTCCCCCTTACGTCTATGTTTCTCATGTTGTGGGACTTGAGTCACAGGGCACATCTCTGCATCATGGTGGCACATATTTGACCTCAAAAGAAGCCCTGTTGTCAATTATAGGTCACAAATGACAGCCTATATGTAATAATTTGGGACACATGTGAAACGCTGATGAGTGGGTTTCCGTACTATCTTTGACACACAGAAATGGCATTTTGAATATGTGACATCCTAAACAGCCTCTCTGTACAGAGGTGACACACCCACCATCTATTTTCCATGTCTGAGATTGTTTGCACTACATGTTGCACTTACACTTGTCAGAGTGATGTGCTTGTACAGAGGAGTGGCATGCACTCAGGGAATGTGTTTTATAATGAATTTATTTGCACATGCTGTGCCTGTGGTCATTTTGTTGTACTGTCCCATGATTGCTAAGGTCTGTCACAATATGACGTGCTCATGTGAAGAAATTGTCAATGATGGTGTTCCTACGGGCTATTCCTGCTGCAGCTACAGTGGGGCGTGGTCGACCTGCCTCATCTTCCTCATCATTGTCCTGTGTATCTGGCACTTGTAGCCATGGGGCATTGGTGCGTACACATATGTTGTGCAACACACAACATGCAACGATCATCTTGCACACTATGTCTGGGCTGTACAAGAGCCTTCCACCTGTGCTGTCCAGGCACCTGAAACGTGACTTCAACCCGCCAAATGTGTGTTCCATGATGCCCATGGTATGTTTGTGGGACAAATTGTACTGCCTCTGGGACTGTGTGTTCGGGGCTCGGAGGGGTGTCATCATCCAAGGGCAGAGTGCATATCCTTGATCAGCTATGACAGTGCAGAGTGACATGAGTCAATAGTTGGTTATGTATGATGTGTTGGCAGGCTCACTAGTCCATTGGTGTGTGATGTGTGTGACTTAGTGATTCCTGTTTGACATGTACTGCTTGTAGCAAATGAGCAGTATCAATGTGTATTATGTAGCCTCACTGCTGCTCCTCCCTCTCTAGAGCCTATTTACTAGTGTGCGCAGCGCGGTTGCATCATTTGCACACAACTTCGGCACACTATTGTCATGCCCGTCTGCACATGTCCACAAGCCTGACAATGACACTGTGATGTTGTGCGTTGAAGGTGGGCGGCCACGTGTGTGTAGGCCTATGGTAAGGATTGGGCGGACACAGATGTAGAGTTCATGGCTGGCTGAACTTGCGATGCGGTTGAGGGTAGATCTTTGGCTAATGCTGCGGTAATAGCGACACACACAACAGTTGGCATGTTGGATCCCGGACCTCGAGCGGGCTTGCGCTCCTTCATTTATCCCTTCAGCTGAGCCTGCACTCCGGGGGCATGCTACATTGCAACATTGTCCATTGCGGTCCGGGTGGCACAGACACTACAACAGACACACACGCATTAGTTACTTCCTTGGCAAGGCCAAAACCTAATCACGCCCAGTGCCCGGTGGTGATCATCCACATCCCTATGCTGGACTGTCGTATGCCAGCCCACTCCGCTTACGCTTACAGGGGGGTACAACACAGCTACATGTACTAGGTCTTCCCCACTGCCTGAGGTGACATGGCTGCGTCCTCTGTACACAGCACAATGTAATGTGGTAGGGCCCGGGGCCCTCATGCATACATTATGACCACACAGACACACTTAGATAGTTTGTGGAACAAGCTATGGGCACGTGCGCCTGGCTCCTTTTATTGCCAGCATCACATGTCCAGTGACACCTGTGCTGGATGGGTATGGGGTGAGTGTAAGCCTGCCCTCAGGGATTGGTTGGTGCTGGCAACAACTACAACAGTGATCAGACAATCAGAAGTTCAAACAGCCTGGGTCCATAACTTGAGCGGCACAGAGTTAGTGGCGCGGGATGCACTGTGGCCGGCACAGGCACACTGCCACAGGACGGTGACTTGTGGTGCACTGAGGTAGGGCCACAAGAGCTGAGCGGGTCCTTGTCGATGTCGAAGCTGAATGTCATAGAGTGTTTCGGGGGACAGTGGAAGGTGTTCTTCCAGGGCATGATGCAGAGGGCAGAACCATGCAGAAACAGGCAATATGGAGGAGATGAATGCTACAGATTCATTTTTAACACCAAGCCAGTATCAGCTACATGATGATGAAGACAACCCCCAGGCCATAGACTTAGACGCCATCAAAATTCAACCATAGAGTGTCCATGAATTTTTGGTCACAGAGTTAGTGGCACCAGAGCTGAAAGGGGATGCAGTCTGCGATGATGCCTGTACAATGGTATAAATTCTGCAATAAAAAAAAAAAATCAAGACTCCATTCCAAATGTGTGACCGACTTGACCGCAGTGTAGGCCGGAGGCAGCGGTCAGCATGGGCCCACAGCCACGTGTCGTTGGCTTGCGATGCACAGAGTTAGTGGCACCAGAGCTGTTGTTGGTAGTGTTCGATTACCTCCATAACGATAATTCTTTTTTCCTTCGGACTGAACCTCGTCTTCCTCTTACTCCTCTTCTTGCGTGCAATGATATGAACTCAGCCATTAAAAAATCAAGACACAGTTCCAAATGTGTGACCTACTAGACTGCAGTGTAGGCCGGAGGCAGCAGTGGAGTATGTCAAGCGAGAAAGTAGTGCTGGGGGCTGTGTCACGGAATTTGGAGATGGTATGAGGAGGCTGCCAAGGTCGTGGGCCTCGGGCTTAGAGCTTACTCCGGCACGTGGTGGACACACTCCGGTGGTGGCAGGTGAGCAGTGAGGCCGGGGTGTGCAGGGGCGGCCAAGACGGGTCTGGGGACCAGCGGCCTGGGGTGCAGCAGGCGCACAGGATCGCAGGCACCACCACTCATGGTGTCGGCCTCGTGGTGGGGTGAGAGGCGCCACCCTGGTAGACACGTTGGCCATTCCGGCATAGAACCACACCTAGAGCAACAGATTTTATATTCACCCCTCTATGCTGGCCTGGTGTATGCTGGGCTATCCCACTCTGCTCACACTTACAGTGGGGGACGTAACAAGCTACATTTCCACAATCTCCCCACTGCCTGGGGTAATATGGTTGCGTCCACTGTCCACTACACTCCAAACATCAACAGTATATGTTGACATGGACATGTCTGTGGTCTGCATACTGAAGTCTGGCCAGCACATCCACGCCACACTTGGCATTGTGTACATCCTCATTCATGGGTCACTTGCCTCATTCGCACATGCCTGGTACCCACCTCTCCCCACATTCTGTTATTGTGTGGCTGAGGTGCCATGCCGTTGATAACTTGTGTACATGGCTAGCCCAGGTTACCACAGTAAGCTGTGCTGTCGTGTCTGGTAAGTGGGCATGTTGTTTGGGATGTTGTATGTGAGTTTGTAACATGTGCATTCCCAGAGCTGTGAGTTACATGATTGTGGAGTTGAGGTGTGTAGTGTGTTCATTTGGTACTTACCAACGAGCAGTGCAATTCTGTAGGTGCCAACCCCAAAGTGCTGGTTGATAATAGACTGTCCGAAGATGAAGGAATCATGCACACTGCCTGGGTAGTTGGCGACGACATTGGTGAAGAGTCCCTGGTGGTCCACTATTGTCTGCACATTGATGGAATGCGTGTGCTTTCTGTTGCGGTAATTGTGTGCAATGTCGGCAGAGGGCACAAGTAGGACATGTGTGCAGTCAATTGCCCCCAACACGTGCGGGAAGCCAGCTATGGTGTAGAAGCCTTGCTTGGTCTCCAGCTGTTCCTGCTCAGTGTGGGGGAAGTGAAGGTGCTGGGGTACTAAGCTGATGATGGCATCCAAAACAGTTGTGAGGAACTCTGATAAGGCTGGCTGTGAGACTCCTCGGACACTGGCAGTTGTTGGTTAGAAGGTACCGGTGCAGCACAGACAGCAGCTTTGTCTGCGGAGGGATGTTGGTTGGTACCGTTGGCCTGTGGGCAATGATGGTCAGGATGCGGAGGATGGTTGTCCTTTTGAGCCTGTAGTGGTCAATTACCTCCTCTGGTGTTCAGTCTGTGAGGCTTGTGCATTTCTGTCTGTGGTAGTCCGGGGGGGAGAGTGGAGGGGTCCGCGGGGGGGGGGGGTGGGCTGGGGTTGATGGCAGTGGGTGTTGTGACCCTCTTGGGTGTTCGAGCTGCATGGCATCCGTTGTTCTTCAGGTGTGGCTCTGGGCTGGGCTGGGCTCTGGGCTGGGCTCCCTTTTATGGTGCAGGTTGTCATCCGACTTAACACCAGGCAAGAGCAGGTGTTAAATCCCTCCTGCTAACACGCCTTACTGCATGTTTTGGGACCTTATCGCCAATCTGGCTGGTGGTTGTCGCAGCTTTTTGTATGGGAAAGCCTACTCTGCATATCATTAGCGTTAGTTGCTGGTGTAATCTGTGGCGATGATTTTTCCGGCTGCTATCGCAGGAAAACTGGTCATATTGACTGTTAGCACCAGCTTGTGAATAATGTGATGGATTTATCGCCACTTTGGCTGTGATAAAGTGACGCTAACTCAGCGATAAATCCTTGAGAATATGCCCCATGGTGCTTGAGCATTTTAAATATGTTTTAAGGTAAGAGTAGCCGTATAGACACTGTTACACACAATTATACTGATGTTAACTTCAAAGTGAGTTGTCCATTTTTATTTAGCAGCGCATACTTCTTTTTAAACATATAAAGACGCAATTCAACTCATTCACACCACTCTAGACTTGTCTGAGTCAACCTTCTCTCTTTTAGCAAGGACCCATTCGCACTTTTAAAAACATTACAGAAACTGCTCCAACACTACAGACTTCTTGGCGCACGCTCTGGTCTTTCTTTTAGCAACAAGGTGTGTGCGCATTTTAAAGAGCTTCCAATAAAGTCTCTAAATTAACTTCACAATGGCGCTGTTGGCTACCTAACCTCACTATTGACACAAATGGTGCAGGTGTTTTATTTTAGAATCCGGCTGTGTGCCACGTGGACACTCACACACTATTTTCACCGCTCTTCCAAAACCAACACCTGCAGCTGCACTTTACTACTATTTACACACTAATCTCCACTATTGGCGAGACCTATTGGCATTGCTTGTTTTACTTGTCCCTATTTAGGAAAAACATTTTTCCTTACCTTCCTAGTCTTATAACACTTTTGTGTTTTTTATATGTTCTATTTGACACCAAGTCTGCATGGTTTTACCAAATTTCTGAAACAAAAGTTAAAATTGATCTAAGGTACCGTTTTCTGTTTATTTACCGAAACATGTTCCTATTGTAATATTTGTTCCCATGAAACATTTCCCTATTAAATGGGTTCTCATTAATTTTAATGCTATAATTTGTTATTGTGTGAAGTGCCATAGAGAATTTCTTCCTCCCATCTGACATGTCCATTTTTCTTTTTTTTAATTGAAACATTTCTGCCCTGATTTTTTGTGAATTGTAATTTTGAAGGATGCTAATGTTAATTACCAACGGAATGCACAACAGTTCAGAATGATAGACAAAATGAGAAGCTTTTGCTTTTGAGTGAGACATTTCAAATAACCATACTCCAAGGTATAGCCCAAGATCACCAAACCAGGAACAAACTCATACCCCCGTCTTAACATCAAATAAGCTACAATATATTCATGAAACCACGAAAATAAATTGACAAAATGTGTTGAATACCACTTTTTTTTGTAATCAGTGATTTTTCTTTTTTGTCCTAGTCAATTTACTCCAGCCTAATATTTCAATGGAACCTACATCTGGTGAAGTGATGCCAGGGCAGTCTCTTGTGGTTCACTGTACTGCTGAATGTTCCTATCCGAAGGTAATGTTTATCCTCAACCAAAAGGGTTCCACAGAAGACATTTCCATGTCCTCATCGGCAATCAATAACTCCGCCATCTTCACCATCCCTGCCGAAAACATCACAGCGGATGGACATTTCTTCTGCAGCTATGAACTCCAGAGCCAGAGTCGTAGCATTCTTTCCCCTCCAAGCAACATTTTACGAGCATTTGTGCCATCAGGTGACAAGTATTCGTCTTTTATTTACTTTACTTTCCCTATTGGTGCAACATGAATTGTGCTTTATCCTACAGTAGCTACCGCAGAGCATGTAAGTGAAAACAATGCAAAGACCAATCTTCTTGTAGGACGTTGGATTGATAGCTAAGGGGAAAATAGGCCTCAGAATTGAAAAACGCTGTGTCTGAGATTCTCATAATTAAAACCATACAGTACTTAAAAGTAAATTGAAGTTCCTGTGGAGAATACGAGACATTAATGGACAGGCTTACGTCCGAATGAATGCATTTAGTATTCATCATCACAAAAACATTACAATGAAGAAACACATGGGATACAATTCCCCCAAAAGAATAACGTAATTTAATGACAATAACGCAATTAAAATTATCCATGAAGATCCGAATTTATACATTTTAAAGGTGAAATAAAAAGAAATATACCTCTTTTAAGACTGCAAAAATGCAATGACGCAACATTTAACTGAGATCTTCAATATCATCCTGGCCTACAATTTTACAGTGATCCGCATGGTTAAATATCTTCTTTCCATAGTCTAGCGGTATACCTGGGACTTTGAATTCATAATCTCCAATCAGAACAGACTTGAAAAACAACATGACCAATAATGCTGTGTCTTTTTGGATAGGTTTGGCACATTGTCCCAGTCCTCTGGGGAGAAGGAAAGTTTCTAAACCGAACTTTTATGAACATTTAAATGCCTTCTTCCCAGATACTGAATTTGTCTTTAAAATTTCAGGAACTGCTTTTGTGGCCCATACACAAAAGCACAGTTCCAACTTGACCTGTGATGGTCTGCAATGATGCCCAGTGGGTTTTCACTTGGGACCCTTCTCCCCTTCAGCAGTAGCCTTCCTGGATATTTCCTGAATCCTCTTCTTCTATTGGATTAGCAGCAGGTCAGCATGCTTGATTTTGAATTGGCATTCTGAACTCGGTGGCAAATTTATAAAATGTATACACAATGCAAAAAAGCAAGCCACCTTGCTGCGCTGTGTGAAAGAGAGAAGGCAGGAATGTGCCATATTTAACATTATACGGTGCATTTCTGCTCTTTGCCTGCGCTGGTGCACAATGCGCTGCCTAACACTAATGCAGGCACTCGTACAACATGGTGCAAGGGTGCCTATATTGTAGTCAGGATTGCTTTTGCTGCACACAAATAATTCTCAGAGGCATTGTCCTCTCTCTATGTGTGCTGCAACATAAACATATTTCTACTTGGTATGCCTCCTCTGGGGACGCATAGAATTTTGACTCCCAGGTATACCGCTAATGGTAAATGTGGAAATTCACAAAAATACTTGGGTGGAATGCGTGGGAATACCCATGAACCACCCATATGATGCCTCCTTGGGGCAGAGTAACGCAAGGCAGCTATTTGCGTTGCCTTGTGTAACTTCACATTTGCCAAGCCATGCAGGGCCAACGCAAGGGGTCCTTGTTTGGATTGGTAAATATAATTCGATGTTTTGTGTCGCCCTTGCGTCCCCTTGTGTGGTGCAAGGGCCATGTAAACCCATGATAAATATGGATCTTTGTATTCAAATGAAGTGTGGCTCGGCCCTCATGTAGGTAGACAATGTACTCCGGCAGTAGTCTTTATTCTTCATGTCAGACAACTGCTAGTTGCCTTCTGGCATTTATGTGGTGATGGTTTTATAATTGTAACTCTCAAGTGATTGGTGACTTGCTTAACCCTATTAAAGTAAATTCTAACTCTATTTCCTACTAGCTTTTGCAGCACTTGTTACATATTGTGGCAAAGCTTGATCACATTTATTTCTTGGTTTTCTAAAATGACTAACGTAAGACTTAGCCAGGTTTCTCTCCCTGTGCCCCTAAGCCTATTGGTAAGTCGACTCCTATTAATCTGTCCAACCCTCAAAGAGATAACATGTACTGTCACCCTTCTACTACTACCCCTTTAGATGAAGGTGCCATACTGCCTCTGGGATCCTTGGCCTCAATTCCCTTCAGTTTTCCTCTTTTGCCATGTGTCTTCTTAAGACAAACGGTGGCCATATCTTTGTGCACCTAAGTTCCAAAACGTGTCTACTTTCCTTTCGCATTGACCTACCAAACACAGGCTATGGTTGACCTGTCAGTGTTCTGTCCAGAAACCAAGGCCTCTTTCCTTTCAGGTATCCTGTACACTGTAGCAGGTCAATTAGACCAAAGGCCATCTTGTCTCTGGTAAAGTATTAAACATAGTGGGCAATGGCTATTCTTATAGGTTTACGAAATAAAAAGTTAAGGGCCTTATTATGAGTATGGCAGTCCATAGGTCCTTCGTTCTCATGGTGGTGGTTTGATTATTGGCACACTGTGGCCCTTCCCACAGTATTCTGAGTCCAGCAGTCGGATTGCAACCACCGGCACCGCCAGGATAAAGGATGCCTCTGGGCCGGCGGTTGGCAACCAGCACGAATGTAGCAGTACCGCTGCTGGCACTGCCTAGCATGGTCTGAGTTTTTTTTCACCTCCCTTTCCAGGGTAGCTAAAGGGGCCCTGCCAGGGCCCCCTGCTGGATTTTGGCCTGATGGTGCATGCGAGGGGGGGCACATGTTGTGCCCCATTTAATTGCATACCAGTTCCTGCACAGTGTTGCATGCATGCCAAACCGTGCAGGAATGTGCTGCAGGCACTGTCACAGCAGCGAGCTTCACGTTAAGCTCTTCTATGAGCCTAACAGCCCACTGCAGTGAAACCGCAGTAGCACTTGTAATCCGGTGGACGGGCACACAGTGGCTGTGGAGGTCCTCCAGCAGACGTCTTGGTGGCGGTGCCGCTAGAGATCCACCAAAGTCATAATACGGCTCTAAGATTTTACTCTTCTGAGCAGCAACCTATTAAAAGCTTTCAGTTAGAACTTTGAAGAATATCACAATTATTATTTTTTTTAATTTCTAAATAAACTGCTTGACCTCTATCTTCCTCCTCTTTTGTTTGTTCTTCTTCTTGTCTTATAAACTCCTTCTTCGTATCTATCCTCTAAGAAAAACAAATCAAAGTATGAAGCCAATTCATAAACTCCCAACATCAGCATATAAATTAATTCTTTCAATCCAAAGTTCTGTAGCAACATTATTGCACAAAAACATAATTCCATAACTCCCAACCCCTCCACAAGGGATGGGCAGGAGGTTCCATGACAAAATATTAAAACCACAAATATTGTGTCAAAAATATCTAGCACAAAAATATAGTTTTCCTACACTTATAATGTAAATGGCAAACGTATTGATGACAATAATATCATCTTTTATCATATATATAATACAAATTAGAAAAAATTGAATATATTAACATTTAACAGTAATATAATGTAAATGAAATATAGTTAAATATTTAAATACTTGAAAAATATATATACATGTTATGCTTATTTAAAAACACATATAAGTATGTGTATGTTTATTTAAACATACATAATATGAAACTATTTTTAAAATGTGTGTGTATGTGTGTATATTTATATATCCTCAACGAATGTAAGTGGATCAGAACTAAGTGAGATTGAAGGCTCAGACAGTGGAGCAAGTAACACAAGCCGGGATTTTTTAGAAGAGGTGCGACTCTGGAACTTGGACAAAACTTTATCCAGAGGAAGGGGTCGCGGAAGAGCAACATCTCAAAATCAGAACCGTGGAAGAGGCTCCAATGTAGCGTTAGGAAAACAAGGAAAACCAGAAGAGCCAAAAGAAAAAAGAGCATACTATCTAAGGAAAAGAAAATAGAAAACCTGATCATCAATCTCTCCAATCATGTTCTAACAAAATAAGAACAATCATTGCTTAATAAAGGTCTATCATTCTGTCCTGAGAAACACTCCAACCCTACTGAAGTGAGAATTGATTTATATGAATATATACGCAAGTTCAAAATGGCTAAATTTCATGCTCCAAAAAACAATTGAGGAAGGGTAGAGGCAGTAGTGATAGAATCACCCTCCTGTACGTTATAGATAACCAAAGAGATTCTATCAATATGAAAAAGTGATTTATTTATTTTATTTTTTATTTTTTTCCCTAACGCAAGTGTGCTCTCTTCATGGGTTGTCGAAGGAGAGCACTATGTGCTTTTAAAATACCCCTCACACACTATGAATCCCATAGTGTCATGCTTCATCATAGGAGTCTTCCCGTCCCTCTACGGGGCGGGGCGTGCTACGACCTACGAGCTACGCGGGAGCACTGAATGGTGACGATAGGCTATGTGTGGTGTAGTGGTAGGGGTGAGAGGTGACGGTGGGGACTTACTGAAGTGTAGTGATAATACTAAAAAAGTTTAAAAATTCCCTGGCTAGTAGAAAAAACAATTTATTCACTTCTCTAGCTGGGAACAGTAAAAAGGGGTTAGAAAAGCAGTAAGACAGAATATGTTAGCTGCTTGGTCGACATGACATGTTTCATAAGCAGACCCCTTCTGCTTAATCATCAGGACCTATGGTAGTCCCTACCAATAATACTCAATTCTAAATGTAAAGATGTATGCCTAAAGTCCTATTCTTGGAGGCAAAAAAAAGCCGCCAGGAAATGCTCCTGGGCTTGAGTGGGCATTGCTTGTGTTGGAGAAACAGGCACAGGCTCCCAGTCTGTCATGGAGAGCACCCCATCGGTTCTCATACCAATCCTGAAGCTGCTCTCATTCCTGAGAGCAGCTTCAGGATTGGCGGCAGGGCAGGCTAGGAGCCTGTGCCTGCCTGGAGAGGAGCAGAAGAGCACAACGCAATGCTGAAGGGCAGCAGGTAAGTTCTTTTTTATTTTTTTTCTATTTGTCTCTGTCGTCCTCCACCCTGCCTCCTTTCTCTGACATGAGCCGCTCTTGTAGTGGACCTTCCCCTCAATGGGAAGGCTTTTTTTTTTACCTCAGAGCACATGCCCTAGTGTTAATGAATATTGAGGCCTTTGCTTCGAAGCAAAGGATCAACTAGATTGATGCCTGTTCATTAAAAAGGGCCTGACAAAATTGGTAAGAAGTTACAATGGAGCTTTTGGGGTGTACCGAGGATTGAGAAATTAATACTCAGGAAGATTTTTTTGGGGCAGAGATTGGCTATAAGACCCCATTCTCCACGCTAAGGTTCGGTTGGTGAGAAGATACTTTATTCAGTGTTCTTTTTCTGAGTCATCTCTTTTAAACAAGGCTTTAGTTTTGGTTGTTCTCATCCTTGGAGAAACTTCATTTCATATCCACCAGATACATGTCTCATGTCAGACAGACTGTATTGGTATTTCTTGATATAGCAACTTTCTAATAAGCGGTACCCATGTTTACTGCATCTTCAACAGTCAGATTCAGATGTTGTCTCACACATCATTTCATTTTTATCAACACAAACTATAAAATGTGTTCCTTGACCACCTTGTTTCATATTCTCTTCTTTTTGGCCATAGACACGTTAAGTCATTTGTCAGCCAGATATTTGATCTGATTATAAAGCTGATGAGAAGTCTCAGTTGTCTCGAGGCATAGTACTATGAATAACGGTGCTATGTAATGGTCTCAGCTTTCACTTAAAAGTCAATACGTTTTTCAGACTACTCACTCGAATTGAATGAAAAAGTAGATATGGTCATATTTTGCAGAACTATTGCTGGAACATTCCAACACCCTTGCAGCAGGTATGGTGTCTGCAATCAGCTATGACAGTCTAATATTTCTGCTAGGTAGTTACCTGTCCATCCATTTGAAACTGGATGGCTTTTTTCATGGCATGATGATCTTCTTGTACTTGCCGTTGATACAGCTGTAGTGCCTGGTTGTAGGAAGTGTCTTGGTAAATTCAAGTAACTGAGACTTCAGGTAAGTATTGAAGTACTGGAAACGTTATTATCATTGCAGAGACCCACAACAGCTCCAGTTGGAAGAGAGGCACAGAATGAAACATCCACAACTTGAGTTCTAGATCTAAAAGTGTAGTGAGCTAATACATTCTTATTACATCACATTTGAATTACATATAACTTTATAGATACAAGATAATACCACAGAGCATGAGAGCACCGGATATTACAGCTCCCTACACATCTCTCTTCTATAATAATGAAATACAACGACAAAAATGAAAGAAAATTAAACAATTAATAATACACAAAATCATTAGAACGAAAAGAAGCAAGTCTGACATGAGAACTACTCCTCAATTGTCTGCTATCACCATATCCACTAGTGATTTCTATTTTTAATTGTAAATAATTCTGTTTTTATGTACTTTGTATGATTTTATCAAATCGAATAAAGTTAATTTGACTGACTGACACTAGTGATTTTTAAATTAGCATTTTCATCAATGTTATTGGAATGAGAAGTACCACCATCATCACCTCTGTCCCTTAAAGAATGAGAAGGACAAGCCATGTTCTCATCTAAGTTGCGCACAAGAGTGAGATCACCAAGATCAAACCAATCAGTATCAGATTGAGTTTTATTTTGGTTATAGATTATTTTGGCTTGTTCATCAGTCAGTTTTATTAAAGCATTTTGATTCTGCCATCCACTATCTTGTAATAAAACAGCCATTTTAGAAACTTTAATAATTTTAACTGGTTCGGTAAACCTAGATTGTCCCTTGCCAACCTTAATAGGTTTTTTAATAAGAACCTAGTCACCTGGAGACTTTCTTTTGTCATTGGTCTCCTTGTATAATGCTTGTTTTTGTTTCACATGTTCTCTCACTTTATACAAATCAATAGAATGTCCATGATCAACTTTATAAGTCAACCAAGAGGGATTGAGTAGAGAAAAGGGTTTCCTACCTCTCAATAATACACATGGGAAAATATCAGTGGTAGAATAAGGTGTGGTATTGTAACTCCAGACTTTTTGACTCACATACTTGAACACATCCAACCTATTAGCCATAGCAGTTTGTGCCCCGTCTTTCAACAGCTTGTTTGCTCTCTCAACAAGACCATTCAAGGACGGACTATATAAAGGTACCAAAATATGTCTAACAGAGACTTCTCCCAGAAAAGTTTCAAATTCTTTAGAAATAAAATAAGTGCTGTTGTCAGTACCAATTTATTTATGCAAACCTTCAGTTAAAAATACTTGCAAAAATGAAACGACTGACGTCAAATCTGAACTCCTCACAAAAGAAAAGTACAGCCACTTGGAAAAGTAATTAATAATTACAATCAGAAACCTAGTACCAGCTGGTTAAAGGGACCGGAAAAGCCCAATCCTAACTTCTGCCAGGGACCTTTGGGTCATTCAACAGGGCATAATGGAGTGGTAGATGTGAGCCAATGTTTATCTGAACATAAACCTTCAGGACATTTGTCCACACAGGATTTAACTTGACTATCAATACCGGGCCACCAGTATGTTTCTTTAATCTTGCGAACAGTGCTAGAAATTCCTAAATGTCCCTCATGAGTAAGTGAAATAAGTTTGCTTTTCAGATCCTCAGGTGGAACAAATTTCTCCTCACGAACCAAAACATCATTAAAAAAGGATAATTCTGTAGTGACTTGCGAAACACATCTGTCTTGAAAAGACATACTTCTGTCACGTGGCCGGCTATGGACTAAAAATCTCTTCACTCTTTCAATACAAAGATCTTTTTTACAACTTTCAATCCAATCATTTTCAGACAATTTTACATCACGCATTAAGTCTCTCATAGTGATGACAACATCACAATCATTTTCCTTAAACGGATCATACAGATCACTACATTCCAGTGACAAACAGTCTGCTCGGATGTTCTTACCACCAGGAATATATTTGATATCAAAGTTATATTCCTGTAACCTCGCCAGAAGTCTGATAAGTCTAGAAGAAGCTTTGTTTGAACAACTGTCACCAAGCATATATACTAGTGGTTTGTGGTCAGTAAATAGTTGGAATCTAGAGCCCCCAAATATACATCTTAAATTTCTCAACCGCCCATGAGCACACTAAAACCTCCCTCTCGATAGTGCTATAGTTAACTTCAGCACTACTCAAGGTTCTAGAAGAGAAAGCAACGGTATACTCCTGACCATCAATCATTTGACTTAACACAGCACCTAAGCCCTTATAGATGCATCCACGGTTACAATGCTCATCTGACCATGAGTAAAAGCTCTGATAGCTGGTGCTTCTAGAATAAATTTTTTTAAAGAATCAAAAGACTTTGTATTTTTTTATCTCATAAATCTCTATGTGGTTGCACTATAATGCATATCTCTGTACAAAACTAGCATAATATTCGGTAAGGCCTAAGAATGCCCTTAAGGAATGTTTGTCTTGCGGCTTGGGTGCAATCCATAATAGCATTTAGTAATGACAATTTAGCTTTTATACCTTTGACAGAAATGTTGTGGCCTAAATAATCCATATCTTGAGTAATGAATTTACACTTATTCTTCTTCACTGTCAAACCAACTGCTTCCAGTATCTGAAAAACTTTTCACTGAGTATATAATGTGACTAATGTAACCGTGTGGATTAAAATGTCGTCCTGTAAATGCTTGAATCCCATTGACATGTGTAAACAATTGGTCCATTAACCTTTGAAAAACACTTGCAGCGGATGCTAAACCAAAAGGCATCCGCTTATACAAATAGTTTCCAAAGGGAGTAACAAATGTAGCAAGAGAGTGAGAATCTTTGGAGAGGGGAATCTGATGATACGCTGATCGTAGATCAATAGTGTAAAATATTTGCTACCCCCAATATTGGCAAGCATTTCCTGGATCCTGGGTAGGGGATGGCTATCTACCACTATATCACGATTAAGCACTCTCAAATCCGCACACAGACGAATCTCACCTGAGCTCTTATGTGCAACAACAGCAGCAGAAACCCATTCAGCAGATTCTAGAGGTGTTATAATGTGTAAGCACATATCATCTAACATTTTTTTTTAAATCATCCCTGGCAGATAAAGGAACAAGTCTGCATTTCAGAACAACTGGAATGGCATTCTTTTTCAGACTCATGGTGTGTTGGAAGCCTTTGACCTAGCCTACCTTATCGCTAAATACATAAGAATATTTGGAGAATAAGTTACCCAAATTAGAATCAGAACAAGGTTGGAGAACACTAGTCAGTTCTTGTTCAACAGATAAAATGGGTAGGCCCCCTAACACCACAGTCTCAGGATGACCAGGTCTCAAAATGATGCCTAAACTCGCTTGGTCTTGCCAGCCCAGAATATCACGACCATTAAGGGCTACATAGATTTTGGTATAAATATCATATTCCCAAATGCTTTAGGATTAACATCTGTAGGTTTGAGCAGAACGTTTGACAAAAACTTTTCAAAGGTCTTTTCGTCTAGTATCGGGATAGGAGAGCCAGAGTCAGCCATAACATTGCTATCAATTGGTCCTATTGATATATTACTCATAGGCCCTTTACACCTTTTAGTATCATTGTGTAAAGTATTCATTTCAATAGTGGACCACGTATTGCTCATAGCCTCACAAAGAGCATCCTCCTCAACATTAAGAAAATGAATCTTGCCCTTTTGTTTAGCTGATCTACACATCGTGTAAAAATTTCCTATTTTTTTACAAGTACTTTTTACATCTCTTCCCTTGTGCAGGACAATTCACATTATTGACCATATGATACTTGGATCCACATCTGTAACAAGAACCTTTTCACTCACACATACATATGCTTTAGGTTTGGTAGAAACAATTTTTAAATCAACATCATTAGCATTACCAGTAGATTTGACATGCATACATTTAGAACTTTCAGGAAATTTACTAGCAGAATCTTGAGTTAACATTTTTGAAGAAACTACAGAACGTTCAATACTGTGTGCAATATCCATTGCTTCCTCTAGAGAAGGATTTTTACAAGTTAAAATACGCTCTTTTATCTTTTTGTTAGAGCAATTAAAAACTAGTTGGTCACTCAAAGAAATATCTAAATTAGTACCAAATTGACATTTAGCTGCCAAACCATGCAAGACTGCTAAATAATCCTCAATGGGTTCATCTTGTGTCTGTTTGCGTTTAAAGAACACATGTTGCTCAACCATAACAAATGGTTCATCAGCATAATGCTTTCCCAATCGTGCCAACGCTTCCGAGAATACATTCCAGGTTTCGTCACGAGATGGAGCTGGTACAACAGGCAAATTGTCAAATACATCTTGACCTGCACTACCTAATGATTGAACAAAAGTACCCTTTTTCTAGAAGCAGAATATTTGGTAGCATCAATAGCCTCCATAATATTATCAAAAATTCAGTACTCAAAAGAGAAATAGCCAAACGATGGGTGCTACTCCACCAGCAAAGAAGAAAAGGGGGCAGGGGCCCAATAGACAAAAACACCTACCAACATGATCCCAAGGTAGCAGTGAGCCACTCCACCCTAGGACAAGCTCGGTCTCATGATGCGAGTAGTACTAGTAGACCTTTAGCTTGCAACCAGGGGGCTTTCTGGGAAAGGCTGGAGGAAACACTCTTGTCCCTTTTAAAGCCTCTATATACCTGGCTAGAAAACATAGAGGGTAGACTGGATAGTATGATGAGTCATATTAATACCTCCCTAGGAGCAATGGGCCATCTGGCAGCTCTATAGCCCCTACTCATGTTAATAGTGATGTTCATAGGTCGGAACTCACCCCCACCTAGCATTCTAACACCACATTGTGAGTTGACCCACTGTGATACTTCTAGCAACCCTGTACAAGCTGCACCCCAGGGTTTAAAACTAGTACCAGCAAGGGTAACATGTCAGGAGACTCTCCATCCTGCACAGGTCAGACCCCAAGGGCAAGTTAATTGCATATTTGATTCTGAATGGGTGACTATAGTAAGGAAAGTTTATTGTTAGGTGAAAGGACTCACAAGCAAGCTAGGATGGGTACTCAGCTGCCCGCCCAAGATAGTTCACAGGGTGTAGGAAATTTGCACCTCCCGCCAGAAGCAACATCGTACTTAGTAATATTGGTAAATGTTCACCCACTATCAGAAGGAGAGTCCGAACATTGGTCCACCATGCGAAACAAAGCCTTGTAGTTTTGAGCGGAAAAGTAGGGCTGAACTCAAAACTTTTCACGGAATTCAAGATGGCACGACAAATCGGGTGGGTTGGATCATCAAATAAAACCCTGCCTGGCAACTGTGTTGTGCTATATTTTAGGTCTCCAGCCTTAATTCAAACAATTTTTTAAAGGGTGGGCAATTGGCCGGTCAGGAGAAATGGGATAAGCGTTGTTCCTTTGGGCTTCTTCTACCAACCCCCTTGATCCTTGTGATTTCCCCAACAGCAGAGTTTTACAGCAGGGCCATGGTGGTTCATCTATGCTGTCCTGATTAATAATTATTTTGAGCCCCTCAATAACCTGTATGAGATTGACTGACTAACTCATATTAACCAGCAGTTAGAAGCGGGTGTTGAGGTAGTTTTGGATCGAGAAGACGGTTTCTCAGAACAAATGGTCAGCTCAGTTTGTAGAAAACAAGTGACAAGCGACCTCTGACCCTGCTCGCAGGCAGGTCTCTCCCCACGCCATCACACGGCTGCCAGCTGCCTCATACTTGCTCCCTTCCACCCGCCTGTTTTCCTGCCGTTTCCCGCTCCTTCCCGACGCTGCGTCCCTGCGGCCCCGCCCCCTGCTCCAGATTGGCCACCCCACTCCCGCCTCCCAGCTGCTCATCCCTCCCTCTCCCCCTCTTAAGGAGGCTGCGCAGTGGCGTAGGAGCGACCTCTGACCCTATCCCCCCTCTTATGGAGGCCGCACAGCGGACGCGCCAAAGGCAAGCCGGTCTGCCCCGTTCGCGCTTGGACCGCGACCAGCGACAGAACCCCTGTACCCCGCGTACGCCACAACACCAGACTCCGCTACAATGCCAGCACCCTCTATGCACTCAAAGCCGTCCGAAACCACACCTGCTTCCAAACCGCCCCGAAATGGACTCACGGACCTTTCTCCTGCCACACCTGCAGTTTCACCTGAGACAGAGCTATCAAACCTCCAAGGACTGGACCCAACCACCTTCGCTGCATACTCCTTAACACCCGCTCCGCACGCAAACACGCCATCGAGCTCTGGGATCTGCTCGACACCTCCGTTCCAGACGTGGCCTTCCTGACCGAGACCTGGTGAAATTACTCCTCGGCACCTGACATCGCCATAGCCATCCCGGACGGCTACAAGATCATCCACAGGGATCGCGCCAACGGAATCCGAGGAGGAATAGCCATCATTCACAAGTCCACCCTCAAGGTCGCCACCCACGCAGACGACACCCTCAACACCGCCGAGCACCTGCACTTCCGGATCCACACCGACCCCAACATCACCCGTAGAGGAACACTCATCTACAGACCCCCCCGGACCCTGA
Organism: Lissotriton helveticus; assembly: GCF_964261635.1. Lineage (NCBI taxonomy): Eukaryota > Metazoa > Chordata > Amphibia > Caudata > Salamandridae > Lissotriton > Lissotriton helveticus. The sequence continues at coordinate 1,512,604,490 of NC_136068.1, read as the reverse complement.
GCTCAATTCAGCGACTCCATCGCCGACCGCGCCAGCACCCACGCACTGGCCTCCACGGACTACATCCTCCTCGGGGACCTGAATTTCCACCTTGAGAACAACAACAACGCCAACTCCGCCACCCTGATCGACAACCTCGCCAACCTCGGCCTCAGACAACTCATCACCGCACCCACCCACGCCGCTGGCCACACGTTTGACCCCCTCTTCTCCACATGCACCCACGTCACCTTCAACCATACCACTGAACTCCACTGGACCGACCACCGCTGCATCAATCAATCAATCAATCAATCAATCAAATCATTTATATAGCGCACTACTCACCCGGAGGGTCTCAAGGCGCTGGGGGGAGGGGGTCCGCTACTGTTCGAACAGCCAGGTCTTGAGCTGCTTCCTGAAGGCGAGGTGGTCTTGGGTCAGGCGGAGGTGGGTCGGAAGGGAGTTCCAAGTCTTGGCGGCCAGGTAGGAGAAGGACCTTCCTCCTGTGGTGGCTCTTCGGATGTGGGGGACGGCGGCCAGGGCGTGGCTGGTCGAACGGAGCTGGCGCGTGGGAGCGTAGAAGTTGAGACGGCTGTTGAGGTATCCTGGGCCTTGGTTGTGTAGGGCTTTTTGAGCGTGGGTGAGGAGCCGGAAGGTGATTCTCTTGTTGACCGGGAGCCAGTGCAGGTCTCTCAGGTGTCTGGAGATGTGGCTGCGGCGGGGGATGTCCAGGATGAGTCGTGCTGAGGTGTTCTGGATCCGCTGGAGTCTCTTCTGGAGTTTAGCGGTGGTTCCGGCGTAGAGGGAGTTGCCGTAGTCCAGACGGCTGGTGACGAGGGCCTGGGTGACCGTCTTCCTGGTCCCGGTGGGGATCCATCGGAAGATCTTGCGTAGCATGCGCAGGATGTTGAAGCACGACGAGGAGACTGCGTTGACTTGTCTGGTCATGGAGAGGGATGAGTCCAGGATGAAGCCCAGGTTGCGTGCATGGTCTGTGGGTTTGGGCGCGCTGCCCAGGGCGGAGGGCCACCAGGAGTCATCCCAGGCGGAGGGTGCGGGTCCCAGGAAGAGGACTTCCGTCTTGTCCGAGTTCAGTTTCAGGCGGCTGTTCATCATCCACTTGGCAACGTCTGTCATCCCTTCGTGTAGGTTGGCTCTGGCGGTGACGGGGTCTTTGGTGAGGGAGACGATCAGCTGGGTGTCGTCGGCGTAGGAGATGATGTTGAGGTTGTGCTGGCGTGCGATGGCTGCGAGGGGGCTCATGTAGACGTTGAAGAGTGTTGGGCTGAGCGAGGAGCCTTGAGGAACGCCGCAGATGACTTCGGTGGCCTCTGATCTGAACGGGGGGAGGCGGACTCTCTGTGTCCTTCCGGTGAGGAAGGAGGTGATCCACTCCAGTGCCTTCTCCTGGATTCCGATGTTGCTGAGGCGCTGTACTAGGGTACGGTGGCAGACAGTGTCGAAGGCCGCGGAGAGGTCCAGGAGGATGAGGGCCGCTGTTTCTCCGTTGTCGAGCAGGGCTCGGATGTCATCGGTGGCTGCGATCAGGGCGGTCTCGGTACTGTGGTTGGCCCGGAAGCCAGACTGCGAGAGGTCGAGGGAGCCGTTCGTCTCGAGGAAGGCGGCCAGTTGCTTGTTGACGGTCTTCTCGATGACTTTTGCCGGGAATGGGAGCAGCGAGATGGGGCGGTAGTTCTTGAGGTCGGTGGGGTCGGCTGAAGGCTTTTTGAGTAGGGCGCTGAGTTCGGCGTGCTTCCAGCTCTCCGGGAAGGTCGCGGTGTCGAGGGAGGTGTTGATGATGTCTCGCAGGTGGGGTGCGATGACAGCGTCGGCCTTGTTGAAAACGTGGTGAGGGCAGGGGTCTGTCGGAGATCCGGAGTGAATGGAGTTCATCGTGTTGACGGTGTCTTCGGTGCTGATCTGGGTCGAGGCGCGGAGGGTGATGGTGGGGGGCGCTGGTTCGGTCGCGGCGTGCGACGGTTGAGTGCTGAAGCTGTTGTGTATGTCCGCGATTTTGTTGTGGAAGTAGGAGGCGAGGGAGTTGCAGAGTTCTTGCGAAGGGGTGATGTCGTTGTTTCCGGCGTTGGGGTTGGAGAGCTCTTTCACAATGTTGAAGAGTTCTTTGCTGTTGTGTGCGTTGTTGTCTAGTCGTTCCTTGAATGCGGTTTTCTTGGTGGGGCGGATCAGTTGGTGGTGTTTTCGGGTGGCGAGCTTGAGGGCAGTCATGTTGTCCGGTGTCGGGTCTCTGCGCCAGGTTTTCTCGAGTGCTCTGCAGTTCTTCTTGGAGCTCTTGAGTTCGTCGTTAAACCATGGAGCTTTCTTGCTTCCGGGTCTGCTCGGCGGGGTCTTCAGAGGGGCGAGGTCGTCTGCGCAGTCGCTGATCCATTTCGTGAGGTTGGTGGCCGCTTGGCTGGGGTTCGTTGCGCTGGTGGGAGGGTTCTTGCTCAGGGAGATAGCGAGCTGGTCTGCAGTGATCTTGTTCCAGCTTCTGCGGGGAATCTGTTGCTGGTGATGGTGGAGCGTGGTCCTTCTGAAGCTGAAGTGGACGCAGCTGTGGTCCGTCCAGTGGAGTCCCGTGGCGTGGCTGAAGGCGATGTCCTTGCTGGAGGAGAAGACGGGGTCGAGTGTGTGTCCGGCGTAGTGGGTGGGGGTGGTCACCAGTTGCTTGAGTCCAAGGTTGGCGAGGTTGTCCAGCAGGGTGGTGGTGTTGCGATCGTTGTTGTTCTCCAGGTGGAAGTTGAGGTCCCCGAGGAGGATGTAGTCAGCGGAGGGAAGGGCGTGCGGGGTGATGAAGTCGGCGATGTCCTCGCTGAATTGTGTGCGTGGTCCCGGGGGTCTGTAGATGAGAGTGCCTCTGAGGGTGGTCTTGGGGTTGACATGGATCTGGAAGTGCAGGTGTTCGGTTGGAGCGAGGGTATCGTCGGTGTCGGTCGTGATGCGGATGGTGTTTCTGTGGATGATGGCGATTCCTCCTCCGGTCTGGTTGACGCGGTCCCTTCGGATGATCTTGTAGCCGTCCGGGATGGCGATGGCGATGTCGGGCGCTGAGGAGGCGTTCATCCAGGTTTCCGTGAGGAAGGCGACGTCTGGGGCTGTGGTGTCGAGCAGGTTCCAGAGCTCGACGGCGTGTCTGTGGACGGAGCGGGTGTTGAGCAGGAAGCACTTCAGGTGGGTGCTGCTGGAGTTCGGCTTGGTGGTGGGTGCTGGAGTAGCGTGGGTCCGGTTGCAGGTGAAGTTGCAGAAGTGGCAGCTGAAGGGTCCGTGGGTGCGTTTCGGTGTGGCTCGGTAGCAGCCCGGGGTTCGGCCGGTGTTGAGTGCGTGGAGGTCTGTTGCGTCGTAGGTACGTCGGATCGGCTTTCGTCGGTGGGTGCCAGGGGTCCTGGCACTGGGCGCGGTCCAGGCGCGGACGGGCGCAGACGGGCTTACCTTTGGCGTGCCTTCGGCGCACAATCGGCGCGCCCGCTGCGCGTATGCACGGTCGCCATTTATGGCGAAGTGGGAGGGAGGGCGGAGCAGCTGGGAGGTGGGAGCGGGGAGGGCACAGAAGGGAAGGGGGAGTGGCCGCATGCAGGCGGCGGGAAGCGGGGAGCGGGAAGCGGGGGCACAGGGGCACGAAAAGCGGCGCTAACCAGGGCACAAAGACAGGACAAATAAAATTAAAAACCTTCAATAAACCAACCACGCACCACCGCACCCAACAGCTACCTCGCCGCTGCTGGAGCAAAGTCACCGAAGACCAGTTGATCACCACCCTCGCCCAAAACCCACCCACCTTCCCCACCAACCCAGACACCGCAGCCCGCAACCTCAGACAGTAGATCGATGACTGCGCCAACACCCTCGCACCACTCAAGAAACTCTCCAACAACCACGCCAGCAAGAGAGCCACCTAGTTCACCCATGAGCTGCAGACCTTCAAACGTGCATGCCGGAAACTGGAGAAGATATGGCTCCACGAACGCACTCCGAACAACCACGCAGCCCACAAGGACGCCACCCGCAGACATCACCACCTCATCAGATTAGCCAAGAAATCCTTCTTCAAAGACAGCCTGGATGACAATGCACACGACAGCAAAGAGCTCTTCAGTATCGTAAAGGAACTCTCCTACCCCAGCGCCAACAATATACCGCCCTCACAAGAACTGTGCAACTCACTGGCCATCTTCTTCCACCGCAAGATCGCAGACATCCTTGACAGCTTCACCACCATGACCACCCCGACTAAGCCAGACCCCACCTCCCCTGTGAACACCACCAGCCCCACCGCCTGAACTCCTAGTCCAACGTCAACGACGACGAGACACGCAAGGTCATGAACTCCATCCACTCAGGATCTCCGTCAGACCTGTGCTCACACCACGTATTCAACAAAGCAGACGCTGCCATCAAACCCCAACTACGGAAGGTCATCAACATCTCCTTCGAAACAGCAACATTCCTGGAAAGCTGAAAACACGCCGAAATCAACGCCCTCCTCAAGAAGCCCAAGACGGACCCCAAGAACCTCAAGAGCTTCCGGCCCATCTCCCTGCTCCCGTTCCCGGCGAAGGTCATGGAGAAAATCGTCAACATGCAACTGGCCCGCCACCTGGAGGACAACAACATCTTGAACCCGTCCCAGTCCGGGTTCAGACGAAACCATAGCACCGAGACAGCCCTCATCGCCGCCACAGACGACATCAGGCACCAACTAGACAACGACGAAACATCAACCCTCATCCTCCTGGACCTGTCAGACGCCTTCGACACGGTCTGCCATCGCACTCTAAAGACACGCCTCCTAGAAGCCGGAATCCAAGAGAAGGCCCTTGACTGGACCACGTCCTTCCTCTCCGGCAGAACCCAGAGCGTCCGCCTCCCGCCCTTCCAAGCCGAGGCCACTGACATCATCTGCGGCGTACCCCAGGGCTCATCCCTCAGCCCGACGCTGTTCAACGTCTACATGGCCCCCTCGCACAAGTGGCCCGCCAACACGACCTCAACATCATCTCCTACGCTGATGACACCCAGCTCATCCTCTTCCTCACCAAGTGCCCACACACCGCCAAAACCAACCTCCATGAGGGAATGAAGGCCGTCCCCGACTGGATGAGGAACAGCCGTCTGAATCTGAACTCAGACAAGACGGAGGTACTCATCCTTGGACCCACCCCCTCAGCCTGGGATGATTCCTGGTGGCCAACCACACTGGGAACAGCACCGACACCCACCGACCATGCACGCAACCTAGGATTCATCCTCGAATCCTCCCTCTCCATGTCTAAAAAGGTCAAGACCGTCTCCTCCTCCTGCTACAACACCCTCCGCATGCACCGCAGGATCTACAAGTGGATCCCGACCGAAACAAGAAGAACGGTGACACAGGCCCTCGTCAGCAGCAGACTGGACTATGGCAACACACTCTACGCATGAATCCCAGCCAAACACCTACGACGACTACAACACATCCAAAATGCCTCCGCCCGACTGATCGTCAACGTCCCCCGCTGCAGCCATATCACCCCCTACTTGAGAGACCTACACTGGCTCCCCATCGACAAGAGGATCACCTTTAAGCTCCTCACCCACGCACACAAAGCCCTCCACAATGCCAGACCAGCCTACCTGAACAGCAGACTCAGCTTGTACACCCCCACCCGCCAGCTCCGCTCGCCAGCCTCACCCTCACCGCTGTCCCCCGCATCCAACGAACAACCTCCGGTGGCAGATCCTTCTCCTATCTCACCGCCAAGACCTGGAACACCCTCCCTACCCACCTACGGCAGACCCAAGACCTACTCGCCTTCAGAAGACTCCTCAAGAACTGGCTCCTCGAGCAGTAGCGGCACCCCCTCCCCTCAGCGCCTTGAGACCCTCACGGGTAAGTAGCGCACTTTACAAGTACTCTGATTGATTGATTGATTGACAAGAGTAAAATATATGAAGATGAAATCTGACTCAATACTAAGGGACGGCGACCCAGTATATTTGGATCAGGGTACAGACCTATGTGCACATTGTACTAGCCCAGGGGAGATAGGAGGTTTGGATCAGATCCTCCGGTCAGGCATGTTGCAAAATAGCCTTTTGCCCAATTCCGTGGACCCCACTTGGAGGATTACCTCATGGAATATTGCGGGGCTGCGCTCAAAAACCCAAGATCCTGTCTGGTGTGAATTTACAGCTAAAGTTGATATATTGGGACTGCAGGAACCATGGTTACTGGACCCAATTCACATCAATGGTTTTAAGATGTTTAATACTCCAGCAACAAAGGGTTTAGGGGGCAGACCCAAGGGCGAACTCTGTACTTACAGCTCTAATAGTTTGGCAACTGGAGAAATAACCCTTGGTGCTGGTGACCCCTATTATAATACCTTAGAGTTTTCCTTGGGCATTAATCAACCCATAGTTTTGGCCAACCTGTATAACAACAGACCACCTGGGGAAATTAGCACTGCGATTGGGAAGCTATCCGAGACTTTGCTAGATATCTGTAATTCTGACACCTCTGATTGTATGGTTATTTTGATGGGGGATTTTAATTATGCAATATGTAATTCTGTTGATACCAGAACATGCATACTTGAGAATGAGGGTGGGGTGCGTAACACTCACTTCTGTCACACACCACTGGGAGACCTGTTTAATGAGATTGTGTATATGAATGATTTGGGTTTTGTGAATGATCTTCTGACCACCTCTGTATCTATTCCATATACTTTTAACAGAAGAGGACTAGCGTCTACAATCAACTTCATGTTAGTCTCATGTTCTTCTGCATCCAGGGTCTCTTCTTTTAACCCCTTGGGCGCTCATGATGAGCTCAGCTCATCATGGGACACAGTGGCGCTGTGCTCATGACGAGCTGAGCTCGTCATGACCGCCGCAGAACGCCCACGCAGGGATAATTCCCCTGCTGTGCTGGCCGTTCCATTACACGGGCGTGGTCATGACGAGCTCAGCTCGTCATGAGCACAGCACCACCATGCTGCGTGACGAGCCGAGCTCGTCACAAGCACTGCAGCGCCTGCACGCGGCCCACCTCACCCCAGCCCCGCAGGGGAATTAGCCCCGCGGGGAAGGGGTTCCGGTTGGTGACAACCCAATGAGTGACCACTTTTAACTTTGCTTGGAGATTAAAATTCCTCCTCAAAAGCCTAAGAAGGCCTAACAAAACCTTCCATTAACTGGTAATCTCGAACTGAGCAGAACTAATGGGTATTCTGTACTTTGGTCCAAAGTGGACCCAGTGGCGGTTATTACTAAATTACTTAAAAATAGCAAATCATCCTTTGACATCCATCTGAATGAGATTTCCCCCTGTGACAGAATTGTACAGTCTTTCGTAACTGTATGTAATGAGATCAGGAGTTTATTATTCGCTCAACATCATAATAATCATAAAGAACAAGGGTGGTTTGATAAACACTGCTCATTAGCACAGAATAACTTGAAAAAGGAGCTGCATAGGCAAACTAGATCCCCTGATCGGGTGAGACAGGCTAGATCAGAGTATAAGCGGGGCATCATGGATAGAAAACATATTTTGAGGCAGGAAGCTTGGGAAACTCTCCATACACCAGCTTTACTGAAAGACAGCGTGGCGTTTTGGAGGGCAGTAAGGGCCCCCTTTCTATCGGGGGGTAATTGACCAACTATTGAGATCACAATTTAGGAAGAGGTATGGATTAACCATTATACGAAGGTTCATAATGGGCACGGAGCATTTGATCAGCAACAGCTCCATCCCGTCCCTGCCCAGCCAGATAGTATAGAGTTGCAAGTTACACTGGAGGAGGTAAACAGAGCGCTCGCTAACAGTCTGGGTGGCAAGGCCCCGGCACCAGACGGAGTGCCGGTCGATCTATTTAAATCTAACATCACCCTCTGGGGTCCCTTACTAACTCAAGTTATAAACGCCAGCTTTAGAACATCAATACCTAAGACCTGGGTTGAATCAATAATTATCCCAATATTTAAACAAGCATTGGCATAGCCAATAGGTCTCGCCTGTTGGACCTTATAAGTGTTTAGCCATGCAACAGTTGTTGGTGCACCAAGGATAATGTGCTGCATAACTAAATACTTATAAGGTCCGTAAAAAGCGAGACCTATTGGCAATGCAATAGGTCTCGCATGCACGCGGATTTAAGCTTTTGGCATTGTAAATGACAATGCCATTTATTTATATTTTCAAAACAAAAATAAAAGGCAGTGTAATTTTCAATGTCAATAGCTCAAACTTGCGTAAATGTGAGACCTATTGCATTGCAAATACTTGTTTAAGGTTAAACTCAGGAACTTTAAGGAGGCAGTGAAAGCCTTGGGTGGTGTAGATCCTCACATGGCTGTTTTTTTAACCATTTGAAAATGTTTAATTATGATGAAAGAGAATGAATTGGCTAAAACGAATGATGAGGGTTCTTTGTACCAATTATATTTTTTATTAAGTTATTCACATTGCTTAATGATATTACTTATTTTATATTGAAATTATTCAAAATATTTGTGCAATAAATATATACTTACTTACTAACAATCCGCCCAGGATCACCCAAAATGGGATCTAGTTGTTGCCGTTATGACTGACTTATTGTGCTTTAAAATGTTTATCTCTGTTGGAAAATAACTTTAATTCTACTTTGCCTCTCTCGATCTTGCACCTGAACAACGCTGGTGCCATCACATTAAAGAGTATAACAGCTTCGCTTGGCAATGGCCCATTTAAAAAGATAGCAAGCAGTCCTTCTGAGAAGTATGGAGAAGTGTGGCTCACTGGTTAGAGGAGGCAGACCTGGAAGCAGAGGTCAGCCCGGGACCAGGGTTCAATTCCCAGCTCGACGGGGTCTTGAGTCCTAAAATTCTCACTCCGGTGCCTACTCGATTCACGGGTTCACACTCTGCGACTCTGGGCAATAGCTTGCTTAATCTCCACAACGGCCCTTTGCGGCGGGATGCCTGGCTTTCACCTTGCAGATACCCTGCCGGGGTTATCTCACAGGGGAATACCAGGACGGGTTCCCTAAGCAAGCGCTTAGAAACCGCTCTGTTATTTGCGCTATATAAATTCCTGTACATATACATTTACATTTAAGTACTAAGCACAATCGTATTCAAAGCAAAACAATCATGGTAACATGACAGTGGCTTTCACCTCCACCAGAGTGAATGACATATATAAGATAAGGATGATAAATAACCACATAGCCATTCAATCCCAGGATAGACTTTCACAGCTGACACTGACGGATGTATGACATTACAACGCATGCTTTTACATCGCAGTTTTTACAACGCATACCATTACAACGCATAGCGCTTTGGGGTGCTGGATAGTGAATAGTTTAATTTACTATTCCAACTCCAGTCCCCGTGGACACTAGGGAAGGTGTTGGATAGTAAATTAAATCTATTCCCTATCCTAGAGCGCCCCCCAGCGCAATGCGTTGTAATGGTTTGCGTTGTAAAAGTTGCGATGTAAAAGCACTGCGTGGTAAAAGTTGCGTTGTAAAGAATGTTTCCCGACACTGACAGCAAGAGCAGGTACCTTCTTCATTGACAACGCAGCTTCATTCTCAGATGACATCACATTTGAATTAAATATAACTTTATAGATTCAAGAAAATATTACAGAACATGAGAGCATCAGAAATACAGCTCTCTACACTGGTCCAACTTATGTTAGCCTTTGGCACTTTTTGGAATAGAAACTCCATGGCACAAGCTTCTTCTGATCCCACTTCTGACACCACTTATTGGAAATTGGGTTACTGATTGAGGGGGTGCAATCCTACTCAAGCAGCAACCACAATCTCTGTTCGGGTGAAACACAAGTACAGCCCAAATTAACCTGTGCTTGAGTCTCTGGAGGCTTGGCACACAAGCAGTCAGGTTAAATGTAGAGGCAATGGGTAAAGTGCAGAACTTCAACAGTAATAGCATGAAAACACAGTACAAGAAAAATCCCACAACAATTTTGAGAAATAGAGCAAAGTTTAATACATTTCTTGAGACTAAAATGACATAAATTCAATTAGTAGAGCCGGAGAAATGCAATTTCAAAGTTTTAAGTTAAAATAGTGCCTAGAAAGACAAAGCGCTGACTATGCTTATCTGGGCACATCAGACCGGGACAAAGTCACAAGTTCGAGCTGAACGCGATGGAGTGTAGGCTGGATATCAGTTTAAGCCCTCTGAACAAAGTACATTAATGTTGGTTTACAAAATATTGTGAGATCCTGCTTTGAGGAAGCATCGTGCATTGGCAGTTCTGAGGAGCAGCAAAGCTGCTATGCAATGTCCTGCATGGTTGTCGAGGATGCTGTCAGTGAGGAGATTGTGAGGCAAAGTCCTGCATTAATAATGCTTTGTGCACCTGTAGCTCAAAAGAAGCACTGGGGCTGTGATGTGGATCATGCATCATAGTCGAGGAATCATTATGCAATGTGAAGGCCTATGTCGAGGTTGCATCATGCAGCTGAGGTTCTGACGAGACTGCTGGCATGCGATGTGTGGTCCATCGTTGGGGATGTCTTGCACTGTGGTAGTTCTGCAGCAGGGCTAAGAGGCAAAGCATTGTACTGCTTGGCTGACACATCACCTTCAGGACCACCTCCAAGTGTCCAGGAATGAGGGGGCTCCACTTGGGGAGTAGGATTCACAGAAGATAGAGTCCTAGTGCTGGGTTCAATGTGGTTAGAGCCTTTTCTGTCTCTGAGGCTCAGAACAGGAGGCTAACCAACTAGCCCTTGGAGTCACTCTGGCGGTCCAGTCCTTTCACTCAGGCAGCAGAGAAACAAAGACACAGTTCTTTTTGCAGAGCAGCACAACAGCCCTTCTGATCCTTCCACAGGTCCAGAGGTGTACTGAAGTGTTGGGTCTGAGGGTCCATCTCTAGTGCTCACATTGAAGTTGTTCAAGCTTCTAGAGGTTTCCACCCCAGAGGTGTCTGTAAATTCTTGATCTTGTCATGGCCCCAACTTGTATGGGGTCACTAATGACTCTTGTCAAACCCTTTGTTACTGCTCAAGCAGTGCCTTTGTGATGTGCATGCAAGTTTGTGACAGCTCATCCCCCTCATCATGTCAGAAAATACCCATCCTGCCAACATCGATTGCTCTTTGTCTCTCCGTCTGGGAGCAATACACAGATATCAACTGCCAGCTACACCTACTTATTTAACCAAGGAAACAGGCTGCAGACACCAAATGGTTTGGCCTTTCTTAGAATTGTGACCAAAAATCCGACTTTACTGTTAAAAAGGGTTTTAAATGACAATTGTTTATACACCAAACTCGACATTCCTATCTGCTCCCAATTGAAAGTTATCACTTATTAAACATAAAATTCAATGTTATCCTGTAGTTGAGGTAGGCCTTGCTGTAGTGAAAATTGAATGTAAGAAATTTTCACTACCAGGACATGTAGAAGTTAAAAGTACACGTCCTACCTTTTGAATACACTGTACCCTGCCCTATGGGCTGTTTAGGGCCTACCCTAGGGGTGACATAAGTATGAAAAAGGAAGGGTTAGTCCTGGTAAAAAGTTATCTAGCCAGGTTGAATTTACAGTTTACAACTGCACACATAGCCTGCAATGGCTATCCTGAAACAGGTTTCCAGAGCATCTTAAGTGGATGGCACACTAAGTGCTGCTTTCCCACCAGACAATTAAATGTACCCATGGGGTGTGAGCCAATTTTACCATGTTTAGAGGATAGAGCGGAATCACTTTAGCACTGGTTAGCAGTGGTAAAGTGTGCTGAGTCCTGCGAGCCAGGGAAAACAGGTTCAGAAAATAGGAGAGTGAAGGCAAAGGTTTTGGGATGACGTAGCAGAAAATGCCAAGCCCAAAACCACTGTTAAAATTGAGGGTTACTGAACCCATGGTGAAGTGTTGGTTCAAAGACAGGATTTACTACGGTGTTTTAACATTGTTCCATAATCCAGATTGATCTAGTGCAAAAAAGTCTTTCAACTACTTAGGAAGCTCCCTATTCCTTTCTAGGGAGCCAAAGTCAACTGTCTGTAAATTGTCCATAAATTGTTGAAAGGGCAACAACTTGTATCCTTCACAGGCCCTCCCATTTTGCAGACTATTCCCGCAAAAGTTACTTTCAATATTTGCTTTTATGGTAATGTTCCTTTTTGTAGCTTGTTCCCCTGCCCTGAAAGCCCAACTGCATGTGAATCCAGCATCCTGACTTTTATTTTGGCCCTGGCATCAAGCCAATTTATCATATGTGCATGGGTCCACGACTTTCTCTGGTAAAACAAGGTCCAGGCTCTGGTTTGTGAACTGTAGAGGCTCACTAATTGCACCCTTATAGTAGGCAGTGGACCGCTGCCCATGCCCTATCTGTATCATATTAAGCAGTGGTATCAGTGTACCTTGTTTGAATCATTAGTGTGAGCAGACCTTTTTCCTACACCAGTGTGAATGCAACCAATTAACCAAGTTGCATAAAAGTCTGTTGTGATGTGAAAACATTGCAGTAATCAGTTCTGGACAAAATTAGAGTTTGTATCAAAACTTTCCTCGATGCAGTTTGTAGAAAAGTGATAATTTTTAGGTTGAGCCTAGAGCAGCGTGCATGCGCTGCTTGCTTGACTTTTAGTAAGGGGCTTCAGAAACCTCCCCAAGCTCACCACACGCTCGTGCATGTGCTTTTGTTTTTCTCCCAGGATATTGGGCTTTGCGTGCATCGTTCTAAGAAAGACGGCATGCAATTGGGCAAAGGCGGGTACATGTCCCGCCTTTGCTCCACCCACGGCCTATTGCTTGCGGTTACCCGCACTGGCCACGTCTGCTTTCAATTATTGTTCCCAGACACGGGCGCGATAATTGAAAACAGATCGCTCGCTGTGGTGTGCGCGTGCCCACCACTCACGTGTTTCTTAGCCTACTGACGAATCCGGGTTCCTCTGTAGAGCCGGTAAAGCTCTTCTTCGCAGCCTTCCCTTTGATCAGAAGTGCCTCATAAAAAAAATATGTAATCTCCCGTCACATGAATTCCCAGCGCCATAGAAATAATACCGCTAATCGAGACAAGACATTTGATGAGAATAAAATCACTGGACGTAATTAAGGTCCTCAATTTGCATGATAAATTCTTCTCTCTGACTCAGGGGCTCTGTGACACGCATGGAAACTTTTCCCGTGCCGTTTTCCAGATGGCGTGCCTTAATAAGGCTCCAGTAATGCGCCGGTCAAAAATTGTTGCATCTAAGAGGCTCTCTCTTTCCTGCGCCCTTGGGAAAGGTGAAAGCTGGACGGGTTTGTTGCTAATGCATGCCTGGGCTCTCGGTGCACGAGGACGGTGCCACTGAAGATGTGTGCTGGGTCTGGGGGTGCACCTTGTGAGCAGCAGCTAAGGGGGGACCCGTCTCGGCCCCACGCAGACTCTGCTTCTCAGCCACCACATCCTGCCCTCCCTGGCGCCCGCACGCTGCCCATGCTGTGAGGTGCAAAGCTCCACAGCGCTTCAGAGGAGCATGTCTCTGGAGGGTAGGCGGCCTTCTCGTACCCTGCGCCCTCGCCCCCTCTCTCTTCAGCAGTTTGTGACCTTGTTCAGCAGCACATAGCGCCTGAAGCTCTTTCCACAAGGTGCAGCTGTGTTGTGATTTTTCTGGGTGATAGAATGGGGAGGGAAATGCTGTGAATGATTTGAGAGGAGCAACAGATGCAGGGCTGGAAGTTCGCCTTCGGTGCAGTGCTGGGAGTGAGACTTCGGGGCAGGGCTTGGAGTGACCATTCAGTGGAGAACTGGGAGTGAGCCTTTGGTACAGGGCTGGGAGTGAGCTGTCGGTGCAGGGCTGGGAGTGAGCCTTCGGTGCAGCCGATTATTTCTGCCCAAGGTGAGCACGTGCATGCTATATGGTATCTTTTATTTTATGTTTATAGACCTTGGACACATTCCACGGAGATATGGAGTGTTTCTATTGTGCTGTATTGTAATTGCGTTTATATAGTGCTTATTACCCTGACGAGATGCTGAAGCACTTTGCAACAAGCAATATGCAAATCTGAAGTCCAAAGTTAAGAGACTAATCTAGCAGTTATTGTTTTTTTAGTCATTTGGGTTAGTCTTCTGCTGTCAAGGAAAGCATTCCATACAGGTATTCCTTTTTCTTTGTGGTAGATTAAAGTGAAACATGGATGGCTTTGAGAAAATTCCCTGTGTCAAAAAAATTCCCTGTGTCTCTGAGATTCTGTCTGGAGAGCATAGCTTTCAAAATGGATGAATGGGCCCATAGGCAAAAAATTCCAGGTATAACGGTTTCTTCAGTCTACAACCACATAATGATAACCAGTCATGTAAATGTAAATGTGCTGGACTTGTAAAGCGCACAGCTGCCCGTAAGCGTCCCGGCGCTTGCTTAGAGAACCCGTCCTGGTATTCCCCTGTGAGAAACCCCGGCAGGGTGTCCACAAGGTGAAAGCCAGGCATCCCGCCGCGAGGGGCCGTAGTGGAGATTAAGCAAGCTATTGCCCAGAGTCGCAGAGTGTGACCCCGTGAGTTGAGTAGGCACCAGAGCGAGAATTGTCGAGTCCGTGGAATTTTTGAGCCCGAGACCCGCCGAGGCAGGGAATCGAACCCTGGTCCATGGTCGATCTCAGCTTCTGGGTCTGCCGCCTCTAACCACTGAGCCACGCTTCTCCACTTGAATCTATCTTCTGGGCTCACCTTGGAGAACCGGGCCTTATGGGCCGAGCGGTGCAGGGCACACCTAATATCTCCGGGTTCACCTGCCTTGTCAGACAGAGACACGAGACACTCTGTTAGGCGTAAAAAATCGGGTTTATTAGCTGCAGCTAAGCACAGTTATCCAAGAAGTACAATGGTATATTCTTAGGAGACTGCCACTTAATTCCGTGGCGCACAATCTTTTATAGGACACATATTTACAACGTCTACTCCCAAAACATACAAAACTGACAAATAGGAAAAGTTTGAAAACAAGCTATCAAGTATCTTGAATACGCCCTTCTTTCAGACCCCGTGTTCTCTCCTCCCCTCAAGTTAATCAATGCTAGTGCCTGTAATTCAATTTGCAGGTGGCAGGACGTATTTGCGTGCCTCAAAGGATAGTTGTGTAATAGGAGAATACAAGGAGAGAATAGCGAAGGCCAGTCAAATAAGATAAAGTAAGGGAAGAATGGTGGGACCCAAACAGTCAACTAAGACAAGGATCAATCAGTCTAGACATGGATTCACAAACTCGGCCAGACCCTGACGTCGGTTTCGTAAACAAGGACAACGAGTTACTTTTTAACAGCAGAGACGCATAGCAGCTGGAAAAACAAAAACACTGCGTTCGCCGTGCTGCCTGAGTAAAGGCAACACAAAATGGCGGCTGGACACAAGATGGCGGCTAAATATGAAGCAAAGTCGAAAACCACAGAACCTCAACCTTGAGAGTTCTTATGGATTACCATCTTCTGATGACTGAACGCCAACCATTCTGGGACCGCCCTGTCTCCACAGGACCCAAAGCAGTGAGTTTCCAGGCAAGCTTGACTACACCCTGAGCTCCCAGGCCTGCCTGTCTCTCTAGGACTCGTATACACGGGTCCACAGAAGCTCGCAGGCCCACTTGTCTCTCTAGGAGTCCTGTATACTGATTCACAGGAGACATCAGGCCCACCGGCCTCTCCAGGACAGAACCCTATGAGTTTCTAGGCATCGCTGTCTCCTCATGACTGTACTCTGAGTTTTCCCAGGAATACATGTTTCCTAGAACTAACCCCTGCGGGTTCTCAGACAGGTCTGTGCACCCAGCATTGAACCGCAAGAACTTGACTCAGGGAAGTAGCTTCCATTGGTGCAGCGGCACAAGGACACAGAGACCTAAGGGAACCTCTGAGTCCTGATTATTGATGCATTTCACAATTTAAACAGCAATCAGGGCTCAAGTGCCTTCATTGCACTAGAGCCCATGATGCACTGGCTACGCCACTGGCTTGAGTGGCTACTCTCCTGTCCTATAAACTTGCAACTTTTAGCTCACAAACCATATGGTTAGACAGGAAACCTTTGACAGGCCTGTGCCAGCCTTGTTTTGCAGATAACAAATACCTATTGTCCAGAACAATGCATTTAAAAGGAGTCAGGCACTGCTTAATTTGAGACTGTAGTTGTAGGTGAGGCCCAAAACTCATTTTTGGGGACTGCCACTTATTATTCCTCCACAGACTTTGGTCCAGAGCAAGAGAGAGTAAAAGACAAAAGAGAGTGGGAAAGAAGGGGGAAGAGGACAACGGAAAAACAGTGACTATGAGAGAAACAAAAGATGAAAAGAAACTGAAAAGTGAGAACTGGAAAGTGAGATAAAGAGAGAAGGAATCAGGTTTCCAGCAAAATTTTTAGCTCCAGCATGTATTCTTTTAGAAAAAAGACATTAAAAGAAAACAATGAAGCAAAAGATTGGACCATGAAGCATGCTTCCAGCGCTGCTGCCATTAAAGACGAGCACTTAAAGTTACATTAAAGTTACATTTTCAGAACTCATGGGCTCTTTCCTGTCTGTTCTTGTGAAAATAAAGAATGCGCCAAGACTTATGTTACAAGTTAAGTTATGAAGGACAAGACTCAAAACTAGGTGAAACTTGAGTTGTCAGAACCCTACAAAGTGTGCAGCCTTTGAAGGTGGCGCATGCCAGTATTCGGGGCTGTCTGGGAATGGTCTTCGACTGGTTCCAGCGGAACAGTTTGAAGGCCAACTCCAGTAAGTCGGAGGTCTTATTCTTTGGCTGTGCCACCGACCCTGAATGGCGGCAATGGTGGCCGTCTGACATGTGTCCTCCCGCACAGTCATCACAGGTTGCCAAAAACCTTGGTGTCAAGCTGGACAACAAGCTCTCATTGAGAGCTCATGTCCTTGGGCTGGCCGGCACCTGTTTCGGCATTCTGAAGATGCTCCGCAAGTTCCTACCATTGCTGTCTGTGGAGCATAGGCGGATTACTGTGCAAGCGCTCATTGGATCCAGGTTGGATTACGCCAACGCCCTTTTTCTTGGCCTTCCTGATTATTTGGTCCAGCGCCTGCAGGTGGCACAAAACTCTGCTGCCCGCGCCATTTTTGGCCTGCATAGGCGAGCACGAGCTTCTGGGTTGCTGCATATGCTTCACTGGCTGCCTATCCGGAAGCGGATCATGTTTAAATCCCTGACGCTGATGCACAAAGCATTGTTTGGTTTAGGTGCTGGATACCTGCAGCGAAGATTGGCCTTATATCGCCCAGCCCGCTCACTGCGGTCCGAATCTCTCTTTAATGCCGTGGTCCCGCGTGTGAGGAAGGCCCGCACTGGGGGTTGCTCCTTCAGCTTCAAGGCTCCCTAGTTGTGGAACTCGCTTCCGCTGGCGCTACGCAGCACCTCCAATCTGCTTCAGTTCAGGAAGAGCCTGAAGACTTGGCTTTTTAATCTTTAGGCTTTTTCTGGTGGGTTTTTCTCTTTTTTCTTTGTATCTGTTGTTCCTTGTTGTGTTATTCTACTCCGAGCTGCCTGTGGAAAGCGCCGGGACACTCTTTTAGAGTAGCCGTGCGCTATACAAACTCAATATAACATAACATAACAGTACACCGCATTGTTCCACAAAGGACTCACTTCCTTTGAAGTGAGTCCTTTGTGGAACAATGCGGTGTCCTGGCATGCGCCATCTTCAAACATCTTCAAAGGCTGCACATGAATTGAATTTGCAATTCATTTGCGTTCCCTTCCTAATAGCGAGCGCAACCGCAATTGCGGTCACAAAACACTTGCAAATTACCCCCCTCTTCAAGAGGATAGCAATGGGGTCGCAAAAGGGAAGGGATCCCCAGGGGGCCCCTTCCACTTTGCAAATGCAGTGGGGAAATATTTTTTAGGGGAAGGTAGTGGTCCCAGGGACCAATGCCTGCCCTTAAAAAATGAAACAAAAACATATATATATTTTTTTTAAATGCATCCCGTTTTCCTTTAAGGGAAACGGGCTACATTTAAAAAACAAACTGCTTTATTTAAAAGCAATCCCAGACATGGTGGTCTGCTGAGACCAGCAGGCCACCATACCTGGGAGGGCCTGCAATTACCAATGGGGTCGCAAATTGCAAGAGGCTCATTAATATTCATGAGACTCTCAATTGGATTCTTGATGCTGGAGGTTCAACAGAACGGGTGGACGAGCCTTCTCACACCTGGCGGCCAAACGATGGAATGATCTACCCATGGATCTTAGACACACCACAGATCTCCTCCAGTTCCGGCAAAAACTTAAAACTCACCTCTTCCCTAAAGACTAACTCCCCCCGTATGATTTCAGCAGTCCCCTTTTTCTTTCAGCGCCGTGATATCCCTTGGGATGAGTGTCGCGCTTTACAAATACCACAAATAAGAAACAGCGATCATCCTCCGTGACCTCAGCGCGGCCTTTGACATGGTCAACCACCAAATCCTGATCTATCATCTCAGACGTTTTGGGGTGACCGGAGTAGCCCTAACGTGGCTACAATCTTTTTTGAAAGAGAGAGTCTTCCAGGTGTTTGAGGGTGATGGCACCCCAAAACCTCTGCCTCTTCTATGCGGTGTCCCACAGGGGTCGTCCCTGAGCCCATCCCTTTTTAATGTCTATATGGCTGCACTTGCAGAGATTGTGCTCCCATTTGGGGTCCATATATTAACTTATGCTGACAACACCCAATTGGTTGTGGCTCTAAACCACTTGGATAATGCCTCAACTGGCCTCTGTTCCTGCCTAGAAGAGGTAGCCAAATGGATGAATCAATCTTACTTAAAACTAAATGGTGACAAGACAGAGTTGATGATTCTTGGCAATCCATCTTGCTACAGGGCAGATGTCTTATGGCAAGCTTTCATGTGCTCTGTCCCGGTCTCTAAGAGCCAGATGAAGAGTCTGGGTATCTGGCTGGAGCAAGATCTCAGCTTTCTGGCCCAGGCACGGAAGGTTGCGGCGTCCTGCTATGACATCCTCAGGATGCTCTGGAAAGTGCTTCCACTTCTCCCCTTCCAGGCAAGAAATCGTATGGTACAGGCACTTTTTCTCTACCATCTGGACTACGGGTATGCCATTTACCTTGGAGCTCCAGCTTCGACCTTTGCTCCAAACGGTGCAGAACTGCGCTGCAAGAATCCTTGTGGGAACCCCGAACCGGCAATCTGCAAAGCCCGCCCTGACGTCCCTTCATTGACTTCCCGTTCGGTAGAGAGTCTATTTTGAGGCCATGTGCATTACCCACAAGATTTTAAAGGGAATGGTCCCGCGATCAACCACTTCCTGGTCCAGCCGTATATAACGAATAGACGGCTCTGTTCAGACAATCTAGGCCTGGCTGTAGTTCCCATGATTAAAAGAGCTAGAAGTGGTGGCCGCCTATTCTCTTATAATGCTGCAAAACTGTGGAATACTCTCCCTCTCAGCCGATGTAAGGAATCTAGCCATGTAGCCTTTCGAAAATCATTGAAGACCTGGCTTTTCCCCTAGGTTTACCTGCAATGCCCCTCTTAGTTACTGCCATAGCGCTTAACAAATACTATTTCATTCATTCGTGTCCTCATTGGGAATCGCTAACAGTGTGTTACACAGTTGTACATCCAAAATAGCGCCTTGCAAAATACAAGTTGAAAAATACTCGCTATTTTGGGCGTAGTACATCTGGCCCAAAATGTGTGTGTGTGTGTGAGTGTATGTGTGTGTGTGTAGTGCATGTGTAGCACATTTGATAACAGGACTCTGTGATTTTGGATGCTCTGGTCAAACAGGGTTTGATGATAGCATCCCCAGAAGTGAGGAGTATAGAGACAATTTAGAAATTCCATGGGGGCTTGGTTAGGAAAGGACCGCTAATTAGTTCTTCCTGATTACTGCCATTTGTAGTTTATTTTGTTCATGGTGAGGAAGTTTCTAGGCAGGTTGGTCTCTGCTCACTGCTTAATGAAGGTTGATGACAATCAGGTGCAGATAATGCACATTTCATGGTACTCATGTTTTGGATACTCCTGCTTGGAATCATACCATAACATAATGTGTATTTGTAAAGCACATTTTCACCCAAGGGTATCTTGGCGCTGAATAACAGATATTTATTGTTATCCGACTCAGTGTTACTCATTTTATTAACCTCATAAGGATGAAAGGCTGAGTGAACCTGCCAGGATTCAAACCTTTGATCAAGAGATTGAACACAGGCCCCTAAAGTGGACACATTAATCCACTAGGCCACCAAACACATTGCTAATTGTGGTGGTGACACCACTTAGCACAAAGGCAATGTCTGAGAGCAGCTTAAAAATGACATTTGAAAGAGAACCAACCAATGCCTGTTCTGAAGCCTTAGGCATTTGATCAACATCCATTGCCTGTAAAATGTGTAGAAAAGTGGGATCCAGCCCACTCCACTTCGTCCTACTTCCATGTTCTTTGTGGCAAAGGTACTGAGTGCTACACAGAGTACTCTTAGGATATCTGTGTGACAAGGGGTGATTTCCATCAGCAGAAGCCTCAGTGTCTGTTGATGGGCTGGGTTGTGATTATATGCCTGGAAGCCTGTTTGCTTGCTGAGCGAGGGAATGAGTGTGCCTGTTCCTGCAGGTTGATAGCTGTCCAGAGGAAAATGCAATGCATGTTTAACATATGAGAATAGTCAGAGAGAAGGAGCAATCATCAGCGACGAGCCAGGAGTGTCCCCTGTGTGGAATGGGCTCCCCTAGTCTCCTCATCGTGAACTGGGTCAAGCCTTCGACAAAAAGCGACCACTGAGTAAAATTGGTAGTCTGCCATGGCTGAAAGACTGTTTCCACTGCTGCTGGAGCCAGAATGCTATGGAACACCAATGTACCTGGTTATTGTGGATTCTGCAACTGCAAAGACCATCTGTAAAGTCAAGATCAGCCTGGAGGCCACACCTGCCAAAACAGAGTCCCTCAAGTCCCTGGCCTAGGAAGGCTGCAACTGCTGAGTATCAGAAGCTGCTGGAGGAAGCAGCCACACCATGATTACCAAAGTCTCCATGATCCCAGTGACATTGCTGCCACACACCCAACAGCTCCAAAGTAGCTGCATGAGCAGGACCACTGCACACCTGTTATAGCTCCTACCCGCTGGACCCCTGCTGCTGAAATCAAGCAACCAAATGAACTTCAGAACATGTGTGAACAAAAGGAAGAGGTTGACAGAAGCCTGGTACATGAACAAATAATTTTTCCATGCTCATATTGAACTGGAAAAAAACTGAACTGCACTATTGGTGCACATATGACTTGGGAATGATTGAGTGGCTGCACCTGTCCTAAGCCAGTACCATGCCACATATTAGATTTGAGGGATCACAAACTTTGGTGAACTCTATTAGCAGAGGACAGGTACACCTAAAATCAAATAGAATTGTCATCCTATATTGCATTCTCCTACCTATATTGTGTAGCATTGATTGACGCTGTTGGATGAAAGTATTTACTTTTATTAAAAGAATAGCACTGGACTGGACATATTCTATTGTGCCTGGTGGATGAGTGTGGAGTTTTGAACATTGCATCCCTTCACTCTACCTCCCTGAGAAGCCTGTGAGTGTTCATTCTCATGCCCCTCTGAGTCAAGTTCAAAAAGATTTCACTTGGCTCAGTTTGCAGAGCCATATAGGATGGTGCCCAGAACACCAGGGGCAAACATCAACCACCACATTTGGAGATCACTACGCCTTCACTGCCCTGTGCCCCCCCTCGTCCCAAATGTGATTGACAGTATTTCCTCTCAAATGTTCAAGATATGGCTACTGCTGCCATCTTTATAGTCTCATTTTCTTCACATCAGCAAGCAAAATCCTAACATGTGGGTGAAAAGTAGGAGGTTTCAACAAACCATCCCAGTTTCCAGCATCTCCCATTTATCAACTTTGCCTCCTGTAATTCATCCCTGTTCAATTGTCTGTGTGTGTGAGAGAAGGAAGGGGTTTAATCAGATCATCCAAGCTTCCAGCATCTCCCTCGGAAGTCAGGGTGAAATGTCTTGTGTAGTTCGAAGGGGATGTATGACGTTACAACGCAGGCTATTACAACGCCTGCCTTTACAACGCGGTTTTTACATCGCAGTCCATTACAACGCATAGCGCTTTGGGGTGCTGGATAGTGAATAGTTTAATTTACTATTCCAACTCCAGTCCCCGTGGACACTAGGGAAGGTTATTGGATAGTAAATTAACCTATTCCCTATCCTAGAGCGCCCCCCAGCGCAATGCGTTGTAATAGTTTGCGTTGTAATGACCGCGTTGTAATGGTAGTGCGTTGTAAAAGTTTCGTTGTAACGGTTGTTCACCGTTCGGGGGAGGTTTCAATCTGCACCCCCTTCTTCTTTTCCTATTTCCCTTTTTCGATACCTGATTGGAGGGATTTAAGTTCTTATCCTGTCTCCATTCAAACTTTCGAAAGGATTACCCATCAAACCATCTTGTGGGATCAGCTTATCTGATGGTAGGAAAGGAACCTATTTAATGGTAGATTGTGGTAGTGGCACTCTGCTCTTCCTGCTGAGTACTTTGCCTGGTATGCATCAAATGCCTTTGTCCTCTGTGGTGAAAGCCTTTACCAACTCTTTTTCCACAGCAGCATGTTAAGATTTGGGTAGGGATGTTGACCTGACAAAGTCTCTCTGCAGAAATGAGAGTGGATTCCTTCCTTACCAATATGGACCACCCTACTATCTGCAGAAACCAATCTATGTGCTATGGCATTACACTAAATGATGGGAGTGGACCTGTAGTATTTGATGAGGAGCCTTACAGTCTCCCATATCTCACAATGATTCATAAGCCTTGGGGTGCATATGGGGCCTCGCAAAGTTTGGGGGGGCCCCCTTGCACTGTAGGAGCAGCATGGGCCTTCATATGCCACATATTAGGTGCCACACAGTGTATGATATATTTAACAAATTAACCATTTTCACTTACTATGTCCCTCTCTCAGTAAAGTGTATTTGGGAACCAGATCAGTTCATATTTGTACAACGTTATAAATGTATGCAAGCATAACACAGTTCTCTTATTCACTTAATGGTCAAAGATGGGGTTGTTGGTTGACTGGGGTGGGAGTCCTGGTCAAGCAGCAACTATACTCCTTGAAAAGGTGAGGCATGAGCCAACCCTAAATTAACCTGTGCTCTACCTTCTGGTAGCTTGGCACAGATCAGTCAGGCTTAACTTAGAGGCAATTTGTAAAGTATTTGTGCAACACTTAAATCGTAATAAAGTGACAACACCACACAAAAAGGATCTCACAACAAGTTAGAAAAGTAGTACTTTCTTTAATAGACAGGTAGTACCCCTGTACTTGGCACTTATAGGTAAATTAATTGTTCCAGTTGGGCATAAGCCAATTTTACCATGTTTAAAGCAAGATCACAAGCACTTTAGCTTTGGTTAGCAGTGGTAAAGTGCACAGAATCCTAAAGCCAGCAAAAACCAAGTAAGCAAAATAGAAGGTATGAAGGACTGACAACTACCAACTCGGACGACGCCTCACCCTCCATGGAACATTTCCCTTTTAGATACAGCCCAACCCCAGAACAATGTTCTGCGAAACACTTGATTACAGCCCTCCTGGACCCCGCACCCCTTTCACCAACTTCATCACTGACCACATCACACCCCACACCCTCGCCTCTACGGACTACCTACTACTTGGAGACTTGAACGTCCACCTGGACAACCACAGTGATCCCAACATCACCTCCCTCCTGTAGAACCTCACCAACATAGGACTGAAGCAACTTGTCTCAACTTCCAAACACACAGCAGGACACACACTTGACATCAGCTTCACCAGAGGAAACAACATTCGCTTCAGCCACAACACAGAACTGCTCTAGACAGACCACCACTGCATCCATTTCTCCTTTACAAAACCCACCTCACACAACCACACATGCTGCCTCCCACACAGAAGCTAGAACAAAGTCTCTGAAGAACACCTCACCTCCACCCTCACCTGCACTACACCTCCAATGATGACAGACTCCAGCACACCGGCAAGAATCCTTTACCTTAGGATCGCTAACTGCACCAACATTCTCGCCCCCTCCCAGAATACAACGAGACGCTCCAACAAGAAAGCCAACTGGTTCAACATGGATATCCGAGAATCCAAGCGCTCCTGTCGATGACTGGAGAAGACGTGGAGAAACAGCAAAACCCCTGAAGCACACTCCGCCTACAAAACATCACAGCATACCACCAACTCATCAAATCAACAAGAAAAATCTTAATCCAAGACAGAATCCTCTCCAACACCCACAACTCCAAGAAACTCTTTGCCGTCATACAGGATCATGGGTGTCATCATACCTATGCCATTGACACCCAGCTCATCCTCTCCCTCACCAAGGAACCCAACATCACCAAGCACAACTTCCAAGAAGGGGTGAAACCCATCACAACCAGGATGAGCAACAAATGCCTGAAGCTCAACTCTGAGAAAATAGAAGTCATCATCCTCAGCTCCACCCTGTCCGCATGGGAAAACACCTGGTTGTCCCCTGCCCTCAGAAACCCATCCACCACAACAGACAATGCACGCAACCTCAGCATCATATTTGACTCTTCACTCACCATGAATCGCCAGATCAACGCTGTATTCTCAGCATGCTTTAACACCCTCCACATACTTCGCAAGACGTTCAAGTGGATCCCCCCGACTCCAAGAAAACTGTCACCCACGCACTCATCACCAGCAGAGTAGACTATGGCAATGCCTCTATGTCGGAATCAACAAAAAACTCCTCTGCAAACTCCAGAACACCGAAGCCAGACTTATCCCTGACATTCCACGACACGACCACATCACCCAACATCCGCAAACTACATTGGCACCTCGTATAAAGAAGAATAACCTTTAAGTTGCTCATACATGCCTACAAATCCCTCCACAACACTGGACCCCTATACCTCAATGACCAAATCTACTTCCACTCCCCCAAGAGACACCTCCGCTCAGCCAACCTCATGCTAGCCATCGTACCTCATTTCTACAGGACCAGAGCAGGTGGAAGATCCTTCTCCTAGCTAGCAACCAAGACCTTGAACGAACTCCCCCTTTACCTCCGACGAAGCCCGACACTGCACCAATTCAGAAAGGGCTTCATGACCTGGCTCTTTGAATTACCCCAACTGAGCTGCTCACACCCCCTGTCAGTGCCTTGAGACCCATACGGATGAGTAGTGCGCTCGGCAAAACCCTGATTGATTGACTGATTGAAGGAAAAAGTTATGGGTAAAATAACGGTCTAACACAGGCCAGCATAACATAATTGTCTTATTTACTTAAGGGTCAAATGTAAACCTGCATTGGGTTTTTCTGGGCTTATTTCTTTTTTGTGTGACCTTTTTCTCTTTTTATCCTAATTTCACATTCTCTCCCTCCATTTTTTGAAACCCTCAAATTTGCCTTCCCAATTTCTTGAAAGGGGCCATACATTGTGCAGAAACGTCTGTAAAGTGCCACTACAACAGGTATTGCAGAATGTTCATTTGTCAGATGAAGTCTGCTTGGATTGTGAGACCTATTGTCACCTATTATGACATAATTCCTTCGATGACCCCTGTAAGGGCATGTTTCATTGCTTTTTACATACCTATTCTTAATTCCTGAAATTTTACCAGAGATGGGCTTGTAAAGATCATAAATGTGCCAGTGCAAGAGAAAGATCCTCACTAAGTCAGATTCCGGCACCATAAAGTTAAATGGCAAAGGAAATAGGTCTGGACTTTGCAGTCAGAGCCTTACCTTTGTCAATTCTTTCTTAAAATAAAGTTAAGGGTTTCATAGAGATAGAAAGACATATATATATATAATAGACGGAAAGAGAAAATTACAAAGAAAGAAGGATGCGAAGATAGATCGGATTGCTTAAATAGATAGCATTGCATAGATAGGGAGATCTGCAAAGATAGAGAAGTTTGCATAGATAGATAGATAGATACATAGATACATAGATAGATAGACAGATAGATAGAGAGTTCCAACAATGGACAATTATACAGACCGGCAGGTAGAGCTGCAAAGATAGCTAGATAGGTCAACAAAGATAGGTCAGCATGGTTGCAAAAATAGATAGGAAGGGTTGTAAGCCCTAGTAGCTTAAAAGAGTTGCAAATATAAATAAGTGTTGATCTTGGCCCTTTCCGCAGGTTCATTCCCAGATTTGTTACCTTACCTTCTACATTTTGTGCTGAATTTGTTGTTTTGGGCATTAGGACTCTGTGCACTTTACTCTGTGCAGTTACTGCTTGTCACAGACTTCCTGACGATGGTGTCGGAGGCGGGTTGCGCATGAGCAAGGAGCAAGGAGGAGTCGCGTCAGCAAGCAGCCGGCAAGCAGTTTGTAGCTCCGCGAGGAGCAGGAAGCACCAAATACAGAGGGAAAACGCCGCGAAGACCGTGAAAGCCGTGAAAGCCGTGAAGACCGTGAAAGCCGACGAGAACGCCGAGAACGCAAAAAAATGCGGGTACGGCGAGGTTCCAGCCCGGTCTACCCAGGGCCGTGCTTCATGCTCCACAGGCGGCAGGTGAGCGGCTGAGCGGTTCGGTGTCCAGGCGGCAGTTTGGTGGACGAGCGGAGCTGGGGGTGGAGCCACTCAGGACGGGGGGTTGACGGGGTGACGGCAGAGCAGCAGAAGCAGGTTGGTGCTGCTTCTCTGTTCCCCCACTTTCCTCATCTTTCCTCATCTCACCCCCTGCACCTGCGTCACCTGCATCATTAAATCCATATCCCCCACCCGTGGCCTCTCTGCAGCCTGAGACCTGCTGTGGGGGTTTCTTGACGGGGAGCCCCTTGGAACATTATCGGGAGGCCCGCTCCGCACCCCAGCCACAATCAAGCCACAATTAAGCCACAATCAAGGCAAGACCCTATAGAACTGTATTGAATTGACTCTGGAAAGTTCAGCTGATCAGAGAGACTGCGAGCGCGGCTGCCGTTAGAGGCAGCTGCGAAGTAAGAGCCCGGGGGTGGTGGCCTAGGCTGGTCTGACTAGGTCCGACCTCGCCAGCGGTCCCCCCTGTGTGCCCCGCTCGCTCCAGCTAGACCCTCAGTGGTCTCCAACAGAAGGGCAGACGCCGGGGAAAACGCCTGACTGATTGTCATTGAAACATCGCAGCGACTACCTTGCTGTAGGAAAAAAGTGACAGCCAAAACAGAGAAAAACAATGAGGACTAGAAACTTGTCCTTACTGCAGGCACAGGAAAAACCT
The DNA here is from genome assembly GCF_964261635.1 of Lissotriton helveticus. Taxonomy (NCBI): domain Eukaryota; kingdom Metazoa; phylum Chordata; class Amphibia; order Caudata; family Salamandridae; genus Lissotriton; species Lissotriton helveticus. The sequence continues at coordinate 1,512,577,289 of NC_136068.1, read as the reverse complement.
CGACCACACAGAACAGCCAGGAGGAAGGCAAAACTTTTCTACCCCCCAGGTGCGGGTGGCCTTTACTCCGGACCTGGGCTGTCGGAGGGGGGAACCCCGGGAACACCTGGTGCCACCGGTGCAACGCCAACGTCCCCAGGATTACCAACTGCGTTCCCAGCACTGACATCGTCGCAAGTAGGGCAAGATGGGAGGCGTTATAACCCGGCTCACTCTATTCCCAGCCCCGGGGCAAACATCTCTTTAGGAAACAGAGACATAACAAGCTTCTTTTACCCCCTGGCTACAAGTCCAGCTGCACCAATTAGATCTTTAAGTTGCACTCCGCCCAACAAAGCCACAGAGGATAGCCTACCCTCCAGCCCCACTGCCTCACGGGCTCCAGGAAGGCCCCTATCATCAATAATAACTACGCTACAGGGTGGCATACCCTCCAAGCCAGAGGCTCCGGGTAGGGTCGCATCCACACCCGACATCAATAGACCAACAACTCCCTAACACCGCTTACCGGAAGATATTCATATGAACTCGACCCTAAATGGGGCCCTCGCGGCTGACATATTGATCAGCACATGTAGCGCACCCCCGGCAACAGGGGAGCACACGCCTGACGCAACCAGTCACACATATGAAATCTATGAAGGAGGAGGCATCACAGAAATACTGGCCTGGCACCCCCCACCTTCGAACTTAATGCACCAGAGCCCCTGGGATCAAGATAAAATGACCTTGTTACCATCTTCAATGAGTAGAAGCTCGGATAGGGGGGAGAATTCCCCAGTGATCACAGATCATCTAACTCTGATCAACGAGACACTCATCTCTATGACAGGTGCGGCAATAATGCACGCCGACAAGCTTGACGCCCAGATAAACATACTACAAACTGTCGCAAACTTAATATCTGGAATCAACTGTAAACTGGACCATCTGAACTCCCTGATTCGCAGAGCACAGGACAGCACACACTTCAAGCCCGAGCCATGTAGTTGCAGTCCAATCTTGAACAACTTAGGAAAACTTCCGGACATCCTGACCACACTTGTTGAGGACCTCAAGAATTAAGTCGGCAAGATCAAGGACCCGATCTCTCAGGAACCAGCCCCGTACCATCCAAAAACAGAAGGTTTAAGAAACCCAACAAACCACTCTACACAGATTAATAAAGAAGATAAAACTGCCTGGGAGGCGCCATTACCCATGCTCAGCATGAGCAGGCCAGACGCTATCACGACCAAAACACAAAATCATGAGCCCCAGCATATTACCACACCGACCAGCCCAGGCTTCCACACCCTATCTAGGAAAAACAAGAAATTTTTTTTAAAAACTCAATAAGGCAAACAGAAACAAATCTCTTGCTCCCAGAACCATCCGGGAATGGCTATGGCCTGAGAATGAGATGTCCGCCCACATCGTGAATCAGGAAACGACCAAACTGGGAGAAACTGTTAAAATACTGGAAACAATCAAGTCAAACACAGAATTCCACTAACTCAGCAATAACCTCACTTGCAACCCCCCAGCCAGTTTTAACAGCACCACACCTAAAACAAGCAATGGACCCCTATGGTCAAAGCTCCACTGAAGCAACTCAAGCAAACCCAAACAGATACGACCCTCAGGTTGCTGCTTTATCAATGTCCACGAAGGGTTGCGCATCGCAAGCGTCCTTGACTGTTACAGACCTCAGGGAAATTGAACAGCCGCTACTAACCATAAGCGCCCCCAGCCTGTTACAGATGGAGGCCCACCCGCGGCAATTGGGGCCATTGGGGTTAAACAGGCATGCAAATGACAGTCAGCTGGACACAGTACAAATACCACAAACAGGAGGCCATGGGGCGGACTCAGTCTGCCGAATAACCCACCCCCAGGATCGCAAGATAACGTTGTACCCTGACTACGTCTCCCAGGGGACGTGGGACATTCTCAACCGTCGCAATCTACTAAAACTTTTTGCAAACATCCCAGGGTTGGAGGGAACTAACACTACAGACATTGATACCATCTCTTTCCTCCCGCCAGATGCGGAGGAGAAAAACGAACCCACGGAGCTAACCTTCGTGAGCCCGCACAAGGCCGAGGCCCTGAAAAGCCAGCACAAGCTATTGGAAAGTTGGGGCATAATAATAAAACCTATGCGCACACAAAAATACCCACTCCTTCTAAAAACTCTAACCGCACACTCCCAGATGGGAAACATAGATCAGCGAATTGGAGGGATCTCATGCCTGCATGCCCACCCCATTGACGTGCTTCACGTGGTGCCCATCCTCCAGGGGTCCAAAGGTGCCACAGACACTGGCCCAACCATCAGCACCCCAATTAAAATAACAACCAACATGAATCAGGGTACACGCATATGCGCAACCTTGGGACACGCAAATAAAGATTGGTCCTGGCTTCCGCTAGCACTAAACTCAAGACCCTAACACAGCCACGATGCCTCGAGCCACCCCGCTGCAATATGACTATCGCCCAACAAAAGCCTCCAGACAGGGATCACCCCTGGATTGTCTGAAAATCATGACTTGGAACATCGCAGGGCTTAGGAGGCTGCTTCTTAATAAAAACGCCGTGACATTCATGGAAGAGGCAGACATCATCTGCATACAAGAATCCTGGCAGCTCCACCCGCTTTCATTAAGAGGATACGCAGAATATGGAAAACCTGCAAAAAAGCTTAACATATTCGGAAGACCGTCGGGGGGATATGTGTCTACATAAAGCATTCACTCAACCTGGAATTCGTGGTAATTCCTAATCTCCCGGACAATCTCCAGGCAGGCATCCTGAAAGGCTGCCGCCTGACAAATGGACACATTGCGTTCTTATTAATTAATCTCTATCATAATTCACATGGGCCCATATCCAATTTGGCCACCCTGACAACCCTCCTTGAGTCCTTAATGCTCCAACATCCGGCCTTGGAATGCATCATTCTTGGTGACTTCAATACCCATAATATAGGGATATCAACCACACGAAGACTTCAGCCTGGGGCCACCATTGCTCTAAATGACCTATTAAAAACTTACAAGCTGGCGACAGCGCACTCGGTCCTCCTAAATCTCAGTCCAGGGTCCTTCGTCGGCCCTACATATAACAACCAAACAACTATCAATTATATCATTCTCAGTGAAAACCTACAACCTCTCATGTCAAATTTTACAGTCCACCCGCGCAACGATAGCGACCACGCTGCCTTAACCATCACATTGAATCTCATAGCGGACACTCGCCACAGGCTCGAATACATTGGAGCATCTAATGGCGAAGATCTGATAAAGCTGCCTAGAAGAATCAAATGGGTACAGACCTCTATCACATCCTTTAACAACTGGGCAAACCAGTGGCCAGGCTGGCCACCGAATGAACAGATAAAGGGCACAATAGCCACCTGGAATGCCATCACTGAGACCCTGGCTGCGATACTTCGTGGAACCTTAAACAGCACATTTAAGAGGGACTCTCCACCCACATATGGACATAAGGTGGAACTAAAAATCAGCGCTAAACAACTGAGCAAGAAACGTAAACTCTTCTACAAACATGGTACAAGCTCAATGAAGAAACAACTTCAAGAGGCCAGCAAAAGTAATTCCAAGAAGGTCTGGGAGGCAAAACAAGATCACTGCGAAGCACAATGGCTGAAAATCTTTGACCTGCTGAGCCCAGGAAAATCTCAGGAGTTCTGGCACTACCTAAGCACCCTCGGACGATGCACAAACCACAGAGAAAACTCCCTCGAGGCTCCCATCTGGGTCGCCCATGTAAAAGCCCTTTACATTGAAACCGGCCCTGTCACCAAGCAAAATGAAACAATTAACGTTGGAGCCGACTCAGACCCAATCACCGAGATGACTGCCGAGATGACTGCCCCGCCGGGAAGACTGTCGGTGTCCAAAATTCTAAAAAACATCAGACAAAATGGTGCCCCGGGGCCCAACGGCCTTCCCGGACACTTATTTAAGGCAAACATCGACTTCTGGTCAAAGACCCTGACCCACCTGTACACTGAATGCTGGCTCCTGGGGGATGTCCCTGATTCATGGAGAGGCTCGCTTCTACAGCCAATTCACAAAAAGGGCCCCAAATCTGAACCATCAAACTATCGCCTGATTGCCCTTCTGGACATCGAGGGAAAAGCCTACGCCAGTGCGATCTTGAGGGACCTCACAGACTGGACGAACGCTGAAGGTCTCCTCCCATTCTGTCAAACTGGATTTAGACCAGGGTCCGCCACAGTCGACAACATCACTGCACTCTCTTATCTGGTCCACCACGCTCGGACACGCAAAAGCCCCCCCTTATTCGCCTGCTTTATTGATTATTCGGCGGCGTTCGAAGGGATAGATCGTGCAATCCTGTGGAGAAAGCTGGCCCAATGGAACATCAATCCAGCTTTGTTGAGGGCGATCCAATCCTTGTATCATAAAACGTGGGTAAGAATCAAACTCTCGAGGGACCATGCATCCGTAAAGATCAACACGGACCGTGGTCTAAATTAAGGGTGCGTGCTAGCCCCAATGCTATTTAATTTATACACAGCGGACATGGAGAGAGCCTTGTCTGGGGCAGCACTGCTTATCCCAAAGATCGGCGGGACAAAAATTCATTTTATGCAATATGCCGACGACCTGGTGCTCTTGGACCATACGAGAATTGGGCTACAAAAGGCGCTGACGGCACTTGCCGTATACAACGATAAAAATAAGCTTGTAGCAAATTCATCCAAGTCCAAAATCATTATCTTTGGAAAGTACCCAAAGAAAAAAATCATTAAAATGGAGGCTTGGCCACCTTTTGCTGGAAAGCACTCAGCGGTACACTTACTTGGGCATTTGCTTTCAGGAGTCAGGGCTCTCAAGCGCGCACCTAATGACCATCCAAGGCAAAGGCAAAACCATAACTTACGCCATTTGCAAGCTGCACGCCTCCTTATATAGCCCATCCACAATGGCCATCCAATGAGTACTCAAAGCAAAATTAATGCCGGCTCTAAATTATGCTCCCCAAGCATTTCCAGGCAAACTGCATAAAGAACTAGAAAAAATTCACTGCAGAGCCTACAAGAGACTATTCCATCTTCCAAGGTGTATCAGAAACACTCTCGTCCGCTTGGAGTTTTCACTCAATCAGCAATACTTGGAAGAGATGGCAGCCCTAAGCAAATACTACTTTTTAACAACGACGGCCAAGGAGAACACACTTAAGGCAACGCTGAATTGCATCTTCAGAGAACCAGGGAATCCCTGGTCGGCCACTCTCAAGGCGGCGAAGGACCATCTCAATCTCGCCATTGAGTCTTGGAATCCCGAACACGTCAGCTATACTGCCATCAAACACTCCATCAAAAAACAAGTGCGGGCGCGGTCAAGAGAACTGGACCTGGAGTCGCTGGCAAAAAAAGACCTACACGAGTCCTTGTTCTTACCACATATCCTGCATAATCCCAAACACCACCTTAAGCAGGCCGTGGGCCGCACAGCCCTTCATAAGATCTTAGCCTATAGACTACACCCGCTGCCTATTAAAGAACTATATGCCTTCGGGAATGCAGGCTCTGCAGGTACAAACGTGAGTCATTGGCCCACCTACTATTCTGCTGCCCGGCCCTGCTCATGGCCCGCAGTCTCTATCTCAGGCCAATTCTAAGACAATCAGGAATCCGCACGGCAAAGGAGTCGACCATCTACCTTTATGCCTTGACAACGGTAAAGCATATGGCCTCCTTCGGAAAGTTCATGTACCAGACACGAACTCTGCTGATGGCCCTGGAGGGCCTACCCTCATAGAGACTTTGCAGATCCACGCCTCAATATGATCCTTACTCACTGCAACCCCGCCCCTTGGGCGGCACAAACTCCTTTGGTTTTAACCTTTGTAATTTTGTAACCTTGTATTTTGTTTTAATGTAATGGTTTTGAGTAACCAAACAATAAAAATAATTCATTCATTCATTCATTCACTTTACCACTGCCAACCAGAGCTAAAGGGCTTGTACTTTCTCCTCTAAACATGGTAATATTGGCATATACCCAATTGGCATGTTTAATTTCCTTATAAGTACCTAGGAAAGTGTCACTACATGTGCCCAGGTCCTGTGAATTAAATGTTACTAGTGGGAGTGTTTCTCTCATAAAGAGATACATCCAATACCATCAATCATATCTTTTCTCTATTGAAGAAACTAAGGGGGTGATTACGATGGTGGAGGGTCTGCCACTGCCAGCTATGTGGTGGCGGGCCCTCTGCCATCAGACGATGATTCTCTACCCACCAAATTAGGAAGATGGGGGGAACTGTACTGTGATTGTGTTGGGCGCAAAGACAGCCTGACTCTGATCCGCTACAGGCAATTGTCCTGATTGTCTGGCAGACATCCCAGATAGCGTAAAATGGTGGTGGTACAAAGCAGGCACCGTCCACCAGATTATGATAGTGGCCACAGCCAGCCTATCCATGGTGAGTAAACCGACCTTCAAAGTCTGGCGGAGAATGCATTCGGGGGCCCGTTGCGGGCCCCCCTTTTGTTGGCGGGGTGGTGCACTCTGGGTGTACCCATGGTACCCCCATGGGTACACCATTGTGTGGTGGTCGCATTATAATCTGACGTGCGGGACCGCAGCTTTGCATATGACACCATAATGGTGGTCGCATTGTAATCTTTGCAGGCGGGCGGTCCCAGGCACCAGTACGGTGTTCCTTCAAGCATCCATGATTCAGCAATATTTTATTTAATGAGCTGTTCGATTGCGTACCCTAAACTATATTATGTCACAATCGATTAATCCAAATGCTTTTAAGAAAATCAACAGAGTCCTCTTCTCAATTCATTTTGTTTTTTTAAAGGACACATAAACATCTAAAGACATTTTACATGGGGAGTTTAACATTTATTTAACAGACATTATTGCGTCTAAGAACAATTTTGTTTAGGACAAGACATGTAGAGACAAAGAATATTACATGCCATAATTATTTATACGTTTGAAAGAGGACTCTGTTGATTTTCTTAAAAGTATTTGGATTAATCGATTGGGGTGTAATATTTCAGTAGTTCCGTGTACACGATTAAACAACTCAGTAAGTAATATCTTGCTGAATCATGAGGCTTGAAGAAACAATTTAGTTTCTTCAATAGAGAAAAGATTTGATTGATGGTACTGGAGGTATCTCTTTATGACAGAATTTGTACTGATCCCAGCCTCCAAAGTCCTCAACTGGATCACTTTTGACCCTGGGCGTAGTTCGCGTAGTAGCACTACGCGTAGCTTCACAAAGTGCATTTTGCACTACGCAAGCTACGCGTAGTGCGGTAGAGATAATGCTGTTTGCACTGATTGCACAGTGCCGGATACTTGTCTGCACTGCACAATCATTGCAAACGGCATCTTGCACAGTGCAAGTAGTCGTTTTCTGCTGCTCGAGTAGATTTGTACGCGAGTGGCAGCTTTCTCAACGCGGACTGGTAGTTTCTCATTGAGAGCAGTCGCAACCATACGCGACCACTCGCAATGAGAAACCTGTCCTCCCCGCGTTGAGAATCTTGCAGGGAGGTTTATTTTCCACACTTGCGATCGGCAACTTGATGTTGCTGATCGCGAACGAGGAAAAAAGTCTAGCCGGGATGGTGATTTTGCTCGCTCGCGGTCGCCAACTTGTCCTTGGGGACCACGAGCGAGCAAAAAATGCCTGCTACACGTTTATGCACTGTGCTACATGCCATTCGCCTAGCGCGTAGTTACGCAGACTATGCACACTCCGCGAGCGTAGCATAGTGTTCCGCCCAGGGTTAATCACTTTACAATACACTAGTGGGACTGCAGCACTGATTGTGCCACACATTTAGGTAGCTCTTTAAAAATGTCTCAGGCCTGCCATTACATAACCTGTGTGTGCGGTTGTAACCTGCCAATTCTAACTGGCAAAATAAACCATTTGCTAGGCCCAAACTTTCTTTTCTAATACATATAAGTAACCCTTATGGTAGGCGCTTGCCAGCCAGGATGGTAGAGTGCAATGTATTTAAAAAGTAGGGCATGTATATTTAATTTTTGTTGTCGTTGTTCGCGACTGCAAAGACTATCCCTCCCATAGGATAACATTGGAGTTGCCTCAATTTTATAAGTAAAATTTCCAAATGGTAAGAGATAACCAGTATTATTGGTGCCTTTTACATCACAATCTAAAATCCTAATTTATGGTGAAGTTGGACTTTAAATTTTCTTGCCCTAGTTAATTAGTGCTTGCAGCATATCTCTGATCACATGATTGTGTATAGCTGACAGTTGAGCTTTGTGTATTCCTCCTAGACAGTCACACACAATTGTGAACTAAGTGCACCTGGATGGGTCATCACTGGAAGGATGGAAAAAAGGGGCTGAGCACAGCCCCACCTACACATGAATAGGCTGTGTCCTGCCTACACACAAAGGGCTGCATACCCGCTGTAGTTAGTCTTGTACCAGGACAGGGAAGGCAGGATGCCCAGAGACCTCAATCGGCAACCTCTAGAAGCTTTCTCCCCTCTTCAAAGGCACAACTGGGTATAAATATTGGACCTCAGAAACCACCACTTTAGTACACTTCTGGACCTGTGAATACACTGCCAGGTAGGACTGCTGTGCTGCTGAAAGGACTGCCACTCTGCTGGACTACTGCTCTGAAAAGACTGCTGCCCTGCTGTGCTGACCTGCCCTCTTGCCTGGGTGAGAAGGACTGCACCTGCATCTTTTGAACCCAGAACACAGAATTACTCCAAGGTCTTGTTGGCTGGCCTCCTAATCAGATCCCTCAGGGATATAACAAGCTACCAACAACCTTGAGCCCAGCACCTGGACTGTACCATCTGTGAGTCCTGCCATCCCAAGTCAGGCCATGCTTGCTCTGGACCCTTGGAAGTGAGCCTGAAGCAGCTTCTGCAAAGCCTTATTGGAATCGACGCCGAGCAGTGTGAAACCCGACAAAGCCACACCATGCAGCTGCAAGTTCATCAAAACTAATGAACGCAAAGACAAGCCCCTCAAAGCCTTGCCACACAGCTCCCCTGGACTGACACAAAGTGATGCCAAGCCCTGCAAAGCCTTGCCTCACAGCACCTTGGAACCGATGCCGGACAACACAAAGTCTCGTAAAGCTGAGCTGCTTAGACCATGCACCAGGATTTAAGGTACTGTTTTCAGTGATCTCAAGTGGGTCCCTGTAGCCAGCCGCACTCCATTGTGGTCAGCATGAACTTAAGACTTGATCTCAGTCCAGTGCTTACGATAACCACTGTTGGCACTTTGTCCTTTTAGGCACAATTTTCACCTAAATCTTTAAAATGGATTTTCTCCGGTTCTATTGATTTTTGTTGTTTTGGCCTTGTTTTGTTTATTGAATATAACCTGGTGTGGGAACTTTTTGTGTGTTTTCACTGTCTTACTGTTTGAAGTGTTGTACAAATACATTACAAATTGCCTCTAAGTTAAGCCTAACAGCTCTGTGCCAAGCTACCAAGTGGGTGAGCACAGGTTACTTTGGCGTTTGCTGTGCCTTACCCTGATAAGGATTTTTGTCACTACCTGACCAGGGCTTACACCCCAGTCAACCAACAACCCAATTTCATACACTGGTGTACAGCGGTGTGGATTGGACTTGTGTTTCCACAGTGCCATACAGTGATTTGGTGTACACTATCATCCCATATCTAAAACCAATTCGAGTTCAAGTTCCTCTTCCTGGGCCTTTTTGATTTTTTATATTTCCCTGTCTGTTGTGCATGAATCCACCTCTACAAACATGGAGTTTAAGCTGGCAAAAATAGAGTCCTACTCTGTGGCCCAGCTAAAGGATTTCTGTAATGAGAGGGGGCATCCAGCTAAGAGCACCACCAGGATGGGGGAATTTCAAAAGGTGCTGAAGGCCCAGGCAGAATCCACCAGTCGCTTGCTACTGCAACTGAAAGAGATATGAATATGGACAGGCAAGTATAACATTTGGATCTCAGGCCTGAGGGCCAGCAACCTGCTGAAGGGGATGACTTGACCCCTGATTTGGAGCTCCATGCCAGGGCAGAGAGCAGTGTATCTTCCGGCTGCCTGTCCCCATAGGATCTGGAGGGGAGGAGGGAGAAGAGATGGCCAAGCTCAGCTTGGAGGAGAAGAAGGCTGAAAGGGCCATGGAGAAAAAAAAACTGTCCATGGAAGAAAATAAAATCCTGTTGGCTCATGAACTGAGTCTTACAGATCTGGACATCAAGGGCAGACAGGCAAAGTCGAATAGAGTCTGAAGGAGGCAAAAAGTTCTGCATCACCAAGGATGTGGTACCCAGTCATGTGGTGGGAGATGACACAAGGTTGCCCTGAGGGTTCACAAGATCCCAGGAGAGCATTGGGGGTGGTTTGTGAAAACACATGCCCACAGTGGGGTGGGACACTTTTTTTTACTTTAGAGGTTGGGGACCAAACCTGGTACACTCCAATGAAAGTACTCTTGCTCGCTACATTTGGGCTGACCCCTGAGATATACCAACAGAGGTGTAGGGACAGCCAGAAGCTCCTGAACCAGTCCTGAACAGATTGTTTGGACTACTCTAGTAAGACAGTGAGTGGTTGTGTGTTGGGCAGCAAAGGTGATAATTACAATGGATTATACAATCTTATTTTGAGAGAGCACATGCTCAGAATTTGTTTTTCAAAGCTGTGCAAGCAGCAAGCTGGGTAATTGCTAAGGAAACAGACCTCTGTATTAGCATCAAAGTTTCTAAGAAGTTACCTAGGGGTGACCCCAAGAATTGTGGTTAAGGTTCCCCCCAGCAGAGTGAGGGAGAGGCTAAAGATGACCCAGACAAATCTCACAGTAAGGTGGGAGGAAAGGGTTCTAATTCCCTATCTCAGAAAGAGGAGGGTGGTACTGGTGAGCAGTGGCCCTGGCACCCCATTTCCAACCTCACTGCTTTAAGTGCTCCCAGTTAGGACACAAGCACGGGGACTCTGTTCATAGAAACCACCCATTATGGTGACCTCTACACGGGGGGCTAATATGGCCTTAGGGTTAAGTAGTTCCAAGGGGCAGGTCATAAACCATGCCATGATCTCCCTTAGTTGGATAGACTCAGACGGTGATCTTGTGATCCCTTAGGGTGGGAGTTGTCACTTCCACCAGGTGAAAGAGAATAGGATCCTTGTCACTGCTCTGAGGGACACTGGGGCTGGCCAGACCATGATAGTGGACAGACTAGTTACCCCAGAGCAGTACACTGGCCATGTGTGTAGAGTAACTTGGGCCCATGGACAGGACTTTTTCTGCACTATGGCCCTGGTATCCCTGGAGTGGGGTGTGGGAGTTGACCCTGATGTAAATGTAAAAATTGATACTTGTATAGCGCACTACTCACCCGCAAGGGTCTCAAGGCGCTTGTACGAATACCGCTGTGGAACCCATCCTGGCTTTCCCTGTGAGGTGTCCACTCCTGGGCACCCCCAAGGTGGAGGCCAGGCATCCTTAGCGTTATGGGAGCTGTTGTGGAGATTAAGCAAGCTATTGCCTAGAGTTGCAGAGTGGGTCTCCATGATTGGAATAGGCACCGAGGCGAGAATTATCAGGTCCGTGGAATTTTAGAGCTCAAGACCCGCCGAGGCGGGGAATTGAACCCTGGTCCCGGGCTAGACCTCTGCATCAGGGTCTGCCGCTCTAACCATTGACCCACACTTCTCCACTGATAAGGGTCATAGGTAGTCCCCAGATGCCAATAGACTGCTTTTGGGGGAATGAGTTGACCCCTTTGTCAGGACAACTGAAAGGGGTGACCACCCTGGGTACCCTGACAGTTCAGTTTCCTGGGGGTACCACTCCCAAGTGGAGGTTATGGATGCCCAGATGTAATGCCAGGATGCCCCACGTCTCCTGTTCAACCTCAAAGTACAGACCCTAGACTAAGTGACCACTCTCAGTATACCACCACTTAACTGGTGGGAGGTAGAGTGGAAGTAGCGTGCTTAACACCCGGAGCTGTTGGCTCCCACTCTGAGAAGCCTCTGAGGTCAGAGAACCGTCAGGAGCCCATAGGAAACTCCTTGCCAAACCCAAGGATGGAAGAGAAGCCAATCAAATGCCCCTGCTTAGAGCCTCAACCTGGCAATGGATGGCCATGTGTCTGGCTTCTGATACTGACAGCTGTCAGTGGCCTGTGTTGGTTGCTGTCCTTATGGTCAAAGTTTTCCTTGGGTGGGGCAGAAGTCTGATTCAATGGTCGGAATGGTCCACATCACTTTGATGGATATGGTGGTTCTGTCTGCCTACAGGGGTGTGTCTGTGAGCAAGTTAAGATTAGGTGATTCACAGATGGAGTTCGCAGGTGAGGAGAAGGGTTGCCCATAGGTCAGTTCAGTGGCTCAGGAGAATATAGAGCCAGCGATCCAACTCAGTTGAGGGAGGCATAGAATTGACAAGTGCCCATGCATAATAGGACCGTGCACCAGGATTTATGGTACTGTGTTCAGCTAACCCGAATAGGTCCCTGTAGCCAGCCCACCCTCCATTATGGCTGGTCTCAAACTTATGGCTTGGTCCTGGTCTGGCGTGACCAGATAACTATAGTTGGCGCTTTGTGCCTTTCTGTGCTACTTTCACCCAAATCTTTAAAGTTGAATATCTCTGATTCTACTGATTAGATGTTAGTCAATTGAGTTGTTGTTTTATTTATGTAGTTCTACTCCATTTTTGTTACCTGGTGTGGGATATTTTGAGTGGTGTTGTCACTGTCTTTCTCTTTGAAGTGTTGCACAAATACTTAACACATTACCACTAAATTAAGCCTGACTGCTTTGTGCCATGCTACCATGGGTTGAGCACAGGTTATCTTCTTTTTTGCTTGTGTCTTACCCTGACAAGGATTATGCTTTACCATTGTTCACACCCCAGTCAACCAACAACTACATTTCTTACAATAGGGTTGCATAGATAGAAGGTAACTAGATATTTAGATAGATAGTGTTGCAATGTTAAGTAGATGGGTAGGCAGAAAGATGTGCATAGATGAATTGGGTTGCATTGATAGGTATGGTTGCAAAGATGTATAGAGAGGGTGGCAAAGATAAACAGATAAATAGAAAGACAGACAGACAGACAGCCAGGCAGACCGTTTTGACACAGCAAATTAAATGCTGAAGAGGGCTTGCTGAAAACCCTGGTATGGGTATGGATATTATAGACATTTAATTTTAGTAATATCAAAAGGTCTTGGCTAATGGGATTAGACATTTAGAGAATGTAAAAGCAAAATAATGTACAAACGTTTTTTCTTCAATTTTGAAAACCTAAGGGACCAAACCCCATGGTAGCAACTTTGTTTAAACACGCCAATCCATTCTCTGGGGGAAATTAAACAACAATCAAGAAGTAACATGTAAAAAACTCAACTAATTTAGAAATAAAAATGTTAAAACTGTGGCAAGCCTGGTATTTAATGTTCTCTACACCAGCCCTATTCGTTCTTCAAAGTGACTGAAATCTCTGGATAAGTCAATCCTGAACAGATGATGACAAATACAACTGTTAATTATTTTTACATCGATTTTGCCTGTATATTAACAATGTTTTGTTTTTAGATATCAAGATCATTTATATCGGCGCCTCTGCTGGCGCTCTATTCCTGGTAGTAGTTGTTATTCTGGCGTTGGTCATTTTTTGGTGGAGAAGAACATCTAAACAGCCAAGCAGTGCAGTTGTTTCACATTCTGGAGGTAAGCATCAGGAAGCACCGGACCTGCATTAGTCTGTAATTAGCTGAGCTGTTGTTAGTACACTCTCTGGGCAGAATCACTGGCATATTGACAATACAGCAGAACAATTTACTTGTTATTCTGAGAAGTTGGTATTTGAGGACTATACTTAGTAGTTGCACATGACGTGTGGAAATCTGTTGAACCCGACTAGACTTAATAGTCGAAAAAGGAAACATAAAAAGATACAGAGACCCAGCAACCCACTCCAGTCCCTTTGTTTCTGAGTTCCTCTCCTCCTGGCCTTGGGATCCAGGCACTGCCTACAGGCCACTTCCCCACGGCAATTATATCTGTTGGGTGCCGGTGTTCCATTTCTTGTTCAGCTACACTATTACCTCAGTTAATATAGCAATCAGTTCAATTTCAGAATTCAATCTCACGTTGCAAATATATATGCTCAATGATATTCAAAAACAAATCAACGATAATCTCATTGAAAAACTTGTTTCATGATTTAAAACTGCTTCTTTGGGGCCAAACAATTGTTTAATTTATATTCTAAGACATATTCATGAGTTAAACAAAACATATAAATAAAGATGTATTAAAATAAAAAAATGGTATGGAAAGAGTGGAAAGACAGGCTCGTTTATACTTTTTTTAAATTTCAGAAACTGATACTTCTTTCATTGATGCCTCATTTATCACATTTTGATTGTTAACAGTACAGGAAGTACATAAAAAAGTGTGTAAATCAAATACAACTGAGTCAAAGTATGGTGTCATCTAGATTGCCTGGGGCCATCCCTGGTAGAATGAGGCTAATTCTGCTCTGTCCTGCCCTGTACATGCTCCCATTACAGAACCACTGCTGTGGTGAGCAGCCACGGGAGGGACAACACAGAAAATGGTTTAGATGTTACCTCCCACCGTGGGTAATAGCTTTGTGGGAGAAGGGGGAGAAGAGCGTGTCATAAACCGCAGGCCAACCCGTATTCTCTCATGCCCCGGTTAGAGGGAGAAAGATATATTCCAGCAGGCGCTTTCAATAGCTCTGCAGCAGAATTCAGTTTAAAACACCAGCACTCAAATGAGACGCACTGACAGTTCAGTCGTCAGACTGCATTGCTGATTGTGAAAGATAAAAAATACATTTTTAGTTCAAGAATGGCACTGCTTTCGCAGCAAAGGGGCAGTGGCACCAGTGGCAGTCAAGCAATCTCTAAGGCCCTGATTCGCTCTCATGAAGGAAGAATATTTAGCTCTCTTTCCTTTGACTGACTTGACCCAGGGTGGGTCAGGCCACCACTCAACTTCATGCATGCCTCCCCGGTTCAGTCATTCACTCATGTGGGGTGCTCTGGCTGGTCTGACATTAGCATGGCGTCATTTAGGATGTGAAACCTCATACGAAAACTGAACGGAGCTCTCGAGTTGCTTAAAGTCAGGTAAGACTTATTTTGAGGTAAGTGTTATTTTTCATTAAATTCTGAAGCTTATATTCCCCATTATAAATACAGAACTACAAACATCAGAATGCAAAGGGAAAACGTCAATAGGCAAGCTACTCACGCCAAACAAGAAATAGCTTAAGACAAGTCAGCCTTTGCTTATTGGTCCTTGTGATTTGACTTCTGAAATTTGTATTTTTATGTTTGACTCTCAATTCCCGAATGCAAATGAAAGCAACAATGGACAAGCTAATCGCACCCTTCATGGTGCAATTTAGGATTCCTCTGTATCCGCTTAAGTGTGAAACTGCACTTATTTGAATTTTCTTTTTAAAATATCCATGTTTAATTGATATTTCAAATAAGTGCATAACAATTCTAGATGAAAGTTAATGAAGTTCTGTACACGGTAGATGGGCAGATTTTCGACCTATCACACAGAAAGGAATAGAAAAATAGAGCAGGGCAGGCACCTGTGGTTGCAGTAGACTTAAGAAAATATTTCGACCTAACACATAGTATTTTTTTTCTCGGCTTAAGCACTGCCCAATCGCATTTCCCTGGGAAACCAAAACACAGATGCGAAGTGTCTGGCTGAACTCATGCAGATAGGATCTGCACATGTATATCCTGCATCTGCTCCTTGAGGTGGGCCTTTCTTCCATGACACCCAACACACTGTCCAGTATGGGCATTTGCACTCCAGTATGATGATTTTGGCCTGAGCACTGAGCTAATCAGGCACAGCACATATTAACACATAGTCCTGGCCGCTTGATATACCCCCATAAAAAAAATTTGTCCAGAGATTTTCATTTTTTATTTGTGTTTTCGAGAACTAATTTAGCTTGGGTCGACAATGCCAATCGGGGCCGAATTTTTTGGGAAAACATTTCTAAAAATGGCAATGTGTTGCAGTGATGATGTCATATCTCAGTAAACATGAGACCTATGTTTGGGGGGTCAAGTAGTTTTATAGAGACAGAAAATACCTCCTCAGAGCAAATGCTGTGTTTTAGCCATCATATTGGTAATTCATTTTAATATTGCTTTTGTTTCAAGTTTTCCATTGATTCAAATTCGTAAAAATGAGCAAAGCAGGTGGTAGCAGAGGAACTTTACCTCCTGGCAGAGTGTTGCTATTTACTTACCTTGGGCGTAGTTTGCGTATTAGCGCTATGCGTAGCTGCACAAAGTGCACTTCGCACTACGCACGCTACGCGTAGGTACGCGAACTGCGTAGTGGGGTAGGGAAATGCTGTTCGCACTGATTGCACAGTGCTGGATGCTTGTCCGCACTGTGCAATCATTGCAAACGGCATCTTGCACAGTGCAATCGGTCGTTTTCTGCCACTCGAGTAGATTTGTACTCGAGGGGCAGCTTTCTCAACTCGGACTGGTAGTTTCTCATCGCGAGCAGTCGCGAGCATACACGACCACTCGCAATGAGAAATCTGACCTCCCCGCGTTGAGAATCTCGCCGGGAGGTTTATTTTCTATGATTGGGATCGGCAACTTGATGTTGCTGATCACGAATGATGAAAAAGCCTCGCCGGGATGGTGATTTTGCTCGCTCGCGGTTGCCAACTTGACGTTGAGGACCGCGAGCAAGCAAAAAATGCCTGCTACGCTGCGCATTTTTACACTGTGCTACGTGCAATTCGCGTAGTAGTGCAAACTATGCACACTCCATGAGCCAAGCGTAGTACTATCCCCAGGGTTAATATTTACACAATCTGAGGACTCCTACAACAAAGAAATATGTGTCATCTAATCTAAAAGACAAGCTAACATCAACTGTGGCTGGACAGAAGAGAGTTTGAGATGCTACAGAAATGCGGCAAGACGAAGTCCACAAAAGATTGAGACTGATGGGTGAATAGGATGAAGTATTGAATCATTGTAACAACAAGTGCTACAAGTCGTATTTAATGGAAAAAAGCCTGGAAAAAAATCGTCAAAAAATTGCATAAACCAGTGAATCACAACTAGAATTTCAGTCTTCTATAGAAAGCGAAGACAGCCAAACCCAATTCCTATACACTTAGAAGATCGATGGCTACCCCTCATCCACATCCAACAACTGATCAGAAAGCAGAGGATCTTCAAAGTGTTATTAGTGGTTTAGCCAGAACAACGGTGAAAGGGATTGATGAAAGAACAAAGTACAGAATATCTGAGTCTCAAAGGGCAAACATGTTTTTATCTGCAGCTAGTTTCTTCTGAAATGAAGTTTTCAGCTGAGTAGCTGATCTAAACAGCAAGGTGAATGTATTTACAACAAATTTATATGCTCACCCGAACTGCATTCATGCATACATTCAAGAATATGAATGTACAATGAGCTCCAGCAGCAACGAAACTGCCAGCCTTCAGAAAAGTTTGCTCCCTTTGAAAAAGCAAATCACGTTTTAGAGCCACACTTGAGTGCTGGCAATAGCTTAACACTCAGTAAGATCGGAGAAATAATGGTCAACATCGATGAAACTTTATTGAGCCATAATAATGAAATTAAAATGTTCTGGTGAGAATGTACAATGACAGAATTTGATTTTGTCAGTCTAACAAAAAGAATGCCCAGTTACTTACCGGTAAAGTTCATTACTCCAAGTCTCCGACCTCCCTTTCACAGTCCTTACATCTCTGAGCACCAGCTCCTCCCTACAGCCTTAATCAAGCAAAATCAAAAATACTTAAACCTATCCCTTCCCTCTAGGCCACACCCACATCCTGTGGGATATAAATCCTCTGGCCTCACATCCAGGAATCTTGTAACCCAAAGCCAAAGAAGCTGAACACCGGGAGGGAAGAATGGGAACCAGGGCTGTGAAGGGTAGGTCGGAGACTTGGAGTAATGAACTTTACCTGTAAGTAACCGGGCATTACCTCCTTGTGCGACCTCCTCTTCAAAGTCCTTACATCTATGAGAGCATACTCAAGCAATGTCTGGCTTCATATATTACCAGTGTAGAAAACAGAAAATTAATACAAACGCCTCAAAGGCGCATAGAAGTAACACTGAACAGAACACAGTACAGCATCACCAAAACATGCAGAAACCTCACCGGCCACCAACAATGGGTAAATCGACAGAAAGATGTGTGGCAAACTCCAAGTGGAGGCCCTGTTCAGCCAAACCAAAAGGAACAACAAGTGAATCCACATCACAGACAGATGAGCATGAGACAGAGACACCTAAAGGCATGGCATACATCCAAACATTGCAGAAGAACCTCATCCACGGGATGAGGGTCAGGACAAAAAACAAGCAACATCAACTCCACCGAACACAGGAAAATGGAAGACACCAAAGGAAACAAAGGCACCGGCCCCAAAACCACCCCATCCAGACAGGGTGAGAGCAAAGGTTCCCTAAACAACAAAGAGGCCAACACACATATGTAGCATTAAGGAGCACATAGCTAGGAAGGCATTGGCTGTATTTCTGGATATGGAAAAGGCCTTTGACTCGGTGGAATGGCCTTTCATGCGTATGGTACTGCGCGCATGGGTCTAGGGCAGCCATTCCTACAGATGATAGGGGCGCTATATCACGGTCCGCTGGCTCGGCTCCGCATGGGAGACCTGGTCACAAGCTCTTTTCCCATCAGTAGAGGTACTAGGCAAGGGTGCCCTCTCTCGCCCCTCCTATATGCCTGAGTGGCTGAACCACTAGCGTGCGCACTGCGAGAATACCACGGAAATTAGGGAATAGGATTCCCGGGCTATAATATCATAGTGTCGATGTACGCAGACGACACTCTTCTGTATGTATGCGACCCTGATAACAACCTATCATCGGTGCTCAGGGAGGTGGTTCGTTTTGGGGCACTCTCTGGCTTGAGGGTCAACTGGACCAAATCGCTGGCCTTACCGATCAAGTAGCCAACACCAATGGAATACCCGATCCAGTGGACCACAGACTCGGTCCGATATCTGGGGATTCTGTTACACACAGATGCGGAAATCCTCTTTAGATCTAACTATGGTACTGCCGTCAGCAAGATAGAAGATGATGTGATTAACTGGTGTAAACTCACTTTGTCCTTAATGGGACGCATATCAATAATGAAAATGGTATGAATGAATGAATGAATGAATGAATACTTTATTGTTTGGTTACTCAAAACCATTACATTAAAAACCAGAATACAAAATTACAAAAGTTAAAACCAAGGAAGTGTGGGGAAGCAAGTCTGTATGGTAGCTCCCTAGGCGCTGATGGATACGGTGAATAGGGTTCATGGTACGACAGCCCAACATAGGTCTGCAAAGTCTCTATTCGTTTGAGCCCTGGTTGGCCATCAACTTGGACCGTGTCTGATGGATAAACTTTCCAAAAGAGGCCATCTGTTTTACCGTAGTCAGTGTATATAGTTGGTCGATCGCCTCCTTTGTGGTGCGAGACCCCGCATGTCTCAGGATTGGCCTGAGATAAAGACTGCGGGTCATGCGCAAAGCCGGGCAGCAAAATAGAAGGTGGGCCAGTGACTCTTGTTTGTACCTGCAGAGCCTACATTCCCGAGCTCCTGAGCCAGCCAGTCCAAAGGCATAAAGTTCTTTCAGGGGCAGCGGATGTAGTCTGTAGGCTAAAATCTTGTGAAGGGCTGCGCGGCCCACGGCCTGCGTAAGATGATTTTTGGGGTTGTGCACAGTATGCGGCAGGCATAGGGACTCGTGGAAGTCTCTTTTTGCCAGTGACTCCAAGTCCAGTTCCCGTGAGCGCGCGCATACTTGTTTTTTAATCACATTTTTGATGGCAGTGTAGTTGACGTGTTCGGGGTTCCAAGACTCGGTTGCAAGATTGAGAAGGTCCTTTGCCGCATTAAGCGTGGCCGACCAGGGATTCCTGGGTTCCCTGAAGATGCATTTCAGAACTGCCTTGAGTGTGTTCTCGTGTGCCGCTGTTGTTAAGAAGTAGTATTTACTTAAGGTGGCCATCTCTTCGAGATTTTGCTGGTTGAGCGAGAACTCTAGGCGGACAAGAGTGTTTCTGGTGCACCTTGGTAAACAGAACAGTCTCTTGTAAGCTCTGCAGTGAATTTTTTCTAGGTCATTGTTTAGTTTACCCGGGAATGCTTGTTGTGCGTAATTGAGAGCCGGCATTAGCTTAGCTTTAAGAACTCTTTGAATAGCCGTTGTAGACGGGCTATGTAAGGAGGCTTGCAGCTTGCAGAGGGCAATGTAAGTTGTAGGTGATGGTTTTCCCTTTGCCTTGTATTTTCTTTAAGTGGACGCTTGAGAGCCCCGACTCTTGAAAGCAGATGCCCAAGTAGGTGTATTGCTGTGTGCTTTCCAACGAGAGGTGACCAAGCCTCCATCTTACTGATTTTTTCTTTGGATAGTGTCCGAAGATGATTACTTTTGATTTGGATGGATTTGCTACCAGCCTGTTTTTGTTGTTATATGCAGCAAGTGCCGTCAGCGCCTTTTGTAGCCCGATTCTAGTGTGGTCCAGGAGTACCAAGCAGTCAGCATATTGCATAAATTGAATTTTGGTCCCTCCGATCTTTGGGGTTGCTAAGGCTGCCCCAGTCAAGGCCCTTTCCATGTCCGCTGTATATGGATTGAACAACAGTGGGGCTAAAACGCACCCTTGTTTTAGACCACGATCTGTATCAATCTTTTCGGATGCGGAGTCCCTCGAGAGTTTGATTCTCACCCACGTTTTTTGGTACAAAGACTGGATCGCTCTTAGCAGGGATGGGTTGATGTTCCATTGAGCCAGCTTTCTACACAGGATGGCACGATCTATACCATCAAACGCCGCCGAGTAGTCGATAAAGCAGGCGAATAGAGGGGGACTTTTGCGCGACCGCGCTTGTTGGACCAAGAAAGAAAGTGCGGTGATGTTATCAACTGTGGCAGACCC
This sequence comes from Lissotriton helveticus, assembly GCF_964261635.1. Classification (NCBI taxonomy): domain Eukaryota; kingdom Metazoa; phylum Chordata; class Amphibia; order Caudata; family Salamandridae; genus Lissotriton; species Lissotriton helveticus. Next base: position 1,512,556,251 of record NC_136068.1, on the reverse strand, counting down.
AGGTCTGAATCTGGTTCGGCAGAAAGGGAGAAGGCCTTCTTTACTCGTCCAGTCTGCAAGGTCCCTCAGGATGGAACTAGCATAGGCTTTTCCCTCAATGTCCAGGAGGGCAATCATGCGGTAGTTTGATGGTTCTGTTTTGGGGCCTTTCTTGTGGATTGGGTGTAAGAGCGAGCCTCTCCATGAGTCTGGTACATCCCCCATGAGCCAGCATTCAGCGTACAGGTGGGTCAGGTTTTCGGACCAGAATTCAATATTTGCTTTAAATAAGTGACCAGGAAGGCCGTTAGGGCCCGGGGCGCCGTTTTGCCTGATGTTTTTTAGGATTTTGGACACTAACAATTTTCCGGGCGGGGCCTTCTTTTCGGTGACGGAGCCTGGCGCATCGCCTGCTACGGGTGCATCATTTAGCTGGTTGACAGGTCCGTCTTCGTTGTACAGTGCTTTTACATGGGCAACCCAGATGGATGATTCGAGGGAGTTTTCTCTATGGTTTATCCCTCGTCCCAGATTGTTTAGGTTGCTCCAGAACTCTTGTGATTTTCCTGGACTCAGCAGATCGAAGATTTTCAACCATTGTGCTTCACAGTGGTCTCATTTGACGGCCCACACCTTTTTAGAATGGCTTTTTGTGGCTTCTTGTAATTGTATTTTATTTGAGCATGTGCCAATTTTGCGGAAGGCTTTTAGTTTTGTGTTCAATTGTTTAGCACTTGTTTTGATTAATTCATTACATCCATATGCAGTTGGAGGATGCCAGTGAGTTGTTCTGTCTGTGTCCCCACGAAGAGTCGCCGCCAGGGTCCCAGTTATGCTATTCCATGTTGCTATTGCGCCCATCTTCTGTTCACTCGGTGGCCAGCCTTTCCACGAGTTTGCCCAGTTATTAAATGAAGTAGTTGCAGTCTGTCCCCATTTAATTCTTCTGGGTAGCTTTATTAATTCTTCGCCGTCAGCTGCTCCAATGCATTCTAGCCTGTGGCGTCTATTCACTGTTAAATTCAGCGTGATGGTTAAGGCGGCATGGTCGCTGTCGCTGCGCGGATGAACTGAGAAGTTTGACATTAGGGGTTGCAGTTTATCGCATAAGATGATATAGTCAATCGTCGTTAGGTTTCTATACGTAGGACCAACAAAGGCCCCTGGGCTGTTCTTTAGATGAACTGAATGCGCTGTCGCCAGTTTGTAAGATTTTAATAAATCGTTCAGTGCATTGGTGGCCCCAGACCGATGCATTTGTGTGGTTAGCACCCCTATGTTGTGGATGTTAAAATCGCCAAGGATAACATAATACATTCTAATGACGGGAATTGGAGCAGTAAGGACTCTAGGTGATTTATTAGCGTGGGCAAGTTGGCTGTGGGCCCATGTGGATTGTGATAAATGTTAGTTAGTAAAATTGAAAAATTTCCGTTTATCGAATGGTGGGCTTTCAAGATGCCCGCCTGAAGGGTGTCCGGAAGATTGCTTATTTCCGCGAATTCCAGTTTCAGTGAGTGTTTTATGTAGACGCATATCCCCCCCGATGGTCTTCCAAGGATGTTAGTCTTTTTTGCTGGTTTACCATATTCTGCATATCCTCTTAGTGAAAGAGGGTGGATCAGCCAGGTTTCTTGTATACGGATTATGTCCGCCTCCGCGATGAATTTCACCGCGGTTTGATTTTGGAGCAACTTTTTGAGCCCTGCAACATTCCAGGTCATGATTTTCAAGCTGTTCAAAGACCGTTTTTTTTCTGAGGATTTCGGTTGCTCGTTGGTCGTACATTGATGGAGTTGGCCTAAGTCTTCAGGGCAATACCTGTTAGGAGCTGGAGTTTAATGCTAGCGGCAGCCAAGACCAATCTTTTCTCGCACACCCCTTTGTTACGCATATACGTTTGCCTTGACTCCGGTTGGTTGTTATTTTGATTGTGGTTCTGTTAATTGGGCCTGTGTTTATGCCGCCTTTGGACCCCTGAAGGATGGACGCTACATTTGGCACGTGAATAGCGGAGACGTGCGAGCGTGAGTGCCCTCCTGCTAGTTGTTCAGGACTTTCCGGCTGAAAGTACGAGGAATGAGTTTTTAGAATTAGGGGGTATTTTTGCACGGGCTTGTACTTTATTTTTATACCCCAGCTTTCCAATAGCATATGCTGACTTTTCAGTGCCTCGGCCATGTCCGAGCTCATAAAGGTTAGCTCCGTAGTTTCATTTTTCTCCTCCGAGTCTGGCGGCAGGAAAGAGATTGTCTCAATGTCTGTATTTTTTGTCCCTTCCAGCCCTGGGATGTTTGCGCAGAGTGTTAGAAGGTTGCTACGGTTGAGGATGTCCCACTTCCCCTGTGAGACATAGTTGGGGTACAGCATTATTTTCCGATCCTGGGGTTGTGTATAGTTTAGTTGGCAGGCTGAGTCCGCGTCCCTCCACTTTTTTGCCTGAGAGCCAATTAGTAGTGACTATACCGCACCAGATGGGTGGGCGTTTGCCTGCTTGTTTAGCCCTATTGTCTGCCGAGTGGCCACCGTGGGCGGTGAGCTAGGCGGGCCGTTGTTAGATGGCATGTTTTCGGCATGCTCAGGTTCTATGGAATCCGATGGCACTTGAGTCGCTCGGCGCATCGTGATTGTTGATTGAGCGGCGGGTTGGGAGTTTGTTGAGCATGAATCATAGTCGCTTGGAGGGGCATGGTTCACTTCCCCAATGCTTTGTCCTTGCGGGTTATTTGCATGGTTTTGCGTTAAAGCTGCTGGAGCTAGCTGGGGAGCTGCGAAGGAGACCAGCACCGTCAGATCTGTTGCTGTGTTGATTATGTGTGATCCTTTGAGGGTTGGCTCAATTGTTTCTAGTGACTTAATAGTTGCTGCCAATTGGGTCGTTTGCTGACTCTCGGTAAGGCCATGAGTCTGGTTGTCAGGCCGTAGCCGTAGCCATTCCCAGATGGATCTGCAAGCGTAAGATTTATTTTTATTCGCCTTGTTACATTATTTTCGTTTTTTCTTATTTTTCTAGATAGATTTTGGAATTCTGGGCTGGTCGGTGTAGTAGTGTACTGACGGTCTTGGTTTTTGTCTTGGTTCAGGGTGGCGTTTGTTCTGCTCACATTAATTGTTGCTGGAAGCGCCGCTCAGGCGATTTTTTCTCCTTTGTGAGTTTCTGTACTACAGTTTTGCGAATTTATTGAGCCTTGTGTTTTTGGAGAAACCTGGACAGGGTCCTGTGCGGTTAAGTTCTGGTTCTTACTAGCTTCTTTCTTGAGATCCTCTATTAATGTGGTCATGATGTATGGAAGTTTTTCAAGGCTGTGCAGGATTGGACTGCAGCTACTTGACTCTGGCTTGAAATGTGTGCTGTCCTGTGCTCTGCGGATCAGGGAATTCAGAAGATCCAGTTTGGAATCAATCCCAGGGATCAGATTTGCAACAGTTTGCAATATGTTAATCTGGGCGTCAAGCTTGTCTGCGTGCATTATTGCTGCGCCTGTCATTGAGATGAGTGTCTCGTTAATCAGTGATAGATGATATGTAATCGCTGGTGGCTTCTCCCCCCTGTCCGTGCGGCTTCTCACTGACATTGATGACTGAGCTGTTTTATCTTGTTCCGGGGTGCTCCATCTCGACAGGTTCAGGGACTGATTTTGAAGGGCGGCCGATGATTCTGGGGTTCCTCCTTCGTTGGTTGCATGAGAACTATTAAGCACGTCAGGCGTGTACACTCCGTTTACCAAGGCTCTTCTTTCATTTTCAGAGTGTGAGCTGGTAGGTGCGTCGGACGTGGATGCTCCGTTTGGGGTTGTGCACAATCCGGTAGTTGGTGGGTCAGGACTGTAGTTCTAATGTGATCGGACCTGGGTGCTGCCCTATCTAATGTCTCTAATTTGGGGGGTTTTCCACCGTGGAGCATAATTATTATTGGTGAAAGAGGTATACCTAATGCCCAGGTGGCTGTGGGGCTAGGGATCTGCCCGTCCTCCAGTGCTTTATTAGGCGGTGGGCAATTTGAATTCCTAAGTGGTTCGGCTGGGCTAGTTACTTTGGGGCACAGAAAGCTTCTTATATCTCTGTTTCCTGCGATCCCAATAGTGGTTTCTTTAGCACCAAGCCGAGGCGTCTGGGGAATTAACTTGAGTGGGCTACGGGTCTTCCCCGATGGAGCTACTGGGGTCAGGGCTGGGATCGATGTCAATGCTGGAAGCGCGATGGGTGGTCCTGGGGACGTCGGCGTTGCTCCCGTAGCTCCGGATGATCCTGAAGGTTCTCCCTTCCAATGCCCTAGCCCTGGGTACAAGCCCCCTGCTCCTGGGGGATAGAAAAGCTTCGCTTTCCGTCTCCTAGCTGATCTGTGGGGGCGAGGCTTTTCCTGTGAATGTAATAAGGTCGAGTTTCTGGTCCTCATGATTTGCCCAGTTTAAATTGTCTTTCCCGGTTCAGCCAGTGAACGCGCCTGCTGCGATGATAGTGTGGTGGGGGGCGGTGGGGGCGGTGGTGGGGCGGCCAAGGGCAGCGTATTCTCCTGCGGGGGAGTGGCCTGCAGCCTTGATGTAAAGGATAAGGTTGTCCCTGCCCTCACTGCACGCTGCCACTGTTCCTGCCGCTGTGCAGCTCCTGCTCAGTCCAGCATAAAGCCGCACGGGACCGCTGACTCTGTCCCAAAAAGCTGCCAAGAGTATTGGAGCTCTAGTTTTGCTGCGTATGCCCCCCCCCCAGTCCCGGCCAGTATCAAGCTCCACGCCTTGCTGCCTTGCTGCTTTGGCGTTGACTCACCGGCTCGCAAGTCCTCCTGTTTCCTCCTGTTTCCTGGCTCTGGCTCCTGATTCCAGGCTCTCCCTTGGGTTTATCGGTTTATCAGCTCTCAGTTCTTGACGCTTAACTTCTCGGTGGTGGAGCTGATGGAGGGGCCAAGCACAACAGCTCCCCCCTCCTGCTCCTGCTACTGCTGCTGCAGCGGTGTTGTTATCACAGCGCTTGGGTCGCAGCGCTCACACCCGCCTGCAGCTCCTCACTCGCGGCGTAGCCAGTTGGCTGTGCTGCTATGCTGCGGCTTCAGCTTCGGCGGCCCAGAGGGTGGGCAAAAGGGCAAAAACAGGCTGGCAGACAGGGTGGGCTGGGCACCTGTCCTGCCCAGCTCTGGTTACTCGACAATGCCCCAAATGCACCACTCCGCTCGCGGCTGCACCAGAAGGGGGACAAGTGCTACATAGGCGGAGGCAGGCCACTCTTCACTTGCTCTACACCGCCGCTCACCACTGGTCGCGGCTGCCGCGGCTCCTCCCGCAGCACCTCACAGCTCCTCACGTCTTGCGACTCCGGGCCCGGCTGCGGCTACGGTGGGTGGTACCGTGGCTCGCGGCTCCACCTGACTCCACCTGCGGCTTCCTTGCTGCCGCTCACCGCCACTCACCACTCGTGGCTCCGGCTCTGCGTTACGGCTGCAGCTGTGGCTAAGGTGGCATCTGCATCGCGGCTCTTCTGCTCCTCCGTTCCCCGGCTCCCCGGCCCGCGGCACACCTCCGTTCAGCTCGCAGCTCTCGGATCGCGGGTCTCGTGACTTACTCGTGACTGAGTGAAAATGGTAGTGCTCCCCAGATTTTTGTTTCTGTTCATGACCATTCCAATGGTTCTCCCCAAATCGTTCTTTGCACGGCTGCAGCAGCAGATGACCAAGCTAACTTGGGCGGGCGGACAACCACGTGTCCGGTGGGCGATACTCACTATGCCATATTCAATAGGGGGGCTTGGAGCCCCGGATCTGGAGGCATACTACCGCGTAGCTCAGGCATCACATCTACACACTTGGCTGCATGGTGACCGGAACATACCACATGTCCGCATGGAGACTCTCTTCGCAAGCCCTAACTCACTCCACCACACGATCTTCCAACCGCTTGATCACAGAACAGGCCTATTGGACTCTGTAACAGCCACGAATCATGCATGGCATAGCCTATTACAGATGCAAAACGGCGTGCTGCTATATTCGCCGGAGATGCCAATAGACTGGGCCAGATGGTTGCCCCCGCTCAAGGAGAGGGGGGTAATTACTGCCTTACAGAAAATGAACATAAAAATGGCGGGTGATCTATTCTCTGATGGGGTTGCAAAGACATGGGAACAAGCACTGGGAACCTGTGACACACCCCCACTCCTGACACGATTTCAGTTCCACAGGGTGCGCCGCGCTCTCGGTGCCTTGCTGGGCGGGGACATGGCAGAGCCCCCTGAAGTTCCTGAGCTCACATATGTCCTTAAAACTGCTTCACCCCGGAAACTGCTGTCCAATCTATACAAACTAACACAAGTGGGCAAATGACACACATACACTAAGGCGCGATTAGCATGGCAGACTGACTTAGATACTGTACTAGACGATGACACATGGCGATATTGTTGCACTAACACTAAGAAAGTATCACTCAATGGCTGACATCAACTGGTTCACTTCAAATTCCTAAATCGGGTGTACTACACCCCAGCTAGACTCTGCAGGTATGGCTTGAGGGATTCTGCTCAGTGTGAGAGGTGCGGTACCCCAGATGCGGACTTCCTACACCTCGCCTGGCAGTGCCCTGGCGTCTGGGACTTTTGGGAAAAAATATTTGCTGATATTAGCGAGCTAACAGAGGTTGCCATCACACCTGACCCCCTTGTGGCCCTATTAGGATACACTAAGAAGCTGCCGAGAGCGATCAGACGTCTGGTAGACATGGGCTTGCTTGTGGCCATCCCGGGTGCTGGCTTGTTGCTGGATGAGAGGCCTGTTGCCAACTCCTAAGCGCTGGGCGCACGACATGCTCTACTGCTGCACTCAATCTGAAAATTATAGTGAGCTACAGCCCCCCGCTAGCAGACCTAAAAACTTCTGGGGCCTGTACCAAACTTACTTGGCGAACAGAGGGGGAACCGACGGGGCCCCACAGTGATAGTGTATGGTGTGTTATAAAGACGGATGTGACTGGGCTGGAATTCAAAGTATTTCCTTTGGTGTTGCTGTTACGACCTGTGCAGAACGTCCCTTCACAGAAGTATGATCTGCAAATATGGTGAAGCGCTGCCTGCCCTGCTATGGGTTGTTGGCTAAATGGCTGTGTATACACTTATTAGAAGGATGCAAGGATACCGCACATGCAAAGGAAGTCAGCAATGTCAGATCGGGGGGAGGGGGGATTCTGAGCGGGATTGTTGTTTTATATTGATGTTCTCAATGCATACACAATAAAGAAATTTAGTAAAAAGGCAACCACCCATTTGGTAATCCTGCTGGAGACGGAATCAATCTCCATTTTTGAAAATATTTCACTCAGATGCTTGTGGTCAGTTCTGATTCTGAATATGTCCCCCATAAAAACGTGAATTTCTTTATGGCCCAGAAAACAGCTAAAGCCTCACACTCGATAAGTGAGTAGCGTATCTCAGCAACTTTCAACCCACACGACGCAAATATGACAGTTAACAAACCATCATCACCCTGCTGTTGAAGTACTGCTCCTAAACCTTTAAGACTAGCATATGTGGAAACATAAGATACTTTACAAGGATCAAAACTCTTGAGGCACGGAGCAGAATTGAGACTTTTTTTTAATATTGAATTCATGTTCACACACAGCATTCCATACAAATTCAATTTCCTTTTTGAGTAGCAGTCTGATATTGGCACTTTGTACCACAAAATTCTCTATGAATTTATTGCAGTATTCTATCATGCCAAAAAATGTCATCAACTCTTCTCTCGATCTAGGTGCACACATGTGAGTGATGGTATCTACTAGATCAGGTTTGGGTAAGACTCCATCACCTGAAATAGAGTAACCCAAATAGATAATGGTAGAGACACCAAAATGACACTTTTCAGCCTTAATAGTCAAACTCGCTTCATCCAGCTTTCTTAATACCTAAAACAGACGATGACTATGTTCTTCATCATCCTTACCAAAAACAAGAATGTCATCCTGGTACACACACACTCCTTTGCAACCCTTAAGAATCTTTTCCATAACGCTTTGAAAAATAGATGCCGCCGACACAAGGTCAAACGGCATCCTCACAAACCTGAAGGTCCCAAAAGGAGTTACGAAGGCTGTGAGATCTCTCAAGGCTTCATCCATAGAATCTGATGGTATGCTGAGGTGAGATCAATTGTGCTAAACACCTTAGCACCTTACAGCAAAACCAACAGTTCCACAATATTGGGTAGTGGATAATGATCTACTATGACACTTTTATTAAGTTATCTCAAATCCACACAGAGACGAAGACTTCCATTGGATTTTCGAGCTGTGACTACCGGAGCAAGCCACTCAGTACTCTCACCCGCCTCTAATATGCCTTCATCCTTAAGTTTTTGCAATTCTTTTTCCATTTCTTCGCTGACAGCTAAAGGTACATTCCTTACTTTCGAACACGAAGGTTGAGCACCAGCTCGCAAGTGTATTTCAAGTTTAAAATCCTTAAGACAACTAAGTCCTTCCCTGAAAACATTAGGAAATGTGTGTTTTATGGTATCTGCAAAGTCAGTTCTGCGAGAAGCGGAGTATTGAACAACATTATTCCTATCTTGTGACTTTCACTTCTGTGGTCGAGAATTACACCCAAATCATCTTGGGGAAACCAACTAATAATGTTGTCACCCTTCTCAGAAACATATATTTTGCCAGATGCATAACGCTGCTCATACTCAATGAGACAAGTGAAATGACCCCAGATAGGTATGGTTCGCCACCATATACTAGCGGCTTAATGTCAGGTCTATACAATGTAACCTTGTTGGCAAACTTGATAAAAAAGAAAGATTTGGAGATTATAGTCATTTTAGCTACAGAGTCAAACAGGACTTTAGTAGGTTCTTCTTCCACAACAAGTGTCAATAGGGCATGATTTAGTCTTATTCCCCAAATCATCAACTTGAACAACAATTTGCCCACAAAGTCTTCTTCTGAAATATCCTAAGCATCAACACATTTCACTTAAGTAGAAGAGGTTACTCTAGACTTACACACACTGGCAAAGTGTTCTTTTGCACTTAGAACAAACAGGTTCCAAGGCAGGACAATTCTAATCATTTGCTAAATGCCCAGGCTTATCACATCTATAACACTTTCCGATGATTGGCTTACTTTTAACTTCAGTTCCCTCTGCTTTTACTGCAGGTTTCTTAACATCTGTGTTTACCGCTTGTACAACAGGTTGCTTATCTTTTTGAATAATTTCAACACACTTCTAAGAGTGCTCAACCCGTTTTGCCACCTGTAACACCTCATCAAGAGATGGTTGATCAAGCATCCATAATTCTTCCCTAACCCTCTCTATATTACATCCCACCATAAATTGGTGTCCGATCCTCTCATCGAGAAGATTAGCAAATTTGCAGGATGATGCCAGCTTTTTCAAGTGAGTTACATAAGTGTCAGAGGACTCTCCTTCCATCTGTAGCCTCTTGGCAAAGTGAAATCTTTCCAATATCGTACTAACCTTGGGGAGAAAGTGTTTGTCCAATTTTTTAATGCAAACTTCAAACTCGTTAAAACCTCGAGACTCCGTGTCATTCAACTCAGGGAGATGGTCATAAACTTCTTGACCCTCAGCCCTTAAACAGTGTAATAACAATGAAGACCTTGGTTCAGCACTGATTGATATACCACAGATCCTAGCATAACGTTCAAAAACCTTCTTTCATTTCTGCCACTTAATCGTAGGCTCTGCAGGTGATGCTAAGAAGAAAGGAGGAGCAGTGACGTCTTGCATTATGTGACTGAAAGAAGAAAAATATTAATAAATGAAGAAGGAATTAGCAACAGGTGTAAAAAGAAATTGGGATTTAAAAAAAAAAAATGACCCAAGACTGGTGCTTGTTACAAGACAGCTGTGCCCATCAACCTAAATGATGAGCAATAAAATAGCAACCTGTGCAAATCAGCATGAAGATTGAGCAGCTTTTTTTTTTCTTAAACAGCTGTGCCCATCACCGAAAATAATAGGCATTAAAAAAGAAAGCTGTGCCCATCAGTGTGAAGTAACAACGGTGCTAACTAGCATGGAGACTAATAACATATAAATAGTGAAGCTTTGCTCATCAGCGCGGAAATCAGGAGAAAGCGAGCCCTTGACAATGCGCTGTGCCAATCAGCGAAGATACTGTCTAGCACAGGTGAAGAATAGTGAAGCTGTGCTCATCAGCGTAGAAATCAGGAGAAATCGAGTACTGGACAATGATTATCACAGCTGAAGAAAGAGAACCAACTCTGTCACTCATCAGCGTAGGAAACTACAATTAATGCCTGTTATGTGTGCGCATCACAGAGGAAGTGCAAGACTCGTGGTTGGCTTGAAGGTAATGCCTGTTATGTGTGCACATCACAGAGGAAGCACAAGACTCGTGGTTGGCTTCACAGGGAGGTTCTCCGTTGAAGACACGTTGCTAGGCAACAACCTAGGAAAACACAGAACGCCAAACATAAGATGGTGGTTGAGAGAACGCCGTGCGGGTGATGACATGGTTCCTGACTTCAGGAAGGGCATGTGAAGAATCAGCGGAGCGCGAGTCGAATGGTGAGAAAAGGCAACAAGAGATTCTCACGTGGAGAGGACAAGACAAACAGGCAAATGTGTGCTTGTGGAGTGAGCGCGTACTTGAAAGAAAACAGATTGCCACAGTGTAATAAATCAAGTGCATATGTCAGAGTCACTTGAAAAACAGTGCATGGTTGAATCCCTTCCCCTGAACACACCGCAAGTCACTTAAAAAGCAGCGCGTGTATCAATCCTTTGTTCTGAACACACCACAAAGTCTTTCAGAATGAGACTTTATTGCTACAGTGCAATAAATAAAGCACATATGTCAGAGTCACATGAAAAAAACAGTGCATGGTTAAATCCTTTGCTCTGAACACACCATAAGTCACTTGAAAAACAGCGAGTGGTTCAATCCGCTGCTCTGAAAACACCGCAAAGTCGTCCACAACCCGCACAAACCTTTTGGCAGGGCAACGGGTCAATCAAGATGGAAGCTTGAAAACCCATTGTTGCAAGTAATTAAAATAAACAGTACCTTGTAGTTGGAAGCTAAAGAGCTTCAAAACGAAATGAATACCCTTGACACTGGAGAAACTTGTTGAGATCTTCTTTCCAGATGGAAGTTGCCGACTATGCCACTGCAAGATCCTGTAGTTCAGGTTGAAGGATCACGCAATGCAGGTTTGAAGTAGTAAGATGTAGGTTGATTGTAGATTAAAAAGATCCCCCCCAGGCAGGGCAACAGGGCAATCACAACTCAAGTTACATTTTCAAACAGTAACATTTCAACTCATACCTAGCAAGCATTGAGTAACTGCATTGTTACATTACATTCTCCAGTAACCATGACTTCAGTAAGATGTCACAGGTGTAAGCAGATGTCAAAGGCAATATCTGAAATGGACCACAGCACGGCAGCTCCAAAACAAGAAATACCAATGCTGGGGATTTGTGCCTCCAAAACATACCCAGGCACGAGTCCACCGAGGGAGAAGCACATAGGGGCAGAGCCAACGAGGGGCCCCCCTTACACCTCCCCAGCCAGAGATGCACCAGCACACCACCACCAAGAGCGCTCCCCCGCCGGAGAACAGAGGTACATGGGCTTGGCTACATGCAGGCCCATACCAACAACACAGGACAGAAGCTGGTCCTACTTAAGCAGGGACTCTGACACTAAGGTAAATCCAAAATTAAATAAGGGTGCAACAAATCATTGGGACTCTCATAAAGACCCCTTTTTCGCCCGCTCCCTGTAAGAAACGACATTAAGAAGCCAACCACACCAGGGCCACGTCAAACAGCATGACAACTTGGGCCGAAGGCACTACATACCAGCCACTAACATAATCTGAGAGGCCAAACCAGCCTTATCAACTTTGACCACCACAGGCAATACCCCCACAAAAGCCAGAAGAGGGTATCACCAAGCCAGGAATTTCCAGAAGGCATGGCTGGTCCAAATCCTCCACACACACCCTCATAACAAACTGGACAGATTAATGTAAAGGAAGAGACCCAGGCACCACTTGTCGGCAGATATCAAAGAATTCCATGAGTCCGCACCCAGGGTGTCTGGCAAAGCCAAAACATGCTGCAAGAAACTGTAAAGCTCAGAACCCTAAATAACTGTTCCCTCACCACCTTCTCAGAAGTACTTTAAAGAACCAGAGGCCCCGGACAATACAACCACAGAGTTCTAAGAACCACATAAACGAAGGAAAGAAACGCAGTTGAAAGGCAGCACCAAGAAAATATGCACGTCCGCAAAAGAAGGGACAGCCGAGGGAACAGGAACCACCCCGTAAACAACATGCTGTCATCACTCCACAACTGTCGCCAGGAGTACCAAAGAAATCCCAGCAACAGACACTCCAATGGAGGTTAGCACTGCCCAAACACTGCACTACCCACCAGACAGAAACAACACCACAGTGGAGACTTGCACCCCGAAGTATTGCCATGCGTTCTCGAGCCCCTGACCATAATCAAGCCCCCTCAGAGACTTCACGGCAACTTTAGAAAGGACGACCTCAGAACACCTTACCTCCTCTGGTGTTTCTTGAACCCTTGCATTAGGGAGGACTGCAAATCCAAACAGCCTTGGACACGCCTTGAAGATATTGCTGCTGGTTCCCCACGCAAGGCTTCCAACGAAGAGCAAGGAGAGGCTTGCACTGTTCCAGCCAATGCCAGTGCAGACTTTAATCTTCCCCAACCAGAACACGCCAGCAGCCACAGCCGTACATTGTTTGCTTAAAAGCACTGAGGAATGGGGGCCTCGATAAGCAGAGTTCTAATGCAAGGAACACCGACAGAGAACTAGTCCTAGTAAAGCAGGGACCCCAACACCCTGCCAATTCCAGTCCCAAAACAAGCCACTAAAGCAGACTAGTATATACCTACCGGCATATCCCATAGACATGCATGACCATGAACCTGCCTATGACGTACTGCAGAACAAAAAACATTATTTCTGGATGTAGGACAGAGATTTTATATCCCACATGATGTTGATGTGGCCTAGAGGGAAGGGATGGGAGCTGTAAGTGCTTTTGATTTTGGTTGATAAAGGCTACGGGGAGGAGCTGAAGCTCATAGATGTAAGGACTTTGACAGGGAGGATGTATGAGGAAGTAATGAACTTTACCAGTAAGTAACAAAAAGAATGACTCATTTATGGTGTTCTCAGCTGATTTGACTCCTGAAGTTCTTGCTGCCAAAATAAGATCACAGGATGCAGTAAAATCAGCAGGAACAATTTTAAGAAGCATCCTGAAAATTTAAATTTTGAATTTAATGACAAATTTTGTGATGCCTCAGATTTATGCAATTCAACAAGAATGCCTGATGTTGTCTTAACATTTTTTACATCATTGAATAATATCAGTAAAGCAAAACTGTTACAAACTAAAGTTCGTGATTTCGGAATAGAAGCCGACAACAGTGATGATGAGAATATAAGTAAAGAAGTGGAAGACAATCTCATAAACCGAGAGGTTTATGCTGTGCAAATGTACTATCTTTTCCAAATCAAGTTTATTCATTTCATCAATACAAAATAAAACTCCGCAATGCATGATGACTGCCTAAGAAATCTATGACAAGTGCAAAAGTAGAAAGCTAATCACTTCAATGAATAGGATTGGCATATCAACAAATTATAATGACATGGTACGGAGCAGGTACTTGTTAGCAGCTTATGCTGTAAAATCCTGTGAAGCTGACAGCACACAACTTCCAAATAACTTTATCAGGAAAGGATTTACAATTGCCGCTCTTGATAATATTGACTTTGAAGACATTTCTTCTTTGTCTGGAACATCCAGCACACACGATACTGCCATGGTGCTTTTTCAAGACTGTACCAATGAAGTAGCTGCTGGAAAGCAAGCTGTGTCAGCTGTAGGCATAAACAAACAAAGCTGCAAATTTATAATCCAACTGCCTTGCCAATGTTTGCAAAATCACTACAAACCTTCAACACGTCCTAGTCTACCAAATAGATAATAAGCGGCTGAGGACATTGACCTACTTCTACCTGATTGTACAGTCTGAAAATCTGATTTAACTCAATTTATCATATTGCTTAGTTGGTGCAGACTGAAGGATGAAGAAAAGCCAGTTCTTCCCTGGGCTGGCATTCATGTTCTGATATCCCAGAATACTGTCCCACTGCAGAAATGTGGGTTTTTACCTGCTACGCCATCTCCAGTCACAAACTCCACAACATTATGCACAGCTCTAAAGAATTTCCAAAATGTGCATGCTCAGCTTGAAGACCAGCCTATCATGCCAATTTTCTGCGACAAAGGTGTTTTCCATACCGTAGCTGACATTTTTATGAGAAATCCAGTAGAATTTGATTACCTGTATCCCATGATGGGCATTTTACACATGACACAAGTTGTGTATCTCAGTGGATGTGGCTTAGATGATGCACTTATTGAGGCTGAAATCTTTGGAAGCATAATT